>NC_137786.1:118126334-118458834 GCF_963383645.1 Muscardinus avellanarius | reverse complement strand
TCAATGAATGAATGAGTGTCCTAATCTTGAATGTACAGAGGACTAGATTGTATACTGTGTTAGACTGAAAAATATGCCAGGAAAAATATATTTATTTATTAAGTGTATGCTAAGTTCAAGGTTCTCTACCAAAATTTATGACACAACCCTTCTTAAAATTTGTGGTTGCTAATAAACAAATATAAATAACAAGAAAGTACACAGTCTCCAGGAAAAACACATTAAATCAAAGTTTAAAAAAAACTACATTCTATGTGATAGCTGGAGAGAAGGGAAATTATGGTAAAGATTGCAATTAAACAGCCTTCGGCTCTGGGCGGGGAAGTGCTGGGGGTGAGGCTTTAAGGAGTTCTTGATTCTGGAGTTAGTTGGGAGATGAGCTGCTTACACTGGAATCTGCTTGCAGCCCTCAGTCTCCCCTCTGCAAAATGGTAACATTACACGGACTGTCTGGAGTTATTATGAAAAGTAAACCCTAGCCTCCACCCTACCCCAGGCTGAATCTTCATTCAAGACCCAAGTGGGAAGGGCGCAGTAGCACATACCTGTCATCCTAGCCCTAGGGTGGCTGAGACTGGAGGATCGCAGGTTCAAGTCTAGCCTCAGTAACTTAATGAGACCTTCAGCAACTTAGTGAAGTCCTGTTTCAAATTAAAAAAAAAAAAAAAAGCCAGGAATGGTGGCACATGCTTGTAATACCACTACTTAGGAGGCTGAGACAGGAGGTTCGCAGACAGCCTCAGCTACTTAGTGAGGCCCTCTGCAACTCAATGAGACCCTGTTTCAAAATAAAGAATAAAAAAAAAGTAGGGCTGGGGGGTGCAGCTCGAAGGTAGAATGCCCCTGAGTTCAATCCCTAGAACCACAATAAATAAATAAATAAATAAATAAATAAATAAATAAATAAATTTAAAAGAGGTAGGGGTGTACCTTGGGCCCGGGCAATCTAAGTGAAAAGCCTCTCTGTTGACTTGAGAGTAGATTTTGTTGCTTTGTTTAACCATGTGGCCCCAGAAGATGGTTGAGGAAAGGGTTGGTTGGTTAAGCAGATCAACTTTTCTCCAAGGAGTATCAGAGTTGATCGAGGTGATTTTACAGGGTGCTAGTCACAAATTCCCAAATTGCCTTTACACAGAATGGTAGCTTTTAGGTGGGTAAATCAGCTGAGCCTGAGCTGTACACGTTTATTTCCTCGTGTTGTTGGATGAGGCCAAGGGAGACCACGAGCCCTTACCCCGTGATGGGGCTCTGGAGCTGACAGGGTTGGGTCTGCGAGAGCGTGAGGGACCCCAGGCCTGTGTCCCCACCCTGTGGTGGTGGCTGTTACTTTGCTCCTATATTCCCTCGTGGAGTTCCCTGGCTTTCTCTTGCAATAGCCGTGTCTGGATGCTCACGGCAGCATTTACTCTGGATTAAGTGAGCAGCGGACCTTAAAACCAGAGGGAATGCACACACAGCTCTAATTTCTGCCTTCGGCAGAAATGGCTTTGATACAGGCTCTATGTAAGATGATGCCTGCGTAATTAGTAGGCTGAAGGCCCTTAGAGATTTCGAGATTATGAAAGTTGTTTCTTGAGGGTGCGTCTTTTCATTTAGTGGTAGTTTCCTGTTGCAAATGAAAATTGTGTCTTTTATTGCTAGGATGAAAGAATGAGAACAAGACAGGGAGATGGAGAAAGGAGAGAGAAATGAGCAGAAAAGATGGAGAAAGAAGGGAGACTGGAAAGATGGCAGAGAGTGGAGAAAGGTTGGAAAGGAGGGGTGGATACAGAAAGGAGGTAAAGCTGGGCCTGGTGGTGTGCACCTGTAATCTGAGACCAGAGGACTGCAGACTCAAGGCCAGCAATTTAACCAGACCCTGAGCAATTTAGTGAGACCCTTATTATTTCAAAATAATAAAATTAAAAGGGGTGAGGCCTTAGCTGGATTCAATCTTCAGTACAAAGAGATGAAAGAGAGAGAGAGAGAGAGAGAGAGAGAGAGAGAGAGAGAGAGAGGGAGGAAGGGAGGGGGAGGGGGAGGGGGAGGGAGAGGGGAGGGGGAGGGAGAGGGAGAGAGAAAGCAAAAGTTTGAAAAATGGAGTTGATATTACAGGGTGGCTGTGATATCTGAACAATGTTACACAGGACCAAAAGATGAGATCTCCATGAGAAGTTTCCCTCAGTTACTTAGAAAACCACTTTGAAATGCCCAGCAGCGGAGGCCCATGCCTGTAATCTCAGTATTTGGGAGGCTGAGACCAGAGAATCGCAGGTTTGCAGCAATTTAGAGGCCTTCTGCAACTCAGTGAGACCCTGTTTCAAAATAAAAAATAGAAACAGGCATGGTGGCGGCACATGCTTGTTATCCCAGCGTTCTGGAGGCTGAGACAGGAGGATCTGGGTTTGCGGCCAGCTTCAGCTACTTAGTGAGGCCCTTTGCAACTTGGTGAGACTGTTTCAAAATAAAGAATAAAAATGGGGAAGAGGGTATAGCTCGGAGGTAGAATGTCCCTTGGTTCCATCCCAAGACCTGCAAAATAATAATAATAATAATAATAATAATAATAATAATAATAGGCTAGAGGTGTATCTCAGAGGTATAAAATGCCTCTGGAGCCAGGCGTGGTGGTGCACGCTTGCAATCCCAGCATTCGGGAGGCTGAGACAGGAGGATCGAGGTTTGTGGACAACCTCAGCTACTCAGTGAGGCCCTCCGCAACTTAGTGAGACCCTGTTTCAAAAAAATAAAGAATAAAAAAATAGGGCAGGGGGTGTAGCTTGGAGGTTGAATGACCCTGGGTTCCATCTCCAGACCCACAAAAATAAAATAAAATAAAATAAATGTCTCTGGATTCAATCCTCAATACCAACAAAATAAAAAGGGAGAAAAAACTTAAAAATAAATAAATAATAGAATAGAGCTGGGGATGTAGCTCAGAGGCAGAATGCCCATAATCCCCAGTACTGCAACAACAACAAAAAAAGCCAGGTGTGGTGGTGCTTGCAATCCCAGCATTAGGGAGGCTAAAGCCGTAGGTTCACGGACAGCCTCAGCTACTTAGTGAGGCCCTCCACAACTTAGTGAGACCCTGTTTCAAAATAAAGAATAAAATATAGGGCAGGGGGTGTAGCTCAGAGCTCAAATGCTTCTGAGTTCCATCCCCAGACCTGCAAAGAAAAAAGAAAAAGAAAAAAAAAGGAAGAAAGAAAGAAAGAAAGAAAGAAAAAAGAAGAAAAAAGAAAACCACTTAAGAGCCATTTGCAAACTGCAGTGACTTCAGAAGCTGGGGCAAGGAATGAGATTTATTTGGTAAGCTAGTGAAACAAAAAAGATGGAGGTAAATGTCAGCAAAGGCCATCTTGACTCAGCCTAAGTCTTTTTTTTTTTTTTTTTTTCAGGTCTGGGGATGAAACTCAGAGGCATTTGACCTCCGAGCTACATTCCCTGCCCTATTTTTTTTTATTCTTTATTTTTGAAACAGGTCTCACTAAGTTGCAGAGAACCTCACTAAGTAGCTGAGGCTGGCCATGATCCCCCTGTCTCAGCCTCCCAAATGCAGGGATTACAAGCATGCCAGCTTCAGCCGAAGTTTTAAACTTCCTTCATCCCTAGGGAAGAGGGAAAGAAGAAGGCTGAGGTTAGGAAAAGGGCTGGATACTTCCACACTGCTCTTTTTATTTTTATTTTTTATTTGATAGATTATATTTTTTCTTTTCTTTTTCTTTTTTCGTTTTCTTTTTTCCTTTTTTTTTTTGCAGGTCTGGGTATGGAACCCAGGGGCATTTGACCTCCAAGCTACACCCCTTGCCCTATTTTTTATTCTTTACTTTGAAACAGGGTCTCACTAAGTTGCAGAGGGCCTGACTAAGTAGCTGAGGCTGGCCAAGAACTGTGATCCTCTGGGTTTCAGCCTCCAGAATGCTGGGATTACAAGCGTGCGCCACCACACCCGGCTTTCTTTTGATACTTTTATTGGTGCATTATAGTCTCACATTGTCACAGGCACCACTCTGATGGTCTGAAACAGGATATTGTAAAAGCTGCCAGTTGGTAATCTGTTGGTCGTAATGGTCTGTAAACCCCCCCCCCCGCCATGGTACTGATGATGGAATCCAAGGGCCTTCTATCTCTAGGATATACCCCCAGAACTATTTTATACTTTATTTGGAAACAGGGTCTCACTAAGTTGCTGAGAGCCTCACTCCGTAGCTGAGGCTGGCTTTGAACCTGTGCGATCCTCCTGTCTCAGCCTCCCAAGCGCGGGGGTTACAAGCGTGCGCCACCACGCCCGGCTTTCTATAAATCTTGAAAATATCTTAGTTCCTCTTCTGCAGTGTCTTTGCCCTTGAATGAAGAGGAGAGAGATTAAGTGATTTAGGGTTAACCGACCTTGCATTACCAGTTCCAAACAAACACTTCTTAAATGCCTAACAGGTCTAGAGGCAGAGTTGGGCAGAAACCTGACCTGCAGGTTAAGGTAGCGAAGGAGACGGCAGCAGTGTGAAGGTGGAGATGCCGAGCTTCCCTCCTGTTTTACCCTCTCTCATCGGATGTCCGCAGGTTCAAGTGAAGAGTCAGCGCTTTTAGCAAAAGTGGCCTTTAAGTCCCTGAAAAGGCAACACGACCACGGTTACCATCTTAACCTACGCGACAGAGGTGCTGACGACTGCAAGCTAATGGAAACTAATAACATATTGCTCAGCAACACGACCTCCAAAATTCGTGATTTTTAAAAGTCAACTAAAAGCAGTGAAGTTACGGGATTTATTCAAGTTTTCCCTGGGTTATAGGAGAACAGTGGGGAGATGATTATTTAGTTTGGGTTTTCTTTAAAATTAACTCAACACATCCCATTGCATATACAATCTGTACCAAACAATAGAGCCTAAGCTTTTTTCTCTCTCAGCCTCTCTTTCATTGTTTTGGTACTAGGGATTGAACCCAAAGGCATTCTACCTCCAAGATACACCCCTATCTCTTAAAAAAAATTATTATTTTTTTAATTTTGAAAGTTGCTAAGTCTGGCCTTGAACTTGAGATCCTCCTGTCTCGGTCTCCCAGACACTGAGATCACAGGTGTGTGCCACTGTGAGTGGCTTCTCATATCCTATCTCAACTTTTTCATATCCTATCTCCCCAAGTAGGTGCTGGCAAGGTCCAAGGCCCTACATTTCACTGGTATGCCTTCTATAGTGACTCCTGACCCTTCTCACCTCTCTTCATACACTTTGAAAATGGGGAATCAGAGGCATTACCCCAGCCGGAGGCTCCTATGGGACAGCAGTGGCCCCAGGTGGGTGGCCCAGAACTTCACCCTCTGGAATGGTCCCACCCACCACCACCCGCAGCTCTGCGCTAGGGTGCGCCACCATGCCGGGCTAAGGACCCTGTTTCAAAATAAAAAATAAATTGGGTGTGGTGACACATGTTTGTAATCCCAGCATTCGGGAGGCGGAGACTGGGGGATCGCAGTTCACAGGCAGCCTCACCTACTTAGCAAGGCTCTTGGCAACTTGGTGAGACCCTGTTTCAAAAATAAAAGGATTAAGCCGGGCGTGGTGGCACATGCTTGTAATCCCAGCATTTGGGAGGCTGAGACCTGGAGGATCGCAGTTCGTGGACAGCCTCAGCTACTTAGTGAGGCCCTCTGCAACTCAGTGAGACCCGGTTTCAAAATAAAGAATAAAAAATAGGGCAGGGGGTGTAGGTCGGAGGTCAAATGCCCCTAGCTTCCATCCCCAGACCCGCAAAAAATAAATAAATAAACAAAAATAAAAGGATTAAGCCCGGCGTGGTGGCGCACGCTTGTAATCCCCGCGCTTGGGAGGCTGAGACAGGAGGATCATGCAGGTTTGAAGCCAGCCTCAGCTACTTAGTGAGGCTTCCAGCAACTTAGTGAGACCTTGTTTCCAAATAAAGTATAAAATAGGTCTGGGAGTGTAGCCCGGAGGTAGAAAAGCCCCTGGGTTCCACACCTAGTACCACCAAAAAAACCCACAAAAAAAAATAAATTTATTCCTGGATAGTATAAATTTTATATTTTATGATAAAAATAATATATATTTCTAAGACAAAAATATTTGGTGAGAAAATTTGGCTTATTTTTTCCACTTATGCAAATCTCTTTCCTACCTGGCTTTCTGGACAGCTGGAATTTCATGTCTGCCTTAGCATTTGGTTTGTTGTAATATGTTGTTAACTATACGAAAAAAAAATCTGGGTGTGGTGGTACAGGCTTGTAATCCCGGTTCTTGGGGAGGGTGAGCACTACAGCCTCAGCAAGTAGTGAGATTCCTATCAACCTAGCGAGAACCTGTTTCAAAATAAAAATCAAATTGGGTTGGAGGTGTAGCTCAGAGGTAGAACGCTCCCAGGTTTAATTTCTAGTACTAGCACCAAAAAAGAAGAAGGAGGAGAAAAGGAGGAGGAGGAGAACCTGGTCTCACAGGTATGTCATTAGAAAGGATACTTTAATACGTTTTTTTTCTTGGTACTGGGAAAAGAACATGGGGCATTCTACCTCTGAGCTACACCTCCAGCTCTTTTTATTTATTTTCATTTTTATGTGTTTATATTTATTTATTTATTTATTTATTTATTTATTTAATTTGCGGTATTAGGGATTGAACCCAGGGGCATTCTACCTCCAAGCTACATCCCCAGCTTTATTTTTTATTCTTTATTTTAAAACAAGTTCTCACCAAACTGTAGAGGACCTCATTAAGAAGCTGAGGCTGGCCAGGAACCTGAGATCCTCCCAAGTACTGGGATTACAAGTGGGTGCGACCACGCCCAGCCCTTTTTTTGTTTTAAAACAGGGTCTTAGCCAGGCGTGGTGGCGCACGCTTGTAATCACCACGCTTGGGAGGTGGAGACAGGAGGATCATGCAGGTTAGAAGCCAGCTGCGCTGGTTTAAGAGACCCTGTTTCCAAAAATAAAAAAGTATAAAATAGATCTGGGGGTGTAGCCCGGAGGTAGAAGGGCTTCCAGGAACCCCAGTACCACCAAAATAAATAAATAAATAAATAAATAAATAAATAAATAAATAAATAAATAAATAAAAAACAGGGTCTTATTTGGGAGGCTGAGACAGGAGGATTGCAGTCTCGGACAGCCTCAGCTACTTAGTGAGGCCCTTTGCGACTCAGTGAGACCCTGTTTCAAGATAAAGAATAAAAAATAGGGCTGGGCGTATAGCTCGGAGGTAGAATGCCCCTGGGTTTCACCCCCAGTACTGCAAAGAAAAAAAGGGGGTCTTAGCCAGATGGGGTGTATCACACCTGTAATCTCAGTACTTGGGAGGCTGAGACAGGAAGATCACAGGTTCAAGACCAACATCAGCAACTTAAGTCCTGTTTCAACACAAGAAATTAAAAGGGCTAAACATGTAGGTTGGAAATAGAATGCCCCAGTACCAACAAATAAAAAAATAAATAAAATAGGGTCTTTTTAACTTGCTGAGAATCTTGCTCCATTGCTGAGGCTAGCCTTGAACCCTCGATCCTCGGGTTTCAACCTTCCAAGCACTGGGATTATAGGCATGCTCCACTATGCCCAACTATTTTAATAACTTTTTGCTGATAATTGTTGATATTGTAACTTGATATGACAAAACGCAGGAAATGTTAGTTTCATATGTATAAATTTTTTATACTTTCTATACACATAAGAAATGAGAGCAAAATAGGCAAAAAATAAATAAACCTTAGTGTGTTTATTAAGATAGTTTTGACCCATGAGCTCCCAAAGACGGCCTTGAGTCTCCCCAGGGATCCCGTTTCACACTTTGGTCCGTTTTTTTTTTTTTTATCACTGACTTAGGATGGAAATGTGAATCAATTCAGAAACAGGAGACCGGAAGAGAATGCTTCAGCCTACTTGGAAATGTTTTCTCAAAGTTAAAAAAGATCCTGTAGGGAATTATTTCCCATCTCACTAACACATCTGGGGAGGGAAGAGGTGGCAGGAGGGCGTGGAGGACGGCTCACCGAGTGATGGGTGCATGATGGATGCATCGCTTTGAGCCACACGAGGATGTAGAATTGCATGCACCAGTACAGTGTGTCTCCTTATCGGTCCTATAGGAACACAGGGCCGCAATGCTTCTGCCAGCCTAGGCCCCCTTTGCATCTTTGCTGTGGAAGGGGAAGAACCGGCAGAAGGTGGCAGACAGGTATCACGTAGCCACAGAACTCACCACATCAGAGTAAGCTCAACTCAGGTTTTGTAAAATTAAAGACAGGAGGGAGGACCTGTTGGTGGATATCTTTCCAGGCTTTTCCTCAATGCTTATGCTTATAGATTGTTATTAATTTCTGTATCCTTTTATTAGCTCAGGATAATGCCCAGTGCATCCCAGTTGACTGAAAGATGTTCTTTGAAAGCCGGGTGAGGTGACAGATGCTTGTAATCCCAGTATTTGGGAGGCTGAGTCAGGAGGATCATAGGTTCACAGCCAGCCTCAGCTACTTAGTGAGGCCTGTTCAACTTGGCGAGACTTTGCTTCAAAATAAAAAATAAGCTGGGTGTGGTAGCACATGCTTGTAATCCCAGCATTCGGGAGTCCGAGACTGAAGAATCGTGGTTCATGGACAGCCTCATCTACTTAGTGAGGCCCTCCACAATTTAGTAAGACCCTGTTTCAAAATAAAGAATAAAAAATAGGGTAGAGGGTGTAGCTTGGAGGTCCAATGCCCCTGGGTTCCATCCCCAGTACCGCAAAAAAAAAAAAAAAAAAAAAAAAAAAAGGCTGCAGATGTAGTTCAGAGGTAGAATGCCCCTGGATTCCATTCCCAATGCCACAAAAAATAATAATAAAATGAAAAATAGGAAGCCAGGCATGGTGGCGCATGCTTGTAATCCCAGCACTTGGGAGGGTGAGACAGAAGAATTGCAGGTTCAAGGCCAGCTTCAGCTACTCAGTGAGGCCTTATGCAATTTAGTGAAACCTTGTTTCAAGGTAAATAATAAAAATTCGGGCTAGGGGTGTAGCTCCAGGGTTCCATCCCCAGTATAGCAAACAAACAAACAAATAAATAAATAAATAAATAGAGCTGGGAGTATGGGAGTATAGCTCAGAGGTAAAATGGCCCTGAGTTCAATCCTCAGTACCGCAAGAAAAAGAAAAAGAAGCCAGACATGGTGGTGCACTCTTGTAATCCCCGCTCTTGGGAGGGGGAGACAGGAGGATCACATGGGTTCGAAGCCAGCCTCGCTAGCTTAAGAGACCCTGTTTCCAAATAAAACTATAAAATATAGGTGTCTGGGAGTGTAGCCCGGAGGTAGAAGGGTTCCAGGAACCCCAGTATCACCAAAAAAAAAAAAAAAAAATGTTCTTTGAAAGAATGACTGAGTGTGTAGTATTGACTGACAGTGATTTCCTTTTCTATTATTTGAAAAAAAGTAGATCAGCCAGGTGTGGTGGCTCATGCTTGTAATCCCCGCACTTGAGAGGCTGAGACAGGAGGATCGCACAGGTTCGAAGCCAGCTTCAGCTACTTAGTGAGGCTCTCAGCAACTTAGTGAGACCCTGTTTCCAAATACAATAGAAAATAGGTCTGGGAATATAGCCCGGAGGTAGAAAGCCTCTGGAAAAAAAAAAAGAAAGAAAAGTAGATCACTTCAACAATGACAGGTTTTCTGCATGTTATGAGACATACTGAAACAGGTATCTGAAAAAAAACGGTATTTTCTCTATTTTCAGATATGAATACTGCTTCCAGCTCTGGCATTTTATCTCCTAATGAAAATTGGGCATTTGCCTAATATAACCTGAAAATATGGTAGTTTATACTTTTAGAGTGATTTATAGTTTACAAAGTGCTTTCGTGATGATCTCATTTAGTCCCCAAAACCAAGCTGTAAGCAAGTATGCCGGTGCATTCGTGTAATACAGTACTTGAGAGACGGAGACAGGAAGTTTTAAGGTCCAAGCTCAGCTACAGAAACTTAGTGAGGCCTTCAACAATTTAGCAAGACCCTGTTTCAAAATAAAAATTTAAAAGGGTCGGGTGTGGTGGCACACGCTTATAATCTCGGTACTTGGGAGGCTGAGACAGGAGGATCATAGCTTTGAAGCCAGACTCCACAATTTAACAAAGCCCTCTGCAATTTAGTTTCTTTTTTTTTTTCTTTTTTCTTTTTTTTGCGGGTCTGGGGGTGGAACCCAGGGGCATTTGACCTCCGAGCTACACCCCCTGCCCTATTTTTTATTCTTTATTTTGAAACCGGGTGTCACTGAATTGCATTGCAAAGGGCCTCACTAAGTAGCTGAGGTTGTCCTCGAACTGCGATCCTCCGGGTCTCAGCCTCCCGAATGCTGGGATTACAAGTGTGCACCACCACTTCCAGCTCACCCTGTTTCCAAATAAGAAATAAAATTAGGTTGGAGGTTTAGCTCAGAGATAAAATGCCTCTGGGTTCAATCCTCAGTCACACACACACACACACACACACACACACACACACACAACACACAAGTTAAAAAGAGCTGGGAGTGTAGCTCAGGGGTCGAGTGCCCCTGGGTTCAGTCCCAGCACCCAAAACAACACCCCCACCCCTACCACCAACAACACGAACAAGGCGTAGTGTTATTATTTTACCTTTAAGAGTGAGAAATGGGGACCGAGAGTCTGGAGGACTGGCTCAAGTCATGTAACCAGTCAGCTGTGGAACGGGGACTAGAATTGTGGCCAGTGTCCTCAGGCCCCGGGATCCCGCTGGACAGTTCATCATCATGGAGAATGGCTTCACCGCCCCGGGATGGGGAGGGAAGAGGTAAACTTCCTGTGTCCCAAGCCCACCCTTCCTGGGAGGTCCAGGGCTAGAGCAGCCTGCCCACCTCTGCTGGATGGTGCCAGAAGACAAGGCCCTTGTTTCCAGTGACTTTACCTGGAGGTGATCTTTTCTGCTAGACTGACCGTGACATTAAAAATGGATGCGACGAGGGACACTTCCCACCCGGAGCTCCGTGGGAACTCGCCCGTGTCAGATCTGAGATCTCTCATTACAACTCACAGGTTTCCGCTGACCTGGGACTGGAAGGCCCCAACCCAGATACCATCTGGAATTAAAAGTTGACGACCAACTCAGAGAAAGAAAGTACCTAGAAGGTCTTTATCTACAGTGTGGGCCAGGGGAGGATAATCCAACCAGGGTCCAAACCCTGCCTTCTCAGCCTGACCTGGCTGTGGCTTGAATGTGTCTCTTCCAAAATCCACGCGTTGCCAGGAGGGTAGCATTATGGGTGGGGCCTTTAAGAGGAGGTTCAGAAGCCCAGTGCAGTGGTACACACCCATAACCCCAGTACTTGGGAGGCTAAGACAGGAGGATCGAAGGTTCAAAGACAGTCTCAGCAATTCAGTGAGGCCCTCCACAATTTATTTAGACAATAATAATAATAATAAAAAAGAGCCCAGCATGGTGGTGCACACTTGTAAGCTTGTAAACCCAGCATTCGGGAGGCTGAGACCAGAGGATCGCTGTTCGGGGACAACCTCAGCTACTTAGTGAGGCCCTCTGCAACTTAGTGAGACCCTGTTCCAAAATAAAGAAGAAAGAAAGGGCTGGGGATGGAGCTTAAAGGTAGAATGCCTCTGGGTTCCAACCCCAGTATTGGGAAAAAAAAAAAAAAAAGCTGGGTATGGTAGTGCACATTTGTAATCCCAGTCATCTTTGGGTGGCTGAGACAGGAGGATCACAGGTTTGTTTGTTGTTGTTGTTGTTGTTGTTGTTGTTGTTGTTGTTGTTTTGGTGGTACTGGGGTTCCTGGAAGCCCTTCTACCTCCGGGCTACACTCCCAGACCTATATTTTTTTATATTTTTGAAACAGGGTCTCCTAAGCCAGCGCGGCTGGCTTCGAACCTGTGCAATCCTCCTGTCTCCGCCTCCCAAGCGCGGGGATTACAAGCGTGAGCCACCACGCCCGGCGGATCACAGGTTTGAAGCTAGCTTCAGCAATTGAGCAAGGCACTCCATAACTTAGTGAGACCCTGTTGCAAACTAAGAAAATAATAATAATAATTAATAATAATGATAAAGTTATACGCTCTGAGGGTATAGCTCAGAGGTAGAATGCCTCTGGGTTTAATCCCAAGTACTGTAAATTAAAAAAGAATAAAAAAATAAAAAAAGAAGCTGTATTTCTACTAGGTAAGTTGGTCATTAGCAACTTCATTGTAGTGACGGGATGGGGATGCATTTCAGAGACACACTTGAGTCAGGCTCTATTGAGACCATTTCAAGATGTCCATGATAGAGGTCCAGGGAGAGAGGGTGGGTCATCCCAGGTGAGCGGAGGGCAGGACAAGGGGACTGGGTAGATTTTGGAAAGAAGGGAAACTCCCATGGGGACTTCTGGCTTTCCCTGCAGTGGAGTTTAAATGGAT
Source organism: Muscardinus avellanarius (assembly GCF_963383645.1). Classification (NCBI taxonomy): domain Eukaryota; kingdom Metazoa; phylum Chordata; class Mammalia; order Rodentia; family Gliridae; genus Muscardinus; species Muscardinus avellanarius. Next base: position 118,446,465 of record NC_137786.1, on the reverse strand, counting down.
CTGTTGTGTAAGGTCGCGGAAGTGTAAAACCTACAGAGGGAGTCTCTGGGGCCCAGGGTGACAGGCAACTTTATTTTAGCCAAAAGGCTCTGAGTAACATTGATGTCACATAACACTCCCCGAGCACAGCCAAGGAAGAAGAGGAAAGGGAAGGGGTGAAACAGGAGGAGGAAAGGCAGGATAAGGGGAGGGTGTCGGAGAGAGAGGGGAGGAGAAGGAAGGGGCAGATCCTAGTTAGGCACGAGTCCTGTGTGCAGTGCCAGGGCCCTGCCCAGGCCGCCCACCTGGCTCAAATCAGTGCTCGCTGGGGCTGGCCAAGAGGAGGCCGCAGCACAGCAGCCAGTTCCATCTTTTCAGCTGTCAACAGGTCAAATGGAAGAATGCAGGCTGAGCTTCCGTGGGCTCGGTGGATGGAGAGGTCCGCTCACCAGTCTCTGAGCTTTTCACTTCTGGAGACTGTCACCCATGTCCCATCCATCTGGACAGCTCAGCCCCCCACCCAGGCCTTTGCCAGAAAGAATATTTAGCATCCTTAGATGTAAGAAAGTAGGACACAGAAGGAAGAAATCAAGTGCGGGCATCAGTTTTTTTTATAAAGTCCAAGTGTTCTTATGGTATCATCAGGCTCATTGAATACTCATTCATTCATTCATTTATTCATATTTCCAACTACTATGTCACAGGGCTTGAGATATACCAGGCACAGTGCAGACTGCCATTGGGCTTCTAGCAGGACCACCCATGCCACAAAGATAGAACCACAGCTGGGCGTGGTGTGCGTGCCTGTAATCCCAGGACTTGGGAAGTTGAGACAGGAGGATCACAGGTTCACAGACAGCCTCAGCAATGCAGGGAAATCTTCTGAAATTTAGTGAGAGCCTGTCTCAAATAAAATAATAAAATAGGGCTGGGAGTGTAGCTCAGATGTAGAATGCCTGGGTTCCATCCCCAGTAACACACACACACACACACACACACACACACACACACACACACACACACCACTCCACTCCCTATGTTAATACTAAACTGTGAATGTTTTCATCCCCTCAAAATTCGTATGTTGTAACCCTAACTCCCAATGTGATGGATGGTATCAGGAAGTTAATTAGGCTATGGTGGGTTAATGCCCTTGCAGAGAGAGAGGTGCACCCTGGCATCGTGGCGTACTCCTGTAGTCCCAGCAGTTGGCTTCCCAAGAATTGCAGGTTCTAGGCCAGCCTCAGCAACTTTGAAAGATTCTGTTTCAAAATAAAAAATAAGGCTGGGTGAAGTGGCACATGCTTGTAATCCCAGCATTTGGGAGGCTGAGACAGGAGGATCACGGTTCACAGACAGCCTCAGCTACTTAGTGAGGCCCTTTGCAACTCAGTGAGACCCTGTTACAAAATAAAGAATAAAAAAATAGGGCTAGGGGTATTCTCAGAGGTAGAATGCCCCTGGGTCACATCCCTACTACTGCTAAATAAATAAATAAATAAATAAATAAATTAAATTAAAAATAAAAAGGGCTGCCAGGCATGGTGGCACACACTTGTAATCCCAGCATTTGGGAGGCTGAGACAGGAGGATCATGGTTCATGAACGGCCTCAGGTATTTAGTGAAGCCCTTTGCAACTCAGTGAGATCTTGTTTCAAAATAAAGAATAAAAAAATAGGGCTGAGGGTGCAGCTTGGAAGTAAAATGCCCTTGGGTTTCATCTCCAGTACCACAAAAATAAATAAAAATTAATAAAAATAAATAAAAATTAAGTCGGGCATGGTGGCACATGCCAGTAATCCCAGTACTTAGAAGACTGAGACAGAAGAAACTCAGGTTTGAAGCCAGCCTCATCAACTTATTAAGGCTTTTCAGCAACTTAGTGAGACCTTGTTTCCAAATAAAAAATAATATAGGGCTATGGGTGTAGTTTGGAGGTAGAATGTCTATGAGTTTGATCCCCAGCACTGCAAAAATAAAAAATAAAAATTGGAATGTAGCTCAGAGTTTTAAAGTCCTTGGGTTCAATCCTCAGGACAGAGAGAGAGAGACAGACAGATAGACAGACAAAGGGCTTGCTTCCTCTCTTTGCTGTGTGAAAACACACAGAGGAGACTACCACAGCTAAAACGACTGCACCAGTCAGAGTCGAGACTCAGTTACACTTGACCCAGAACTCCAGAACTCCAGCCTCCAGACCTGGAGAAATGAAGTCCGCCAACTCAGCCCCAGGTTTAGGCATCTCCCCTGCAGGCAGAGTGGACTAAGCCACTGCCTTTCCACTTCTCCTTTAGAGCTCCTGCTGGTTCTCGCGTCCTTCCTGAGGGTCAGATCCTTCACTGTCATTATCCCTGAGTCTCACAAGGGATTTAGTATGTGCCTGGAGCCTGGAGCTAGAGGGCAGCAGGGTCAGGCTTCCAGCCTTCCCTCCGCCGTGCCAACTCCCACTGGAGAGTCTCTGTCCCCAGAACCAGGGGATTGCAATCAGAGGACCGTGCCCCTTGGTTCCCTCTCTATTAATAAACATTTGATTGATTCTAAATGAGCTGTCACTATGCCTTGGAGTGAGAATTATAAGCAGGTCTATGAGCAGATTGTAAAGTGACAGCCATGTGACCCAAGCCGTTGCTGTGGCAACAGCTGAGGAGGAGGAGGAGTGTTAATGATGGGGCTGGAGGAAGGGGACCCCGGGTCTGAGAGGAGGGTTGGTGTTCCTGACCTCGTCCACTCTGCCAGGATCAAGGAGCCTGTCTCGGTTCTGTCCACATTCTTTTGATTTTTAAAAATAAAATCAAAGATCCTTATCATATGCTGGGCGTGGTGGCGCAAGCTTGTAATCCCCGCACTTGGGAGGCGAGACAGGAGGATAGCGCAGGTTCCAAATCAGCGGCGTTGGTTTAAGAGACCCTGTTTCCAAATAAAAATATAAAAAATAGGTCTGGGAGTGTATCCCAGAGGTAGAAGTGAGGAGATAGAAAGGAAATAGGCAGATAGGGAAAAGGCCTTGGTAGAAAAAAAGTTAATTTCCCGAGTTTCCTGAGGGGCAACAAATACCTGAAATTCCAAAGGCTCTGAGATAAGAATGCCAGAGCTTCATAAAGCCATCTGTTTACTAATCAACAAACCCAGGAGCCAGCACAGATCCTTCAAAGGACTTGCAAATACCCTATGCAAATTCTGAGAGCTACTTCCCAGAATTCTCCTTGGAAGTCACCCTAACCAAAAACGGACTTGCAAACGGTCAGGCCTTTGCCTTACTTGATGGCAAATGGAGACTTTCTGTCGCGGGACCCCCCTCCCCTTTTGGGGAGTTGTTCTCTCTCGCAGGCCATGTTGGTCCTGAGAGAGGGCAGAGTGCATCTGAGAGCACGTGGCTCAGGTGACTCTCGAGTAGTGACCTAAAGGCCTCTGCTGGACATCAAGGCTGGCCAGGCCCCTAGGGGTGACCTGCACCTCTCTTCTGGCAGATCGCGTGGACTCTGGGAGAAAGCAGTTTGCAACTGATGGACCACTTTTCTCTATTCCCTTCTGGCAGATCGCGTGGACTCTGGAAGAAAGCAGCCTGCACCTGAAGGCAATTTGGCTTAGGCTACTCTCAAGTATTGTCCTGAAGGCAGCTGCTGGACCCCAGAGTTCCAGCCCCTTTGGGGTATTCAGTCACCCTTCCCCCCATTCCCTGCTGCTTCCAATAAACCTTTTACTCCCCTTCCTGAGGTCTGCGGGTGTCATTCTTCGCTCACCGTAGACAAGAACTCGCCGGGTTTCCTCTCAAGAAACCCCCCTTTCAGAAGGGCTTCCAGAAACCCCAGTACTACCACAAAAAAAAAAAAAATCCTTATCATATTTACACACTGCCCTGGTTTTATGTCCCTTGTCTCTTGGGAAATAAGCACAAGGCGTGAACTATCACCTAGGAAAATCTGTCTCTGAGGAGCTTGGCTTGGATCTGCAAGCGAACAGCATTTAAATTGTTGGTTTATTTCCCTCTGATGATTATCTCGAGGTTGTACTGAATTAAATTTTTGAAACTAATAATCACACTTTGCCTGTGTGGGAATGATCCTGACATGCCGAGGCGAGAGGGAAACTGCGGTGGCCAGCCTTGGCAAGGCAGCACAGTGCCTCGCGGGACTCCGGAGTGGCCCTGTTAGTTACCAGCTACGAGGCCTGGGCCACAGCACTTAACCTCTGGGAACTCCGCTCACTTCCCCTGCCAGTGGTAAGAAGAGTGCTATCCACCCCATGGGTTTTGGAAAGTGTGACGCTGGCCGTGTAGTACCAGGCTGCCGCTGGATCCCGCAGAAGGCGGTCCACCTCCCGGGGGCCACCTGTGAGGAACTCAAAGTGCAGAATTAGAGAAAGGTGACCTTCTGCCGCAGCGAACACAGCCCTGTACAGCGGCAGATCTCAACCAGTGCTCCCAACGCTGCTCAGCCCCCAGACCAGGCACAGCAAACCCATTTAGTGCCCTGCACATTTTATTTTTTATTATTTATTTATTTATTATTTTTTGATGGTACTGGGCATGAAAACTAGGGGCTTTCTACCTCTGGGCTACACTCCAAAACCAATTTTTTAAATATTTTATTTGGATACAGGGTCTCACTAAGTTGCTGAGAGCCTCACTAAGTAGCTGAGGCTGGCTTCCAACCTGTGCGATCCTCCTGTCTCCGCCTCCCAAGTGCTGGGATTACAAACGTGCGCCACCACGCCTGGCTGCCCTGCACATTTTTTTTTTTTTTTTTTTTTTTGGTGGTACTGGGGTTCCTGGAAACCCTTCTACCTCCAGGCTACACTCCCAGACCTATTTTATATTTTTAAAATTTGAAGCAAGCGCGGCTGGTTTCGAACCTGCGCGATCCTCCTGTCTCCGCCTCCCAAATGATGGGATTACAAGCGTGCGCCGCCACGCCCCGCTGCTCTGCACGTTTTAATCAGTCAGGATTCCTTAACTTTTGTGAGGATGGAACCAAGGGGCATTCTGCCTCTGAGCTGCACCCCCAGCCCTATTTTATTTTTATTTGGAAACAGGGTCTCCTAAGCCAGCGCGCGCGGCTAGCTTCGAACCTGCGCAATCCTCCTGTCTCTGCCTCCCAAACGCGGGGATTACAAGCGTGCGCCACCACGCCCGGCTTTTATTTATTTATTTATTTTGGTGGTACTGGGGGTGGAACCCAGAGGCTTTCTATCTCCAGGCTATATTCCCAGACCTATTTTATATTTTTATTTGGAAACAGGGTCTCACTAAGTTGCTGAAAACCTCACTAAGTAGCTGAGGCTGGCTTCGAACCTGTGCGATCCTCCTGTCTCAGCCTCCCAAGCTCAGGGATTACAAGCGTGGACCACCACGCCTGGCTAGAGGCAGAGTGATTTATAAAAAAGTATTATGAGCCAGGTGTGCAGGCACCTGTAATTCTCATACTGGGGAGGCTGAGGCAGAAGGATTGCAAGTTCAAAGTCAATCTCAACAACTTCAGCAACTTAGTGAGATCCTGTTTCAAAATAAAATATTAGCAATAAAAATTTAAAAAATATGACTGGGAATGTATCTCAGAAGCAGAATGGCCCTGGACTCAATGTCCAGTACAGAAAAAAAAAAAAAAAAGGAGAAGAAGAGCTGGGCGTGGTGGCGCACACTTGTAATTCCAGCATTCGGGAGGCTGAGACAGGAGGATCGCGGTTCGTGGACAGCCTCAGCTACTCAGTGAGGCTCTGCAACTTAGTGAGACCTTGTTTCAAAATAAAGAATAAAAAATATGGCAGGGGGTGTAGCTCAGAGGTAGAATGCCCCTGGGTTCCATCCCCAGACCTGAAGAAGAAGAAGGAGGGGGAAGAGGAGGAGGAGGAAGAGGAAGAGGAGGAGGAGGAGGAGGAGGAGGAGGAGGAGGAGGAGAATAAGAAGGAAACAAATATTGATAAAGCTGGGTGTGGTGCTGTAAACTTGCAATTGCAGTATTTGGCACAGTTCGCGGACAGCCTTAGCTCCTTAGCAAGGCCCTTTGCAACTCAGTGAGACCCTGTTTCAAAATAAAGAATAAAAGACGGGTCTGGAGTAGAGTTCAGAGGCAGAATATCCCTGACTTCCATCCCCAGTACTGCAAGAAAGAAAAGAAAAGAAAAGAAAAGAAAAGAAAAGAAAAGAAAAGAAAAGAAGAGAAGAGAAGAGAAAGGAAAAGAAAAGAAAAGAAAAGAAAAGAAAAGAAAAGAAAAGAAAAGAAAAGAAAAAAGTATTGTAAATTCTACGAGGCATGATACTTATGGGCGTTGCTCTTTCTCCTCTCTAGGCATTTTTTGGGTTTGTAGAGGAAGGAGGCAGGGTCTCAACGTATGAGCATCCTAGAAGCAAGGTTTTTGAAAGAATACTTCTTTTTTTTTTTTTGTGGTGCTGGGGATGGAACCTAGGGGTATTCTACCTCCGAGCTATACCCCCAACCCTATTTTTTTTTGTGTGTGTGGTGGTACTGGAGGTGGAACCCAGAGGCTTTCTATCTCTGGGCTATACTCCCAGACCTATTTTCTATTTTATTTGGAAACAGGGTCTCACTAAGTTGCTGAGAGCCTCACTAAGTAGCTGAGGCTGGCTTCAAACCTGTGCGATCCTCCTGTCTCAGCCTCCCAAGCGCGGAGATTACAAGCATGCTCCACCATGCCCAGCCTTATTTATTTATTTTTTTATTCTTTATTTTGAAACAGGGTCTCACTGAGTTGCAAAGGTTCTCACCAAGTAGCTGAGGCTGTCCTTGAACTGTGATCCTCCGGTCTCAGCCTCCTGAATGCTGGGATTACAACCGTGCGCCACCACACCAAGTTGTTTTTTTTTTTTTTGAAGAGTTAAAGAAGTTTATTAAAAAGATAGAAATACAGAAAATAGTTACCACACCAAGTTTTAATACAACCCTCTGAGGGGAGGGAGTGAGCCTGGCAAGTGCCAAGTGCTCTCGGACATCCCCTGGTGGTCCTAGATGGAACTGCAGGCTCAAGACCACTGGGGTTACCTCTCAGCTATCTAATTACCTTGCAGCTCATGTTTGGCTGGCTCCCACACAGTATTCTGGAACATTCTCTGCCATTGCCCCGTAGACACTACCTTTGCACTTCTTGTTCTCCCACATTTCTTGTTCATACTTGCTGAAACTTATAACTAATTTATTATACCCAACATCTACATTTGATGTGAACTCCCAAAAACAAACTCAGGAGAAACCTCACCTGAACTCTTAGACCTTATCTGTTTTCCACCCCAAATATACCCAAGTGTTCACGAAGCTGAAACTTCACCCCAAGTCGCCCCCTCGCACCCCCCAACTGGGAAAAGTGACAGCTGAGTTACAGGGATGGTGAGTTGATAGTTAATTGTCCTGAAGCCTGGCCGCACCCAGCCTGGAGGCTGAGAACCTCTGACTTCACCCTTCTTCCCCGAGGCACTCCTCACACGCACGACTGCGCTCAGTTCCCCCAGGAGACTAAATACGCCAGGAAAACAGAGTTGCTAGCAAGATGCTGGGAGTTTAGAGTTCAAGATGGCTCTGACTTTGATTTGTCTTTTGTGTGTGTGTGGGGGGGGGAGAGTACTGGGGATTGAGCCCAGAGACATTCTATCTCTGAGCTACACCCCCAGCCCTATATTTTATTTTTATTTCAAAACAGGGTCTCATTAGGTCGATGAGATTCTCATTACTTGCTGAGGCTGTCCTTCAATCTGTCTCAGCCTCCCAAGTGCTGGGATTACAGACATCATGTTTGGCTGTTTTCTTTTTCTTAATGGTTATTCTTTGTATTTTCCATAGATTCGCAAAAAAAAAAAAAACCAAAAAACATATGATTTGTGGTTGAACCTATCAGTTTTTCCTGCAAAGCAGGAAAATGAAAAGTTTTCTCTTTCTTTTTTATATTTATTTATTTATTTATTTATTTATTTATTTATTTATTTATTTTTGCGGGTTTGGGGATGGAACCCAGGAGCATTTGACCTCTGAACTACACTGCCTGCCCCATTTTTTATTCTTTTATTTTGAAACAGGACCTCACTAAGTAGCTGAGGCTGTCTGCGAACCGCGATTCTCTGGTCTCAGCCTCCCGAATGCTGGGATTACAAGTGTGCACCACCACGCCCGGCTTATTTATTTCATTTTGAAACAGGGTCTCACTGAGTTGCGGAGTATCTCCCTAAGTTGAGAAGGCTGGCCTCGAGTCTGGAGTCTATCTCAGCCTCCCAAGTGCTGGGATTACAGGTCTGTGCCACCCTGCCCGCTGTCTTGCATCTTTTGGAACCAGTAAAGGGCTCTCGAATGTGGCTTCTCTCCTGAGATGGAAGAGACTCCTGGAAAGTACGATGATGGTTAGGGTGTTAGATCACACTCTGGCTTTGGAATAGGGAAAACAGTAACCACCTTTCTTACCCTCAAGAGAAACTTTGTTGAATGGGTGCTGCAGCTGGAGGCCTCTGGTAGTCTTCGGGTGTATGGAGGTGCAGTGGTGGTGAGATGGCTCTTTTGTGTAACAGCTTAGAAATGGTTAAAAATGAACTTGGAACAGGAGTTCACGTGCGTGCGTGCGAGGGACCTGGAAGAAACCTGGGGAGGTGCTCTGGGCATGCGCCACCACACCTGGCTGGGGATCTTAAATTACTTAGTTTCTCTAGTGTCTGTTTCCTTTAAGAAAGAGAAAACTTTTTATTTTCCTGCTTTGCAGGAAAAACTGATAGGTTCAACCACAAATTATATGGGTGTAGCTGCCCCTTTTAGTGTTCTCGTGTTGAAACTTCACGAGTGCGGGCAGCGCAGTGTGCGGAGTCATCACCATCGGGGTTACCCGCGCCTCGCGGGTGGAGGTGTAGGAAGTTCAGAGTTTCCCTCTGAAGGTTAGAGTTTGGAACCTGCTGATGTAAACAGACAATAGACAGAATAACAGGAGGGAAAGCGCATGCACTTACTGAGCGCACAAGAGAGGCAGACAAAAGGTGAAAACTCAAAGAAGAGCCAGGTGATTGGAGCCTAAACATCCTCTTCGGAGGGAGAGAGAGGGAACGAGGGGCTGCCGGGCAGCTCCAGAGGGCGAATGTGTGACGTTTGGGGAGAGAACGTGTTTGAGAAAGGGCGAAGGTCTGGGACAGTTTCCACGCTCTGGACGTGGGAAGGGCGTTCCTCTCTTCCTCGGGGATGAGTGTGGTGTTCCTTGGCTGATATTTCAGGGAGGGGACCGAGGGCGACTGTGCTCCTTCTAGAGTTTCTGCTAAGGGAACTTCAGCAAAAACCCTTCCCTGCATTTTCTCTGCTTGAAGTCAAAGTGGTATAATTGGGGGTGTCATTTTTTGAGCACCCACAGGGCCATCGATGCTGCTAGACACCCCACATCGCACAGAAAAGTCCCCAAACAGTGCTCTGACCCCCAATGCCTACGGTGCCAATTGGAAGAAGCCTTCTCCTGGACCAACTGAAAACCTCACATCCTTCTAAAGCAGGCAAAGGATAGTAGTGTGTTAGGGGGCAGCGTGACCACACTATCCAGCGATAACAACCACAGATTGAGGACACAAGGGTGAGCAGGTGAGTCCAGAGTCAGCCGGGCAGTCCAGCTCCTCTGGGCCAGGCTTAGCTGGCTTTGCCTGCGCCCACGCAGGTCTCTGCAGCCAACTAGTGGGTCGTCTGGGTGCAGCGGATGGTTGGTGTGCACCGGGAGCTGCTATGTGGGCTCTCACCATTCAGCCCAGGCTTTTCATGTGTTGGTGGCAGAAAGGGGAGGACTTGGACAGCTGAGACAGGAGGACAGCAGGTTTGAGGACTACTCCAATAACTTAGGAAGACTTTTAAAATAATATATAAAATAATATATAAATATAATATGCAAAAATTATATATATATATGGTTGGGAATATAGCTCAAGGGAAGGAGTAACGTAGAGAGAGAGAAAGAAAGAGAGAGAGGAGAAATATGTGGGACCTCTTGAGACCTGGACTCAGAACTAACACCACATCACTTTTACATAATCTAAGAGCCAAAGCAAGTTACAAGGTTCAAGGTATGGAGTAATAGATATTCATTCTTTTTTTTCTCTCTGTCTCTCTGTCTCTCTCTCTCTGTCTCTCTCTCTCTCTCTCTCTCTCTCTCTCTCTCTCTCTCTCTCTCTGTGTGTGATACTGGGGATTGAACTCAGAAGCAGTCTACTTTCAAACTATGTCCCCAGCCAGATTTTATTTCTTATTTGGAAATAGGGTCTCACTAGGTTGATGAGAATCTCACTACTTGATGAGACTGTCCTCAAACCTGCGATCCTCCAGCCTCAGCCTCCTAAATACTGGCATTACAGGCCCGCGCCACCACAGCCGGCTTAGATTATCTTTCCATGAAAAGAGATACAAAGTCAATCTCAAGGACAAGGAGACAAGGTCAGGAACAGAGAATCACAGGCATTTTGCAAACAGTGTGCTATGTTCTTCCTGTCCAATTCTAATTTATATTCATGCTTCAAAATTTAGATGAGTCAGATATGGTGGCACATGCCTGTAATCCCAATACTTGGGAGGCTGAGACAAGAAGATCACAAGTCTGAGGCCAGCCTCAGCAACTTAACGATATCCTGTTTCAAGCCGGGCATGGTGGCACACGCTTGTAATCCCAGCATTTGGGAAGCTGACACAGGAGGATCATAGTTTGTGGCCAGACTCAGCTACTTAGTGAGGCCCTTTGCACTCAGTGAGACCCTGCTTCAAAATAAAGAATTAAAAAATAGGTCTGAGGATGTAGCTGGGAGGTAGAATGCCCCTCGGTTCCATCCCCAGTAACACACTCTCTCTCTCTCTCTCTCTCTCTCTCTCTCTCTCTCTCTCACACACACACACACACACACACACACACACACACACACACACACCTTGTTTCAAAATAAAAGAATAAAATAGGCCCATTGAGATGTATGACTACAATGCACCAATAAAAATTTATATATAAAAAAGAATAAAATAGGGCTGGTGGTGTAGCTCCTAGATAGAAAGCCCCTGGGTTCCATCCCTAGTACCTCCCACCCCAAAACAATTCAGTTGAGCACCACCTCCTGCAGGAAGCTTTGTTTAACCCCTTCTTGTCCTCCCTGGGATCCAGGCTGCTGTGTCTCTTAGCACTCACCACACTGCGCTTGAATCAGGGAACGCCCTCTATCCCTCCGGCCGCACGTCGCCCTCTTGAGGCAGGGACATGAATGATGGATGGACATGGAATTTCTCTGCACCCTAACCGCTTTGTAGATCCAGCTTCAGAGCATAAAGAGCTCAAGCTATGAAGCAGGAAGGTGTCTGTTAAAATCCTATCTTTGCCTCTCGCTAGGTCAAGCCAAGAAAGCTGATGGATCTCTTGGCCTGTGCAGTGGGGATAATAATAGTACACTCTGCAGAGGCTTGGAGGCAAATGAGAGAAAGGGAAAGGGCCAGGAGAGAGGCCGCACAGTGCGGGCGGCACCGGCCCCTGCACGCCGGCCCCTGCACACCTCCAGCTGGTGCCTAATGTTTGTTTTCTTTTGTTTTGGTGCTGGGGATGGAACCCAGGGGCATTCTACCTCTGAGCTACACCTCCACCCCTATTTTATCTTAAAACAGGCTCACTAAATTGTGAAGGGCCTAAGTTGCTGAGGCTGGTTCTGAACCTGCAAGGCTATCTCAAGCCTCCCAAGAACATACTGAAAGATATGGCGGGTCCCACTGGTGCACAGATACACGCGGAGGCGCACAGATACACGCGGAGATCCATTATAGATGATAGGGATGCCTTTATTCGTGGGGAGTCGGCCACCAGCCCTCAGCCGCCAGCCCCCGCGGGGGCTGGTGGGGGAGAGTGCGTCTCTCTGTCTCTCTATCTGGCTTCTCTCTTTTTCTCTCTACTCGAAAGGCATGGTCCCCTCTCGGAATTGCCAGGCTCCGCCTCCTAGCTTCCGGCCCCTCCAACCTTTCACATACCACCTAGTTTGTGTGTGTGTGTGTGTGTGTGTGTGTGTGTGTGTGTGTGTGTGTGTGTGTGATACTGGGAATTGAATCCAGGGGCATTCTACCTCCAGGTTACACCCCAAGCTCTATTTTGCATTTTTTAAATTTTGAAACAAGTCTCATTAAGTTGCAGAGGGCCTTACTAAGTAGCTGAAGCTGTCCTTGAACCTGTGATCCTCCTGTCTCAGCTAAACAACTGTGAGCCAGGCGTGGTGGCAAATGCCTGTAATCTCAGGACTTGGGAGGGTGAGACAGGAGATTGCAGGTTCAAGGGCAGCCTCAGTACCTTAGTGAGACCCTCAACGATGTAGCGAGACCCTGTTTCCAAATAAAAATAAAATAGGGCTGGAGATGTAGCTCAGAAGTAGAATACCCCTAGGTTCAATCCCTAGTAACACACACACACACACACACACACACACACACACACACACCCCAAAACAAAAAAGCTTGTGATTTCTTTCATTCATTCATTCATTCATTCAGCAAATACCTGTGGTGCCTTATATTTGCCACACACTGTGCTCCTTCTGCTCACACAGTAGGAGCCGCAGCGTCACTCACCAACGGGCTCGTCCACAGTCAGATGTGTTTTCCTTCTTGGCTGCGTGTGCAGCCCAGAATTGGAAGAGGTTTGCTTCCTTCTCTGGAGGTGACTAGAGTTAGAACAGTCAACTCTGCTCTGCTACTGCAGAAGAGAAACCTGAGCACCTGCCCTGGGCAGCACCTGCCTCTCCCTAGAGTCAGTCCTGCTGAAATCCTACGGATTAGTTGGATGCCGTGGCGCATGCTGAGAAAGGAGGATCGCAGTTCGCGGACAGCCTCAGCTACTTAGCGAGGCCCTCTGCAACCAGTTAGACTTTTTTTTTTTTGTGGTACTGGGGTTCCTGGAAGCCCTTCTACCTCCGGGCTACACTCCCAGACCTATTTTTACATTTTTCTATTTGGAAACGGGGTCTCCTAAGCCAGCGCATGCGCCTGGCTTCGAACCTGCGCGATCCTCCTGTCTCTGCCTCCCAAGCGAGGGGATTACAAGCGTGCGCCACCACGCCCGGCAGACCTTGTTTCAAAAATAAAGAATAACAAATAGGGATGGGGTGTAGCTCAGAGGTAGAATGCCCCCTGGGTTCCATCCCCAGAACCGCACACACACAGAAAAAGGGCTGGGGGTGTAGCTTGTAGCTCAGAAGTAGACTAGCCCTGCATTCCATCCCCAGTACCACCAACAACAGCAGCAAAAGCGACCTCCGGCGCGTGGATGCTGCGTGGGAAGGAGCTCTCAGCAGGCTCAAGAGCCGAATCCAGTGTTGCTGTAACATTTTAGGAACTGTTAAAATAAGACACATGTATGATTTCAGGCCGTTTTTTAAACAGCTGCTTCTGCCACAGAAAGGGTTTTGTGGGCCGTGTAATGAGGAAAAAATGGAAGCTGTCTCATGAATAATACACGGAGTCAAACCTGGGAGTCCCAGCGACTCTCCTCGCCCTGTGACTCTGTCTCTCGCTTTTAATCTCCCAGGCTGGCCCGGCGTCTCTCACTTACTGGGTCTCAGCAGAAGTGGAATCCGGAGGAGCACCGTGTCGCCTGCGCTTGGCCTCGGTTATTCTCCTTCTCAGAGCTCTTCTGAAACCCTTATAAGAGATTTTTGGTACCCAGTGGAAGGTGAATTGCAAAAGGAGGAGTCAGGGCAAACCTGGCAGAAATTAAAGTTGGATTTACACTTGATGTGTTGTCTCAAAGACTTTATCGTAATGTCACTGAAAGGCTCCATTTAGAAGAAAAATCATAAGCCCCTAGCAGCTAGCTAATAGTTAAAACAGCCAGCTAATAGTTAAAAAGAAAAAGTATATTTTACTGCAGCTTACAGCTTAGGAATGTAAGATATGCGATAAGCCCACCCCATCTTATCTATACTGTCTGGGCCAGAGCACCTTGACCCGGGAGCTTACTGACTGCACCTGGTATTTTATCTAACACTTGACTACAGAATGTACTTTTCAAATGATTCTGTAATTTTCTGTAAACGCATGCAATTTAGCCCCAAATCCCCTAACTAATGGTCTTTTCCCTATAAATACCCTCAGTTTCAGTGGCTCGGGGCCGAACTCCTATACGGGTCAGCCCCAATGCACTGGCTCCTTAATAAACCTTTTACCTTTTGCTTTTGCATCAAGGAAATTAAAGTTTCTCGTGTGTTCTTGCTATAGTCGCTTATCCCGAGGCTGATTGAGGGTCTCCCCTCGGCGGGGGCCTTACATCACCACTGTTAAAACACTTGTGGCCGGCCGGGTGTGGTGGCGCACGCTAGTAATCCCTGCACTTGGGAGGCTGAGACAGGAGGATCGCACGGGTTCGAAGCCAGCCTCAGCTACTTAGTGAGGCTCTCAGCAACTTAGTGAGACCCTGTTTCCAAATAAATTATAAAACAGGGCTGGGGGTGTCTCCTGGAGGTAGAAAACCCCTGGATTCCACCCCTAGTACCACATACACACAAAAAAAACTTGTGTCCACACATATATGTGTGTATGTATGTATGTGTGTGTATTTATAGCATCAAGTACTGAACCCAGGGATATTCTACCTTTGAGCTATACTCCCACTTCGTGTGTGCACGTGTGCGTGCGCGCGCACGTGTTATTAAAGATTGAACCCAGGGGCATTCTCTCTTTAAACTTTACCCCAGACCTGTTTTTTTTATTAATTTTTAATTTTTTTTCAGTGCTGGGGATTAAACTCAGGGGGACTGCCAAGAATGGTGGCACATGTTTATAATCCCAGCATTCGGGAGGCTGAGACTAGAGGATCGCAGTTCGCGGACAGCCTCAGCTACTTAGTGAGGCCCTCCGCAACTCAGTGAGACCTTGTTTTAAGATAAAGAATAGCCAGGTGTGGTGGCGCACGCTTGTAATCCCAGCACTTGGGAGACTGAGACTGGAGGATCGCGGTTTGCAAACAGCCTCAGCTACTTAGTGAGGCTCTCTGCAGCTTAATGAGACCCTGTTTCAAATAAAGAATAAAAAATAGGGCAAGGGATGTAGCTCGGAGGTCAAATGCCTCTGGGTTCCATCCCCAGACCTACAAAATAAAATAAAATAAAGAATAAAATAGGGCAGAGGGTGTACCTCAGAGGTAGACTGCCCCTGGGTTCCATCCCCAGACTTCCCCCCTCCCCCCCCACAAAAACTCCAGGGGGATTCTACCTTCGAGTTATACACCCAGCCCTATTTTTATTATTATTTATTTTGAAACAGGGTCTCATTAACTTGCGGAGGCCTCACTAAGTAGCTGAGGCTGGCTGAGAACGTGGGATCCTCCTGTCTCAGCCTCCCAAGTACTGGGATTACAAGCACCACCATACTAGGCATTTATATTTATTTAATACTGGAGATTGGAGCCGGGCGTGGTGGCGCACGCTTGTAATCCCAGCATTCGGGAGGCTGAGACTGGAGGATCGCGGTTCGCAGACAGCCTCAGCTACCTAGTGAGGCCCTCTGCAACTCAGTGAGACCCGGTTTCAAAATAAAGAATAAAAAATAGGGCAGGGGGTGTAGCTCGGAGGTCAAATGCCCCTGGGTTCCATCCCCAGGCCCGCCAAAAAAAAAAAAATAATAATAATAATAATAATAATACTGGAGATTGAACCTAAGGAAATTCTACCTCCCATGTATGCCCAGCCCTCTTTATTTTCGAAAGAGGGTCTCACCAAGTTGCTGAGGGTCTCACTAAATTGCTGAGGCTGGCCTCCAACCTGTAATCCTCCTGTCTCGGTCTCCCAAGTACTGGGGTTATAGGCATGTGCCACCATTTCTGGCTTGATACTAATATTTTAAATCTTTCAAGTGCTTTTTAGTGTTATACAGTCAGAAGAGTATCATTTAGCACTGATTCTGCTCTTTTTGAAAGTCAACTTAATTTTCCATGAGTTAGCCTCACTTTCAAAGTAGCTATTTGGCTTTGGGGAACGTTTGTCTTTTTTCCTCCACAACGCTGGCGTGAAGGTGGACGCGTGCATGTTGCCGACTAATCTCAGTTGGGTCGTTATTGTCAGCTCCCGGTCAAATCCTCAGAAAGATGGGGCAAAAGGCAGGTGGTGTCCTGCAGAAACTTATCTGCAGCGATTCCTTTCCCTCTATGAATTCCCTAAGTTTTTGGGTACGACGCTTGGGAAAGAAATCTGAGGTGGACAAAGGCTTCTTGAGCCAATGACACTTTATTACAAAAACTCCAAGAAATTTATACCCTTCACCAGTAAGGTTAATAATAAGAGAAAAGGGGGGGTGAATGCAATCACTGTGAAATGATAATGAATGACATGTAAACAAAGGTAATAAAACTAGTCCTTCAGCTGGCTGTTGATCTTCGAGAGAGATTGACTTCTGACTCCTGATTCTTTTCCAAGGTCTTTGCAGATAAGCAGTCCCAGGGGGCCACTTCCCAAAATAAACAAGCATGGCCAAGGCTTGGCGGTTTTTCGGGGAATATTCTTTAACTTTCCTGGAACTTTCCATCTTTTGGGCTCAGTTCATATAGCAAGTGTGGGGAGATGTGGTGATTCAGGTGGATGTGATAGAGTTTTTCCAGGTGTTGGCATCTTATCTTCTTAATCTGAAAGCTTAAGCATACTCACAACACAGTTTTGCAGACAAAATACCACAAACAACACCACAAAGTTCTTGGTTTTAATTGTCCTTAACTGCTGAACACTCTTCTTTAGACAATAAGCCTATTAAAAGCCTACTCATCTTTAATAATCCATTTCTCTGTCACAAACCCTCTGCAACCTGCTTCTAACTTTCTAATTCCTTCCTTTCCCAGTTGGGACTTTCTTATGATAAGCTCTTCTTCATGCAAAAATGCTTTTCTTACTCTTATGGTATTTCCTTTCCTTCATACATATATATTTAGAACGTCTGTCCTTTATTTAGTCATATTTATTTCTAACCCTGCAGTCAGCCTCTCTGTCTTCAGGAATATTTACACTGGGCGTAAAAGTCACCAATCTTTTTCCTTGAGTCTATTGTATTTGGGCAACTAAGTTGTTTATCAACTAAATTGCTTTAAGGTCACACACAAGGTTTTTATCTCTTCTGTCTCTAGGCAGGATCTTAAGGGTAAACAAAGTTTCCTTAAACTGAACTACCTTACCTGAGTTAATAGCTTAACCTAAGTTAGTGATAGTGAGGGTCAGAGACCCTTTGTAATTGCTGCAGCTAGAATGCTTATCACAGCATCTGAGTTCTGGCCAGTTTTTTCCTTACTATTGAGCAAAGCCAAGGACGTTTATTTCCACGGACTCAATTTCTGATCTCACATCATCAGAGCAATTCGTGTAGAGAGTTAAAAGAATACCAAGAGAATAATAGTTATGAAGGATATCTAAAGTGGGGGACATTTTTTGCCAGAGACGATACCTCTTTCTCGGGGCTTTTTGCCGATTTTTTCTATGTGGAGTGGGGTCTTCAACACATAGATGCCGAGGCAGCAGGATGTCTTGGCACGTGCACTTGAGTCTTGCCTGACAATTGTCACGACGTGGTGGCCCTCATATTCGTATTCGTTTGGTGTGGCTGGTGCTCTCTTCTGACCACGCGGCGAGGTGGGCGCCGCTTGGTCCCGGTCTGAGCATCCCGGGGTGGCCGGCACTGCCCGGCCACTGCGCATGCTCTAAGCGGGCCGCACAGGCTAAGCCCGGGCTCCGCCGCCGGCTCCCCGGCTCAGGGCTCAGGGCCTGGAGTCTCCCTCCCTAAGCCAACGCCTCCCTGAGCTCTGCTCTTACTTTGAAGTGCAGTTCTGGTCCCACCTTCTAGGCCAAATCTTCCCGATATGGGACTCTGAGATTCATCCATAGCCCTACTTTACTTGTACTTAATTTAATGTTTTTGTAGTACTAGAGATTAGACCCACCAGTATTCTACCTCTGAGCCACAACTCTCAGCTCTATTTTATTTTTATTTTAAAAGAGGGTCTTGCCGGGCGTGGTGGCGCACGCTTGTAATCCCCGCGCTTGGGAGGCTGAGACAGGAGGATCGCACGGGTTCGAAGCCAGCCACGCTGGCTTAAGAGACCCTGTTTCCAAATAAAAAGTCTAAAATAGGTCTGGGAGTGTAGCCTTGGAGGTAGAAGGGCTTCCAGGAACCCCAGTGCCACCTCTTGATAGGTTGATAGTCTTATGACTTGCTAAGGCTATCTTAGCCTCCCAAGTACTGGGATTATAGGTATGCTCCACCATACCTGACTTTATTTTTTATTTTAATTAATTAATTAATTTTGTAGTACTGTGAATGGAACCCAGGGGCATTCTACCTCCGAGCTACACCCCCAGCCCTCTTTCTTTCTTTCTTTCTTTCTTTTTCTTTTTCTTTTTTTTTTTTTTTTTTTTTGTGGTACCGGGGTGGAACCCAGGGGCTCTTCTACCTCCGGGCTATACTCCCAGACCTATTTTATACTTTTATTTGGAAACAGGGTTTCACTAGGTTGCTGAGAGCCTCACTCAGTAGCTGAGGCTGGCTTTGAACCTGTGCGATCCTCCTGTCTCAGCCTCCCAAGCGCAGGGATTACAAGCGTGCGCCACCACACCTGGCCATATTCTTTATTTTTTGAAACAGGGTCTCACTGAGTTGCAAAGGGCCTCACTGAGTAGCTGAGGCTGGCTTTGAACCACAATCCTCCTGTCTTAGCCTTCCAAATGCAGTGATTACAAGAGTGTGCCACCACACCCGGCCCCAACTCTACTTTTTATTCTTTATTTTGAAACAGGTTCTCACTAAGTTTCTGGCTTTGAACCTGTGTGATCCTCCTGTCTCAGCCTCCCAAATGCTGGGATTATAAGCATATGCCACCATGTTCGGATTTATTTTTTATTTTAAAGCAGGGT
The DNA here is from genome assembly GCF_963383645.1 of Muscardinus avellanarius. Classification (NCBI taxonomy): domain Eukaryota; kingdom Metazoa; phylum Chordata; class Mammalia; order Rodentia; family Gliridae; genus Muscardinus; species Muscardinus avellanarius. Next base: position 118,427,638 of record NC_137786.1, on the reverse strand, counting down.
TTTTCTAACTTGCTGAGGGCCTTGCTAAATTGCTGAGGCTGGCCTTGAATCTGCAATCCTCTGGTCTCAGCCTCTCCAATGCTGAGATTATAGGCATAAACCACCAGGGCCAGTTAAATCTTCCCTCTTATGAGAGCTATCAAACAACACCCACCCTCAGGGTACTTTGTTGGGTCTCTAGAACATATATCCTGATGTTTTGGTCCTCTCGGAGGTATTTGTCCTCGAAGTCATCGATCCCTCTGAGTGGACTGTGCATAAACCACTTTGTAGCACTGCTGGGACCCACTCAGAGTAGGTGCTGAATATATATTTGTGGGCAGGTGAGATTGATGTTCTCCAGAGAGTCATTGACTGGGGGACTTTCCTAAGGGAACAAGGTCTATCTTATAGAAGACTTGCTCTGGCCCACATCCTCCCTTAGCATTTGATACAACACACATCTCTTTCTATTGTTTGTCCTTTATAATCCTTGTCAAAGATAGTGCAACTCAGCCGGGCGGGTTGATGCCTTCCTACAATCTTAGTACTTGGGAGGTTGAGACAAGAGGACCTCAGGTTTGAGACCAGCCTTAGCAACTTAACAAAGCCATGTTTCAAAGCAAAAAATAAAAAGGGCTGGGGTGGGAGCGTGGCTTGGAGGCAGAATGACTCTGGTTTCAATCCTCAGCACAAAAAGATGCTTCCAGTCTTCAAGAGACCTCTAAACCTTGACTCTTTCCCTTTGTGTTCTGCAAAAGGCACCGTTTTTCTGGGAAGCATCTGTCTGCATTGTCTCAACCCAGCTAGACATTTTTCTGAATTAGTTCCCTGCAGGAGGAAGACTGCAGCAAGAACAGCATGGGCGCGTTTAGTAGGGTCATGCTCCTTGACAGATACTCCTTAGCACTGACGCTGCATTGCACTGAGCCAACACCACTGGCAATTCAGGAAGTCTGCTCTAAGGAGCTTTCAGTCTCGGAGAAATATTACACACACGTGAAATACACACACGATTCAAGATGCCAAAATATCAGTAATTCTACCAATGCCAAAGAAGACACATCTCTCTAGAGCGAGAGGAGACAGCCTCAGCTACTTGGTGAGGCCCTCTGCAACTCAGTGAGACTCTGTTTCAAAATAAGGAATAGCCGGGCGTGGTGGCGCAGGCCTGTAATCCCTGCTCTTGGGAGGCTGAGACAGGAGGATCGCACAGGTTCGAAGCCAGCCTCAGCTACTTAGTGAGACCCTGTTTCCAAATAAAAGTATAAAATAGGTCTGGGAGCATAGCCTGGAGGTAGAAAAGCCCCTGGGTTCCACCCCCAGTACCACCAAATAAATAAATAAATAAATAAATGGAATAAAAAACAGGGCTGGGGGAGTAGCTTAGATGTAGCAGAGGCTGAGCTGTTCTGGGCCTTGAACAGGAGATGAGTTTATGAAAGTGAAATGGAGCAGACACGGGAGAACCGTGACAACAGGGAGGGGGACCGGACGCTTTAGTCACAGATAAGCTGACATTCATACTGCCTTACATGTGAAGTGGAACTCAGGGATTGTCGTGAGGACTAAATGACAGAATGTGACAAGGTCCGTGTGATGTCTGTGCCCTGTAGGTGATCAACAATTGCTTGTTCGGGCTGGGCATGATTGCACACGTCTGTAATTCCAGTACTTGGGAGGCTGTGACAGGAAGATCTCAGATCTGAGACCAGCCTCCTCACTTTAGTGAAATCCTCAGCAATGTAGACCCTGTTTCAACACGAAAAATAAAATAGGGCTGGAGGTGTAGCTCAGAGGTAGAACTCCTCTGGGTTCTGCTCCCAATTTTTTTTTTTTTTTGTTTGTTTGCTTTATGAATGTCAAAAGTGATCAAAACAAGATTGTGGGGGACCAGGCATAGGGCAGTCGATTTAGGATTTAAAAGGAGCGATAGGACCTGGCGAGGTGGGAGTGTGAGCTTCCACTCAGTTGGAAGGCTGAGCGGCCTGGGTGAGGGTCTGGGCTCTAAGCAGCAGGCAGTGACGCACGCGGTAGCAGTGAGGTTTGTGGCATGCCTTGGAAGTTCCTGATTTCAAAGGCTCACACGCTGAGGTGCTGGAAAGAGTGGTGCAGGAGGGGCCAGGTCTGGACTCATTGTATTGAGATTTTGTCTCCAATGACTCAGAAAAGTATTTATGTAAGAGCAAGACTTCTGCCAGGCGTGGTGGCGCCTGGGAGGCTGACACAGGAGGATCGTGGTTTGTAGCCAGCCAGCCTCAGCTACTTAGTGAGGCCCTTTGCGACTCAGTGACACCCTGATTCAAAATAAAGAATAAAAAATAGGGCTGGGGGTGTAGCTTGGAAGTAGCATGCCCCTGGGTTCCATCTCCAGTACTGCAAAAAAAAAAAAAAAAAGACTTCTAAAACAAGGCACCCTCAAAACACTAAAATGCCAAACTAAATCTAAAATGCAAAATCCACAATACTGAAACTCCACAAGGACCTCCCTCTACCACCTGCACAGGCGCAGTGACTCTGAGCTGCTCCTCTGCCTGGAGCCATTTATCTGTTTCCTCTTCTAGAAACCAGGCATGATGGCGCTTCTCCAACTCTGTCAGAGTTGGAAATCAGTTATACGGAAATGAACTGATCAGCAGCAGAGGTTTTGTGGGAGCTCATCAGCTCCTAATGAATAATGCATGATATGCAGATGTTGTGCGGGGCGGCTTGTGGGGGGTCGGTGGTGGATGCTCAACGCACTTTGCCGAAGGTGCTGTTTCCTCCTGTTACAGTTAATTAAGCCTGTCCATCTTCCTGCCCGGAACTGCATGGATAATAAACCATTTGGGCAAAGAAAGGCACCAGAGAAGCAGTTTTACAAGTTACACACATTTGGCTCTGTTATCAGTCCTAAATAATATCCTAAAACTATGTTTGTAGATTAAATAACTATGCAACTTCACCTTTGTTCAAGGCAGAGAAAAGTAACCGAGTGGCCCAAAGAGCATGACAGATCAGGAGGCAAAATAAGAGAAATACAGCTCAGGACCTAAGGGTGCACCTAAGGGTGTAATCCCTGCACTTGGGAGACAGGAGGATTGCAGGTTTGAAGCCAGCCTCAACAACTTAGCGAGGCCTTCCACAACTTAGTGAGACCCTGTTTCCAAAGAAGAAATTTAAAAATATTAGGGCTGGGGGTTTAGCTCAGCGGTAGAATGCATCTGGATTCCATTCCTTGTATCATAAACAAACAGATGCATTGAGTTGATGTCGCCTGTAGGTCCCACCCCTGAAGGGTATGGGAGAAATAAAGATACACAGAAGGCAACTTTGCCTTTGCACTGGTCTGTCAATTGCCTTAAAGAAGGTAGAGTTCAGGGGTGGGCAGGGAGGGGGGCTGAGTAATTGTTTTTCCTGAAAGGGGGGCAATAAGACAAGGGAATCTGGGGACCCCCCGGGAACCCAGCAGAGTTGTCCAGAGGCTTTTCACACCTGACTTGTTAAAACTGTTTGCTGAGACCTGGCTGCTGCTTCTCTGCTGGTCTCTTTTGTAGAAGGCCAGTCTTAACCAGTTTCAAAGTAACTTAACATTTACTTTGCAAGGACCAGGAAAGTGACGCAACAGGAAAACAACAGGTGCAGCCACTTGAAAAGTCACTGGTATCTCCACTGTTGACTCTATCTCATGTCTACCCAAGAGGCGTTGTTATCCCTCCAAACAGTCAGTCTATCGTGGATGGATTTATTTATTTATTTATTTATTTATTTATTTATTTTGTTTTGCGGGTCTGGGGATGGAACCCAGGGGCATTCAACCTCCGAGCTACACGCCCTGCCCAATTTTTTTTTATTTTGAAACCGGGTCTCACTGAGTTGCGGAGGGCCTCACTAAGTAGCTGAGGCTGTCTGCGAACCGCGATCCTCCGGTCTCAGCCTCCCGAATGCTGGGATTACAAGCGTGCGCCACCACGCCCGGCTCTATCGTGGATGGATTTAACTGTGCATCGCTGTAAACAAGACTTGCTATCTTTATGATTTCTTTTTTATTTATTTTAGCGTGGTACTGGAGGTTCAACCCAGAGGCATTCTACTTCAGAGCTACACTCTCAGCCTTATTTTTATTTTTATTTTGAAACAGGGTCTTGCTAGGTTGATGAGAGTCTCACTACTTGCTGAGGCTGTCCTCGAACCTGTGATCCTCCTGTCTCAGCTTCCCAAGTACTGGGATTACCGGCATGAGCCACCACGCCCAGCCCAATCCCTACTCTAAAGGAGTTCAGCCATGAGGTAGACACATCTGAAGGCGGCATGTGCCCACCCTGCCCACCCAGTGCAGTCAGTGCCACTGGAGTCTAAGTGAGGAGGGCAGCGGGATGGCCAACGGTGGTGGACATGTGGACAGGAGTTGAGGGCTTGAAAAGAGAGGTCTGAGCGGTCTGCATGATCGGTGAGATGGTTTTAGCTGAATGGTGGAGCATACAGATAACCAGGGCAATGCCAGTTTTACAGGTAACCAAAATCCACGGGAAGACCAGGAGCTGGGGAAGACGGACTTGGTGAATAAGCAAGACCTGAGGCAACGAGACTATTCACTAGGAGAGTTGGAATAGTCGAATGGCAGCTAGTGAAGCCAATGAGAATGGTTAGAGGCACCCAAGAGGGAGTAGGAAGAACGCCACAGTTCTTGGATCTGGACTGTCTTTCTGGTCAGATCATGGTTACTGTAATTATTAGTATGTTCATCCTACTTCTCTGATTAAGTTCAAAGTTCTTTCTTTCTTTCTTTTCTTTCATGGTTTGAGGGATGGAACCCAGCAGCCTTCTACCTCTGAGCTACACTCCCAGACCTATTTTATATTTTACTTGGAAACAGGGTCTCACTAAGTAGCTGAGGCTGGCTTCGAACTTGTGTGATCCTCCTGTCTCAGCCTCCCAAGCGCGGGGATTACAAACGTGAGCCATCACACCTGGCTTCTTTCTTTCTTCCTCCTTCCTACCTTCCTTCCTCTCTCTCTCTCTTTCTTTCTTTCTTTCTTTCTCTCTGTCCCTTTCTTTCTCCTCCCTCCCTCCTTTCTCTCCCTCTTTCTTCCTTCCTTCCTTTCTTTCTCTTTCTTTCTTTCTCTTTATTTCTTTCTTTCTTTCTTTCTTTTTTCTTTCTTTCTTTCTTTCTCTCTTTTCCTTCTTGTGATACTTGGGATGGAGCCCAGAAGAATTCTACCTCCCAGCTATACCCTCAGCCCTATTTTATTTCTACTTTGAAACAGAGTCTTGCTAGGTTGATGAGAGTCTCACTACTTACAGAAGCTCAAACCACCACACCTGGTTCCAGGTTTCTTGAAGGTTATGCCTTGCTTGCATAAGAGGAAGTCTTTTGGTTGAATTAAATTGTGTGTAACCTAATTTTGCTGAAATTAGATTTCTTTCACATTGACTCTTGCTTGTAATGAAAATCTTTCTTTTGCCAGGCATGGTGATGCACGCTTGTAATCCCAGTACTTGGGAGGCTGGGACAGGAGGATCACAGGTTGGAAGCCAGCCTCAGTAATTTAGTAAAGCTGTCAGCAACTTAGTGAGACACTGTTTTCTTCCTTTCTTCCTCCCTCCCTCCCTTCCTTCCTTCCTTCCTCCTTTCTTTGTTTCTTTGTTTCTTTCTTTTTGCAGGTTTGGGGATGGAACCCAGGGGCATTTGACCTTCAAGCTACACCCCCTGCCCTATTTTTTATTCTTTATTTTGAAACAGGGTCTCACTAAGTTGCAGAGGGCCTCACTAAGTAGCTGAGGCTGTCTGCGAACCGCGATCCTCTGGTCTCAGCCTCCCAAATGCTGGGATTACAAGTGTGTGTCGCCACGCCCAGCTGGGATCCTGTTTTCAAATAATTAAATAAAAAGGGCTGGGGATGTGCCAGAGGTAGAATGCCTCTGGGTTCAATCCCCAGTACCACACACACACAAAAAAACCAAGCCAAACAAAAACTTTCTCTTTCTTTCTTTCTTTCTCTCTTTCTTTCTTTCTATTTTTGGTATTGGGGGTTGAACCCAGGGGCATTCTACCTTTGAGCTAGATCCCCAGCCTGATTTTATTTTTAAATGGGACCTCAGCCGGGCATGGTGGTACATGTTTATAATCCCAGCATTCTGGAGACTGAGACCAGAGGATCATGGTTTGCAGACAGCCTCAGCTATTTAGCGAGGCCCTTTGCAACTCAGTGAGACCCTGTTTCAATAATTTAAAAAGACTGAAAAATTGGGTTGGGCCGGGCGTGGTGGCGCACACTTGTAATCCCCGCGCTTGGGAGGCGGAGACAGGAGGATTGCGCAGGTTCGAAGCCAGCCGCGCTGGCGTAAGAGACCCTGTTTCAAAAATATAAAATAGGTCTGGGAGTGTAGCCCAGAGGTAGAAGGGCTTCCAGGAACCCCAGTACCACCAAAAAAAAAAAAAAAAAAAAATAGGGCCTTGTTAAGTTGCTAAGACAGACTGGCCTTTGAACCTGTGATCTTCCTGTCTTAACCTCTCAAGTTCTAGAATTACAGGCATGTGCTACCACACTGGGAATCATTAATTGTTTTTAAAAGACATGATAGCTACAAGTCTATTTTAGTTTATTATTTATTTATTTATTTATTTGTGGTACTGGGGATGGAATCCAGGGATCTTCTACCTCCAGGCTACACTCCCAGACCTATTTTATATTTTATTTGGAAACAGGGTCTCTTAAGCCAGCAGAGGCTGGCTTCGAACCTGTGTGATCCTCCTGTCTCAGCTTCCCAAGCGCGGGATTACAAGCGTCCGCCACCATGCTTGGCTTCTACAAGTCTATTTTAAATATCAAGATTGTGTTATGCACAAGGCATATTTCCCAATAATGCATTACTTTGACTAGCAACCTCCCATGCTCGCACATCTCTATGCACCAGACCAAAAAACTCAGAATCAAAATGCTTATGCTTTAGCCGGGTGTGGTGGCGCACACTTGTAATCCCAGCATTTGGGAGGCTAAGAAAGGAGGATCACCATTCGCAGACAGCCTCAGCTATTTAGTGGAGCCCTTTGCAACTCAGTGAGACCCTGTTTCAAAATAAAGAATGAAAAACGGAAGTCGAGTGTGGTGGCGCACGCTTGTAATCCCTGCACTTGGGAGGCTGAGACAGGTTTTCACACAGGTTTGAAGCCAGCCTCAGCTACTGAGTGAGGCTCTCAGCAACTTAGCGAGATCCTGTTTCCAATACAGTATAAAATAGGTCTGGGAGTGTAGTCCGGAGGTAGAAAGCGCCTGGGTTCCACCCCCAGTACCACAAAACAAACAAACAAACAAACAACAACAACAACAACAACAACAAAAATGGGCCTGGGAGTGTAGAGCAGAGGCAGAATGCCCCTGGGTTCCATCCCCAGCACTGAAAAAAAAAAAAAAAAAAAAAGCCTATGCTTTCACTGCTCAGAGGAACAGCGTGCTAAGGAAGCTGCACTTGCATCTCAAGGCGGACCCCACAGCCGGGTGGCGGCTCGGCAGTGTCTTGGGCACTTACGCATTCAATCACTTTCATTTTCCCATTTTTTTGATTCATCATTAAAAAGAAAAAACAGCAACTCTCAGCTTGAGTAATTCTGATCCGTCAAGAGCTTTTAAACAAATATCTTCATTATATAAATACCTCTTCCAAGAATGCAAAAATAGAAACGACTTCCTTTTCTGGATAATGTGGTGCCCTCCCAGCCTTGGAGGGCGGCTTGCAGGGACTCCACCTTTGCTTCCAGCTCAGCTCTGGGCTTAATATAGCCCCTCTTCCTAGAGATCTGGGTTTTCCGGGGTAGGACGGCAACTTATATCCATCCAAATCTGAGACTAATTGGGACTCCAAAGCTCTGTCCCACAATGCTTGTATTTTTTTTTGTTGTTGGTGGTGGTACTGGGGGTGGAACCCAGAGGCTTTCTACTTCCGGGCTATACTCCCAGACCTTTTTTTAATATATATTTTAATTGGAAACAGGGTCTCACTAAGTTGCTGAGAGCCTCACTCAGTAGCTGAGGCTGGCTTCAAACCCGTGCGATCCTCCTGTCTCAGCCTCCCAAGCGTGGGGATTACAAGCGTGCGCCACCACGCCCGGCTGTATTTTTTGTTTTAAAACTCTTCATTTTTACTCTTGTTTGTTCATTTCAGTTCATCTGCTTTTCACTCGGAAGATAAGATGCTCACCATGAACTTCGCAGCAGACCACTTCCAGGTTCTGAGACTACCGAGCCTGGCTGACCTCGCCGAGCCTCTGGGAAGTGGGGGCAAGAATCCCGGCGTTCCTCCAGAGCCTTTGAAAAGCAATTCCCTTCTTTCCAGGAATTTGTTTAACTAAGAACTAAGAGCAGGTATTGGATGGAAAACACTGGTGAATGTTACTTTTTCTCCTTCCTCAGTGGATATTTGTTATTTGTTTCTCAACATTCTAGCCTTGAGGAGAAGGTAGCGACTAGACAGGGCCCACGCCTGGATCTGCGCAGGCTGGTTCCAGACAGAGGCCAGCAAGGTGTGTGGGTGTGTTCCGGCTTTCAGCCAGAGGGAGGGCGTGTGTGGCCACATAAGCATTGTATGTGTTCAGAAACGCAGCTAAAAGGAAATTGTCCATGAAGCGCTACAGTCTGGCCACATTGTTGTCTTTTCCCCATCCAGCTAGGCCCGTGGAACCAGGGATTTTACAATTTGAATCTGCTTCTGATCCCTGTGGTCTGCTCAGATCTGAATATTCTTTCTTTCTTTCTTTCCTTCTTTTTTTTTTTTTTGGTGGTACTAGGGGTGGAACCCAGAGGCTTTCTACCTCCAGGCTATACTCCCAGACCTTTTTTTATATTTTATTTGGAAACAGGGTCTCGCTAAGTTGCTGAGAGCCTCACTAAGTAGCTGATGTTAAGTTGGGTCCTGCACTCATGTGACTTTGTGTCACATGACCTCTGCAGGGCAAGGGAGGGGCTGAAACCCCCGCGAGAATTGGGCATTCCCGCGAGTAAACCCCCATCTCGCGAGATGCATGCCTTTAAAAGGAGAGCCCGCGTCCTCTAGCTTCGGACAGGCGCGCGGGCCCCACGGTGCCTCGCCCTGATCCCCGGGAGAGCCGTGCCATTAAAACTTTACATGCCATGTGTACCAGACCTCTCTCGTGTTTTTCACACTCCGCCGTACTCACTTATTTTTATTTTACTCGCATTTAATTTTTTATTTTACTTATCAGCTGAGGCTGGCTTCGAACCCGTGCGATCCTCCTGTCTCAGCCTCCCAAGTGTGGGGATTACAAGCGTGCGCCACCACGCCCGGCTTGCTTGCTTGCTTTCTTTCTTTCTTTCTTTCTTTCTTTCTTTCTTTCTTTCATTCATTCGTTCTTTCGTTCTTTCTTTTTTTGGTGATCCTGATGGAACCCAGGGGCATTCTATCTCTGAGCCACACCCTAGACCTGTTTTCTTCTCCTCCTCCTCCTCCTCCTCATTATTATTATTATTATTATTATTATTATTATTATTATTATTATATTTTTTTTTGCGGGTCTGGGGATGGAACCCAGGGACATTCTACCTCCGAGCTACAGCCCCTGCCCTATTTTTATTCTTTATTTTGAAACCGGGTCTCACAAGTTGCAGAGGGCCTAACTAAGTAGCTGAGGCTGTCCGTGAACCATGATCCTCCAGTCTCAGCCTCCCGAATGCTGGGATTGCAAGCGTGCGCCACCACGCCCGGCTTATTCTTATTATTTTGAAACGGTCTCTCACTAAGTTACAGAAGGTCTCACTAAGTTCCTGGGGCTGGCTTTGAATATTCAATCCTCTTGTTTCAGTCTCCCAAGCACTAGGATTTTAAGCATGTGCCACCACACTCAGATCTGAGGATTTAAAAGGTCCTGAGTCCCAGCTTCAAACATGATAGCTCTAAACTGGGTGTGGTGGCGCATACCTGTAATCCCAGTACTTAGAGGCTGAGAAAGGAGAACTGCAGGTTCGAGGACAGCCTCAACAAGTAATGAGACTCTCACCAACCTAGAAGACCCTTTTTCCAAATAAGAAAGAATATTTCAATGCTATTATTTAATAATATAAATTAATATTAATAATACTTATTAATAATATTAATTTAATAATATTTTAACAATAATTTTTAGTTCTTGGAACAGAACCCAGGGGCATTCTACCTCCACACTACACCCCTATCCTATGTTTTATTTTTATTTTGAACAGGGTTTCACTAGGTTGATGAGTTTCACTACTTGCTGAACCTGTGTTCCTCCAGTCTCTGATCCCAAGAACTAGGATTAAAGGCGTATGTCATCACTCCTGGTTTGCTATTTATTTATTTATTTATTTATTTATTATTATTTTTTTTTTTTCGGGTCTGGGGATGGAACCCAGGGGCATTTGACCCCCGAGCTATACCCCCTGCCCTGTTTTTTATTCTTTATTTTGAAACAGGGTCTCACTAAGTTGCAGAGGGCCTCACTAAGTAGCTGAGGCTGTCCAAGAACTGCAATCCTCCAGTCTCAGCCTCCAGAATGCTGGGATTACAAGCGTGCGCCACCACGCCCGGCTTGCTTTTTATTTTGAAACAGGGTCTCACTAAGTTCCTGAGGGCCTCACTTAGCTGCAGAGGCCGTCCAGTCTCTGCCTCCCAAGGACTGGGATTATAGGTGTGCATCGCCACACCCAGCTAGAGCTGGTGTGTGTGTGTGTGTGTGTGTGTGTGTGTGTGTGTGTGTGTGTTATTGGGAAGTGAACGCAGGGGCATTCTAACCTCCAGACTACATCCCCAGCCCTATATTTTATTCTTTATTTTGAAACAGGGTCTTACTAAGTTGCACAGGGCCTTACTAAGTAGCTGAAACTGGATCCTCCAGTCTCAGCCTCCTAAGGACTGGGATTACAAACCCGCACCACCATGTCCAGCTCCCCGCCCTATTTTTTATTCTTTGTTTCCAAATAAAGTTTCACTGAGTTGTGGAGAGCCTCACTAAGTAGCTAAGGCTGGCTGTGAACCTACAACCCTCCTGTCTCAGCCTCCCAAGTACTGGGATTACAAGCATACACCATCACGCCCTGCTTTTTTTTTTTTAAACAGGATCTCACTGAATTGCTGAAGGCCTCTCTCTGTTGCTGAGACTAGCCTCGAACCTGCTATTCTCTTGTTTCAGCCTCCAAAGTATTGGGATCGCAGGCATGCACCACCACTCCCGACTGAAGACAGGCTTTCAATTCTGACCTTTCAGTATTTTTTACTTTTGGTCAAAACAATAGCAAAACAGACACACACACACTAATGATGGGAAGAAATCTTAGCCTCTGAGGGTCTCTTAGAGCTAATTCAGGAACCATCAGTGCTGAATCTCCTTGGGGCACCTGAGCTGCAGTTGGTTGGCTACTGCCCCCTTGTGAGCACCTGGTCTCACTGCATCCTGTCCGAGCAGAGACTGCAGCTTGCTTCGGTCCAGCTTCATCAGGGTCATGGATGGAATGTCTTTGGTTTGCTTTTTTGTTCTTTTTTCTACTCGGAGCTTCTGTTGCCATGCGATTGTCCATTAACCCCATACTGATTTGGGGAGCTACAAATGGTCCACCAGAACTTTCTGATTGCAGCTGTGTGGATCAGCAATAGATACACGGAGTTTGGCAAAACCGGTGGGAGGTAGATCTATATCGATCTCTATCAATATCGTCCATCTATCATCTGTATATGACATAGCCCATCTTTATGTAATAGGTTTGTTTGTTTGTTTGTAGGTACTAGGGATCGAACCCAGGAGTATTCTACCTCTGAGCTATATCCTAGTTCTATTCTATTATTTTTTTTTAAACAGGATCTTGCTAAGTTGCTGAGGATGACCTTGAACCTGTGATCCTGTTGTTTGAGCCTCCTATATGCTGGGGTTACAGGTGTGTACCACCATGCTGGGTTAGGTTATTTAATTTATTTAATTAATTTTATTTCTTTTTTGGGGTACTGGGGATTGAACCTGAAAAATTCTACCTCTGAGTTACACCCCAGGCCTCATTTTTTATTTTTTATTTTGAAGCAGGATCTTACTAAGCTGTAAAAGGCCTCACTAAGTAGCTGAGGCTGGCTGCAAACTTTCGGTCCTCCTGTCTCAGTCTCTCAGGTATGGGATTACAGATGCACGCCATCATGCCCAGCTCAAATGCTAATCTTGATTCTAGAGGCTGAGTGATTTGTAAGTGGATGGAGTCAGGTGTGGTAATGCATACCTGTGATGCCAGTACTCTTGAGGCTGACACAGGAGAATTGCAGGTTTGAGGCAAGCCTTAGCAACTTAGCAAGGCTCTCAGCAACTTAGTGAAACCCTGTTTCCAATTTAAAAAAAAAAAACAAAAAACAGGTGTACTGGGCGTGGTGGCGCACACTTGTAATCCCCGCGCTTGGGAGGCTGAGACAGGAGGATCGCGCAGGTTCGAAGCAGGTTCGATGGCTTAAGAGACCCTGTTTCCAAATAAACATATAAAATAGGTCTGGGAGTGTAGCCCGGAGGTAGAAGGGTTTCCAAGAACCCCAGTACCACCAAAAAGAAAGAAAGAAAGAAAGAAAGAAAGAAAGAAAGAAAGAAAGAAAGAAAGAGAGAGAGAGAAGAAAGAAAGGAAGAAAGAAAGAAAGAAAGAAAGAAAACCAAAGGGGGGGGGAACGGGTGTGATTGTGCACGCTTGTAATCCTTGTAATTCCAGTAATTGGAAGGCTGAGACAGGAGGATTGCAGGTTCGAGGCCAGCCTCAGCAACTTAGTGAGTCCCTCTATGACTTAGTAAGATCCTGTTTAAAAATAAAATAGGGCTTGGGGTCTAGCTTAGTGATAGAATACCCCAGGGTTCAATCCCCCATACCAAATAAATAAATAAAAATTAAAAAACCGAGGTCTGGGTGTAGCTTGAAGGTAGAATGCCCAAGTCAGTCACACACACACACACACACACACACACACACACACACACACACACACAGGAGTTTAGTGAAGAGGGAGGAAATGTGAGAGCAGCTGCTCCAGATTCTGGTGGGAGATGGGGAGGTGGTTCCTGTAGATGGGCTGCAGGAGAAGGTTGTGCCAAGGAAGTGGCATCTAATCCGGGACAGTGGCGAGTCGACGCAGGGAGGACTTGCTCCTCCTGCTGGGCAGAGGGAAGAGCAAGTGCAAAGGTCCTGTGGTTGGCTTTTGGCTATTACTCCCAGCTTTGAGAAACTTCATGCTGACAGCTATTTTTTTTGTGTGTGTGTGGTACTGGGGGTGGAACCCAGAGGCTTTCTACCTCCGGGCTATACTCCCAGACATATTTTATATTTTATTTGGAAACAGGGTCTCACTTAGTTACTGAGAGCCTCACTAAGTAGCTGAGGCTGGCTTCGAACCCATGCGATCCTCCTGTCTCAGCCTCCCAATTGCGGGGCTTACAAGCGTGTGCCACCATGCCCGGCTCATGCTGACAGCTATTTTAAAAGCAAGCAAAATTATTTTGCTAGAAAAAACAAACAAACAAACATAGGGCCTGTGGTGTGACTAAGCCTGCTGCACCGAGGGACTGACGGAGGCGGTGGAGGTCATGGCTCAGAGCCAGAGCGAGCGGGGAGGGTGCGGAGTGGAGAGGCCCTGAGAGCAGGGTAATTTTGCTTGTCTCAGGTGTGATTGGAAACATCCTAAAGGGCTGACATCTTATCAGTGTTCTCTAGAGGTTTTTCCGGCTGCTGTATAGTGAGTACGAAGGAGTGAGAGAGGGCAGGACACAGACAGACGGACTAGAGGAGGTTCTGTGGTGGTCCAGAGAAGACACAGCAGAGGCTGAGACGTGGCGGGAGCACTGGGGAGGAAAGCGGTGAGCCCTGCTCCTCTGTGGACACGCCGGCTGGCTTGGATTCGGATGGGGAAGGATGAGTCAGGGTGAATTTGCCTTTCTAACAGGTTACATTTTTTCAGGTGGGGTTGTGTTAGCTCTTTATCACTGTGACAAGATACTTCATATCATCGTGTTAGGAGGAGGAAAGGTCTGTTTGGGCTCAGGAAGTCAGAGGTGGCAGTGTGTGGTTGCTTGGCTCTGTTGCTCCGAGCCTGTGGTGGCACAGTATATCAAGTACATCATGGTGCAAGCTCGTGCTGGGGGACAGACAGGAAGGGGCGGGGCTCTAATAGCCCCTTCTAAGACACGCCCCCAATGACCTAACTTCCTCCCAGTAGGCCCCGCCTCACCAACTCCCAGTCACCATCAGCTATGGATCCAGCCTTTATTTTTCTATTTTTTTTTATTTTTATTTTTTGCAGAATTGGGGATGGAACCCAGAGGCATTCTACCTCTGAACTACACCCCCAGGCCTATTTTTTATTCTTTGTTTTGAAACAGGGTTTCACTGAGTTGCAAAGGGCCTCACTAAGTAGTAGCTGAGGCTGTCCATGAATTGCAATCCTCCTATCTCAGCCTCCCAAATGCTGGAATTATAAGCATGTGCCACCATGCCCAGCAGGGACCCAGCCTTTAACACATTATTCAAGGTACAAAGTATTACTCTTATGAAAGAGTAACACTTGTAATCTCAGTACTTGGGAGGCTGAGACGGGGAGGATCACAGGTTCGAGGCCAGCCTCAGCAGCTTAGTGAGGCTCTCAGCAACTTAGTGAGAACCTGTTTCCAAATAAAACAAAAAATAGGTCTGGAGGTATAGCATGGAGGTGGAAGCCCCGGGGTTTCATCCCCAGTACCACACACAAAAAAAATACCTATAGCAAATATTCCTATTTTTTACAACATGAATTTGTACTCTGAGTGCTTTCTGAAAATGTTTAATGAAAGCTGTGTTTGTTTAGTGGCCCAAAGATTTGTGAACAACTCACTAACTGAACAATTTGTCTTGCTGACATCCTCAGTTATTTAAAACAGAGGACAAGAAACACAATAGCTTGACTTATGTGACCTATTTTGTGTTCAGGCACATGCCTGACTTTTGACAAACAAGGAACCTGAAATAATGGAACTGACTGATGGCTTTTTCCAGTTTTGGAGAGTCTAATTTATTTGGAACTGGGGATGGAACCCAGGAGCATTCTACTTCCAAGCTACACCCCCCAGCCTTATTTTTATTCTTTTGGTGGTATTGGGGGCGGAACCCAGAGGCTTTCTACCTCCAGGCTATACTCCTAGACCTATTTTATATTTTATTTGGAAACAGGGTCTCACTAAGTTGCTGAGAGCCTCACTAAGTAGCTGAGGCTGGCTTCGAACCTGTGCGATCCTCCTGTCTCAGCCTCCCAAGCGCGGGGATTACAAGCGTGCGCCACCACGCCTGGCTTTTTATTCTTTATTTTGAAACAGGTTTTCACTAAGTTATGGAGGGTCTCACTAAGTAGCTGAGGCTGGCCATGAAGTGTCACTCCCGACTTTGAGAAGCTTTTGCCTTTCTGTATCTCTGCTAATTTTTGGTTTGTTTTCTTTCTTTCTTTTTCTTTCTTTTCTTTTCTTTTCTTTTTTTTTTTGGTGGTACTGGGGTTCCTGAAAGCCCTTCTACCTCCGGGCTACACTCCCAGACCTATTTTTACATTTTTATTTGGAAACAGGGTCTCCTAAGCCAGCGCGCACGGCTGGCTTCGAACCTGCGTGATCCTCCTGTCTCTGCCTCCCAAGTGCAGGGATTACAAGCGTGCGCCACCACGCCCGGCTTTGTTTTCTTGATATTAGGAATTGAACCAGCGGCATTCTGTCTTCCAGCTACACCTCCAGCCTTTTTTCTTTTGAAACGGGGTCTTGCTAAATTGCCAAGGGTCTCGCTAAGTTCCTGAGGCTGGCCTTGAACCTGTGATTCTCCTGCCTCAGCTCCCCAAGTACTGGGAATTTGCCTTGCCAACATGGGATCACAGGTGTGCGCCACCATGCCTGCCTTTTACTGCTCTTGACACTGAGAAAAAGAGATCTACGAAGTCGGGACATTAGACACCTGGCGGCAACTTTCCTGTCTCATTTCCAGTGCGCTCTTTGGTTGGGATTTCTGGGCCTGGAAGCTGCCTGTCTGCTCCTCACGGCTCCTTTTGTTTAGCGTCCCTATGCTACCTCATTTGGGCTGGAATCGCTCTGGCAGGATGGTACACACAGTGTGTGCTTGTGCTTCTGGTGTGTGTGTGTGTGTGTGTGTGTGTGTGTGTGTGTGTGTGTGTGTGAGCATGGTCACACTTCAGCACCTGTGAAGGGAAGATGGGAGAGAGCAGAGACAGACAAAAAGATGGAGAGGCATCGAGACAGCAGGTAGGCCGAGCTGGGGGAGGGAGAGCAGGCAGCCTGAGAAGCTCGGGCAGGAGGATCGCCCTCTCCCTCTTTGAAGCTGTAACGCCCTGCAGAAGAGATGCAGGGCACGCACATCGTCCGCAGCAGGTCTCATTTGTGTGATGCTCTTCCTTCTCCTTCTTCCGCACTCAAGGGCGGTTGGGAGTTGCAGAAACGAGGTGAGGCCTAGGAAGGCTGCAGCAACACGGGTGGCCAAAGAGTTGGTGTTTCAGCCGGTAGTGGCACGGGCTGAATTAAGGAGGTATGTTCAGGTACCTGTTCTTATGGTGATCCCTTGTTATCTGCAAGAGATACGTTTCAAGACCCCCAGAGGATGCTTGAAACCTAAATATTACCAAGCCCAGTACACAAACACTGACCTACAAGATGGCTCATCTGAAAACTAAGCCCCCCTAAGTGACTGTCTGGCAAGTGTGTTTGCAGTGCAGACTCACTGGGCTGAGGGACGCGTCCTATGTTGAGCAGGATGGCAGGAGAGCGCGCCACGGTACTCTGAATGGTGCCCTACTTACTATCATGAACGGTTCATTTCTGGAATCTTCCATATAATATCTTTGGATTGTGGTTGACCATGGGTAACTAAAATTGCAGAAAGCAAATAATAAACAGATGGGTGTGTTGGGTGGGAGAGAAACAGATAAAGGGAGAGTGTTAGATACATGCTCTTTAGTTTATGATGGGGTGATGTCCGGCGAAACCTTCCTGAGTTTAAAATACCTAGGTTGAAAGCTGGGCGTGGTGGCGCACGCTTGTAATCCCAGCATTCCAGAGGCTGAGACCGAGACCGGAGGATTGCAGTTCGCAGACAGCCTCAGCTACTTGGTGAGGTCCTCACCAAGTTTCAAGCAGACCCAAGTTTGAAACAGACCCTGTTTCAAAATAAAGAATAAAAAATAGGGCTGAGGGTGTAGCTTGGAGCTCAACTGCCTCTGGGGTTCCATCCCCAAACCCGAAAAAAAAAAGTATATATATATATATATATATATATATATATATATATATATATATATAATGTTGAAAATGGGTGGGATGCACCTAGCCTACTGCACGTCCTTGCTTAGCAACACAGCAGAGCATCGTCCATCCTCATGGTGACTGAGAGCCGTGGTCCTCTGCTGCTGCCCAGCCTCATGAATGAACAATGTACTGCATGCTGCTGGCCCAGGAAAAAAGGCCAGCTTCAGCAACTTAGACCTTGTTTCAAGATAGAAGAATAAAATAAAGCTGGGGTGTAGCCCGGAGGTAGAATGCCCCTGGGTTCCATCCCCAGTACCACACATGAATGAATGAATGAATGAATGAATGAATGGACATCCGGTTGGTGGTCAGATCCACTGACCTGCAGCCCCAGGGAGCCGGCCAGCTGAAGGTGAAGCCTTTACACCATCATAAGGAGGCAAACATCACTCAGTTGACCTCTGTGAGTCAGGGACTGTCTGCGTTTGGAAACAGGGACTTCACTGACACCATCAGTCCCTATAAGACAAGTGACAAGGTGTGTGTGTTGTGTGTGTGTGTAGCTTGTCCAATATGACTGGTATCCTTATGAGCCGGGGTGGAATCAGGACACAGACTCATGGGGACAGCACCACATGATGGCACAACAGGAATGAGAACCAGGCAGCTGTAAACCAAGGAACGCCAAAAGCTGGCCGCCACCGGAAGCCGCGCAGAGCCTGAGGGACTGTCTCTTCCTGGGTTCCGGGCGTCATGGCCCTGCCAGAAACTTGCTTTTTAGGCTGTTGCTCCGGAACCGCAAGGGAATGTTTTCCTGCTGTTTCCTTCAGCTCCCCAGCATGTCATGGCAGCCATGGAAAACAAATAGAGGTAGTGAACACAGACAAGTCATCGGTGCCGCGGAAGCCAGGGGCTTCCTGTGAGTCTGAGCTGCGCTGGCAGGAGTGTGGCCTCCAAATGCGAGGGGCTTGTCATGCTCTCCGCTGGTCACACTGCAGGCGCACCGTGGCGGCCGCTCCTGAGAAGCACGTTTGGCGGGACTTCGATGAAGTAAAGATTGTTCAGAAAACACCCAGAGTGGAGAAGGCCTGGCGCCCTGCCACACCCACCCCTGACTTGCAGACTGGGGCCAGCATCCTGTTGCAGCTTCGTCTCACAGCACCGCGGTCCACGCAGCTGTCACTCATTGGGGAGACGAGCTGTGCTCGGCTGTTTCCTTTCTCATCCATGGCTGATACGATCCTGCAGCTTCTGCATCACCTTCAGCTAGCCGGCTCCCTGGGGCTGCAGGTCAGTGGATCTGACCACCAACCGGATTCCATTCATTCATTCATTCATTCATTCATTCATTCATGTGTGATACTGGGGTTGGAGCCCAGGGGCATTCTACCTCTGAGCTACACCCCCAGCTTTATTTTATTCTTCTATCTTGAAACAAGGTCTCACTAAGTTGCTGAGGCTGGCCTCAAACCTTCTACCTTCTGATCTCAGCCTCCAAAAATAGGGATTACAGATATGAATCACCATGCCTGGCTACAGAATAATCTTTATTTATTTATATATTTTTTGGTGGTACTGGGGTTCCTGGAAGCCCTTCTACCTCCGGGCTACACTCCCAGACCTATTTTTACATTTTTATTTGGAAACAGGGTCTCCTAAGCCAGCGCGCGCGGCTGGCTTCGAACCTGCGCGATCCTCCTGTCTCTGCCTCCCAAGCGCGGGGATTACAAGCGTGCACCACCACGCCCGGCAATAATCTTTATTTTGGCTATATTCCTTATTCCAAGCTTTTGTGGTGAGATAAAGAACAATAAAACCCCATTCACGCAGGGAATGGTTCTGTTCCCTTGCTGCTACTAAATCCCCGCTGCCTGGGTGTGAGCATCCCTGGAAACCTGAGGAAGGACCAGGGTGTGGGGAACGTCATGGGAGGAGCTTTCTGGGCAGGTGCAACTAAGTCAAGTGGGGGCGGCTCCACTTGGAGGCAGCATGGCTTAGTGAAGGACCCTGACCACTTAGAAATGAAGATCCAAGTCTGAATCCTAGCAATGTCATTAGGAACCCCTCTGCCTTGGTTATTTCCTCTGTAAAACGAAGATATGATAACTATTTTACTAAGTTGTGACTATTAGATGAGTAACCAGAGAGGAAAAGTACCAAGCGGTGGCCCTGGCCCCATCATGGGAACTTCATTGTTGAAGGCTGCCACCCCTTCCGCCTAGATCCTCCACTGCTCATTCTCTTTGTCTCCTCCTCCAAACAATACTTTAAGGACAGAGATCATTCTATTTGGCTTTCTGTGACCAGCATCTCGCTTAAGGTAAAGCACCTATTAGATGCTCAAGGCCTCTTTGTGGAACAAGTTGGTGTCCAGATGGTGGTGTTCAAGGTGGGAATCAAGAGGCCCCTTGGTCCAGTGAGCTGAGTCCCACCCTCATCTTCCTCCGACTTGTGTTCTTTTGTCTTCTGGCACGTCTTCTCCCATCCCATCTGCTTCTACCCTCTCGCTTGTATTCATGGGAGAGAATCTATATATTTTTGAAAATGTATCTTAGACCTAAGCTCCTCAGAAACATCGTTTTGACTCACCAGCAAGTTGCTCGGGTAATCACTGTAATTGCAAAGATGTTAGGATGAACTCTTAAATGATCTGCGTTTCATTCCAAGAGTCAGGAGATTTCAGGCGGGTGGAGCATCGGTTCCTGCAGTTGTCATGACAACGATGTTGGGTCTGATGCTCAGAGTTCTACTCTCTCCCATTTCCCCACCCCAGTGCTCACACCCTTCACCCAGTATGTCCTCATCTAACTCCTGATAGCTTCCAGCCAAAAGTCTAGGGGTAGTGCCCTAGGGGTACTCCTGGGATTGAACCCAGGAGTAATAATCTACCTTCAAGATACACTCTCAGGCCTTTTTTGTTTGTTTGTTCAAGCCGGGTGTGGTAGTGCACGCTTGTAATCCCAATACTTGGGAGGCTGAGACAGGAGGATCGCACAGGTTCAAAGTCAGCCTCGGCAACCTAGTTAGGCTCTCAGCAATTAGTGAGACCCTGTTTCCAAATAAAATATAAAAAAAGGTCTGGGAGTGTAGCCCGGAGGTAGAAGGCCCCTGGGTTCCATCCCCAGCACCACAAAAATATAAATAAATAAATCTAAAAATAAAACAGGGTCTTTCTAGGTTTCTGAGTGTCTCCCTACATTGCTGAGGCTGGGTTTGAACCTGTGATCCTCCTGTCTCAACTCTCTAAGTACTGAGGTACCACAATACACCTGATTCCACCATACCCTCTTACTTTATATTTGGCAAAGAGACAAGGACACTGGTAGTTGTTGCTTTCCTCAATCTCTTTGAGCTAAAATCACTGACATCTCCACACCCAGGTTATAGTCTCAGTCTTCTAATTCCCGAAACAGATCTGTATTTAGCTGGAGGTTTACTCAGGCCTGCAGGGACAGAGGCAGACAGGGGAAAATGGAGTTGAAGAACTCCCTCAAGAGGTAGAATATGCCAAACGTTCATGAAATGGAAGTGGTGGGTAAGGAAGAGGGAACAGATTTTGCATGTGGGTAACAGCACGGATGGTAGGAGCCTTCGTCAAGTTCTCTCTAAGACTGGCGACTTCTCCAAGCTCCCCCAGGAGGCGGCTCCATCTGGTGAGAGATGGAAGAGGACTCCACTTTGAACCTGCCACGGTCCCAGCACAAAACATGAGCACCAACCAACCTGCTTCCATTCTGCTTTTTTTTTTTTCACATTGAACTGAAGATAATCAATATCCGCCCTGATTTATAAAAGAAAACCAAATGAAATGAAGAGGAAGGGGATTTTATTCATAAGATTCTCATAATTAATAAAACAAAAAGTTAGGTATGGTGGTGGACATCTGTAATCTTCAGTGCTTGGGAAACTGAGTCAGGAGGACCGCAGGATTGAGGACAGCCTCAGCAAGTAGTGAGACTCTCATCAACCTAGTGAGACCCTGTTTCAAAAATAAAATAAAATAGGGCTGGGGTATAGCTTGGAGGTAGAATGCTCTTGGTTTTAATCCCCAGTACCCTACGTTCTATCTCCAGTACCACTAAGGGGTGGGGGGGAAGCTATGCACATGATTTTGTCCTAAAGGATGCAAATCAGGACCAACTAAATGAAGCAACCGAGGGCGTGGCCTGGAAGGTCCCACACGCTGAGCTTCGGTGTCCTTTCTCTGTGGACCATGGAGCATTACTCTTCTACTCACGGATGCACTCTCCATCCAAGAAGCTCAATGGGCTCCAGTGTCCGGGTTTCTTACGGAGGCTTCCGCACCTCGGCATTTTTGATAACTTGCTCCAGCCCCCTGCCCTCTGGTCTCCAAACCCCAACTCTACTTACATGGCTAGTCTTCCTGTGCATCAGCCTCCATCCTGCATTATCATAAATGCAAACTTGGTCCTAGGGTCTCGTGGATAACAGGTAATCCCATCATTTGGAGAAATTGCAAAGTGTTTTAGAATCTCTATTCCAGAAACCTGGAATAAAGACCAAATTCATTGTTATACAGTAGTAAGAAAACCAGGCAGGCCCTGCATGTGCAGATTCCAGGCCCCGTGCTTTCCATATGCTCAAATCTGTGCCCAGAGAGCCTGGTTCTCCTTTGGCTTTTTTTGCAGAGGGCCTCACTAAGTAGCTGAGGCTGTCCGCGAACCGCGATCCTCCAGGTCTCAGCCTCCTGAATGCTGGGGTTACAAGTGTGCGCTACCACGCCCGGCTCCTCTGGCTTTTTGACTCTGCATTCAGGAAAAAGCAAGAAATTGAGATGTGCTGTGACCTCCTGAAGACCTAGGGAGAAGCTGCCCATACTTCAAAACCACATCCCGTCCTTTTGTTTTGCTCGCCTGAAACCAGACCAGACCCACAACCTCATTTCTCATTTCTAAGGAATCGGAGCTAAGGCAGGATGCTGGTGATGGGATGTGCTGATCCTCGGCACAGAGCTCATCTTCAGGACAGTGTGGGGCTTCTGAAAGCAAGCCACGTACGAGGTGCCAGTACAGACCGTGATTACAGAAGGCTGCATTTATCCTTCATCTGTATTTCACACCCAAGCCCTCCATCCCACGCTCCCTGCCCTAGGTAGCTACGTTCGGAGACTTGCAAGCCCAAACGGAATGGTGGATGAGAAATGATCTCAGAGGAATAAAATCCTGGGCGTGCAGACTGCAAAAGGGCTATCTATCCATCTATTACTGTGTGTGTGTGTGTGTGTGTGTGTGTGTGTGTGTGTGTGTGTGTGAGAGAGAGAGAGAGAGAGAGAGAGAGAGAGAGAGAGAGAGAGAGAGAGAAGGGAGAGGAGGGAGAAAGAAAGAAGAGAGAGAGGGAGGAGGGAGAGAGAGAGGAGAGAGAGAAAGAGAGAGAAGAGAAGAGAGAGAAGAGAGAAGAGAGAGGAGGGAGAGAAAGAGAGGGAGGAGGAAGAGAGAGAGAGAGAGGAGAGAGAGAAAGAGAGAGAGAAGAGAAGAGAGAAGAGAGGAGGGAGAGAAAAAGAAGAGAGGGAGGGAGGAGGGAGAGAGAGAGGAGAGAGAGAAAGAGAGAGAAGAGAAGAGAGAGAAGAGAGAAGAGAGGAGGGAGAGAAAGAGAGGGAGGAGGAAGAGAGAGAGAGAGAGAGAGAGAGAGAGAGAGAGACACTCTGAGGATTGAACTCAAGGGTATTCTACCTCTGAGCTACACCCTTATTCTTTATTTTGAAACAGTCTCACTAAGTTGCTGAAGGTGGCCCTGAACCTGAGACTCCTGTCTCAGCCCCCCAAATATTGAGATTACATGTGGTGCCACCACACCCAGCTTATCTATCTCTTTATTTATGTAGAGCCCTGTCACCTGGTAGCTGGGAAAGGGATTTTCATTTGCCGCACACCTACTCTGTGCTGTGCACCGTGGTCAGTGTTTGCATGCCCCCACCTCATCAAATGCTTGCAGTTCCAGCCGGGCGTGGTGGCGCACGCTTGTAATCCCAGCATTCGGGAGGCTGAGACCGGAGGATCGCGGTTTGCAGACAGCCTCAGCTACCTAGTGAGGCCCTCCGCAACTCAGTGAGACCCGGTTTCAAACTAAAAAATAAAAAATAGGGCAGGGGCTGTAGCTCGGAGGTCGAATGCCCCTGGGTTCCATTCCCAGACCCGAAAAAAAAAAAAAAAATGCTTGCAGTTCTATGCAGAGTAACCTCACTTCTGCAATCCCAAAATACCTGATGGCCACGACTTAGAGGAAGATTTATTTGCTCACAGTTCTGAAGATTTCAGGGGTTCAGTTCACATTGGGCCTGGTGAAAGGTGCAGAACTCGGGGTATAGTGTGGGGAGGGAAGAGAGAGGGGGAGAGGGAAGGAGGGAGGGAGGGAGGGAGAAAGAGAGAGATAAAGAGCAATAGTTTAGCTCTCGAATCACAGAGGCTGGAAGGAGATAGATGATAGATAGATAGATATAGAGCTAGCGAGCACGCAAGGGGACAAGGCTACAGGCCACAGTCCTCAAGGCCTAGTGATCTACTTCCTCCAGCCACACTCCGCCTGCCTGGGTTAGCACACAGAGGAATGGATTTACCCACTGACGAGATAGTCACCTCATGATTCAATCATGTCAGCTCTGAACATCAATACATGAGCTCTTTCAGGAATCATTCTATATCTAAGCCATCACACCATCCTACATTATTATTATTTCCTGGTACTGGGAATCGAACCCAGGGACATTCTACCTCTAAGCTATACCTCCCTCTCCTTTCTTTCTTTCTTTCTTTCTTTCTTTCTTTCTTTCTTTCTTTCTTTCTTTTTTGTGTGTAGGAGGCTTTCTATTTTATATCTTATTTGGAAACAGGTCTCACTAAGTTGCTGAGAGCCTCACTAACTAGCCGAGGCTGGCTTCGAACCTGCAAGATCCTCTTGTCTCAGCCTGCCAAGTACTGGGATTACAAGTGTGGGCCACCACGCCTAATTTTTTTTTTTTTTTAATTTTGAAACAGAGTCTTGCTAAGTTGCTGAGGGTCTCACTAAGTTACCGAGGCTGGCCTCAAACCTGTGACTCTTCTGTCTCAGCCTCCCAACTCCTGGGATTGCATGAGTGTACCACCATGGGAGGTAACAGCCTGGAAAATGTCTCTATCATTTTTGTTTGCTTGGTGCTTTATTAAATATTATTTTTATGTGATCATGTAATTAAACTGGACTCCTCAGAAAAGCTATCTTTTTGAAAGCTCAGGAGAACAGAACGAAGCTTATGGAAGAAAAGCTTCGTTTACATTCACCCTCTGGGAGACTGCTCAGGTCACTTCCTGAGCAGCTTCATGACCTTGCTGAGCTTCGTCTAAATACTGGGCCACTTTCAGTTATTAAACCTCTGCTAATTCAGGCCCCTGGTGCAGAACAAATGGCCATGAATGATAAAAGTCACAGTTGCACCAAAGGCTCACTGCGGGATCTCGAGCGCTGTTTCCAGCCGCAGCTTCTAGTTTGCCTGAGTTGGGCTGGCCTTTTGGATAAACCAGGAGGCCGCTGAAGGGTGGGCGGAAGGCCGGAGCTCAGCTCTGCTCCCTGCTACTGCCCCCTCGTGGCCGCCGAGGCACCTGCGGATTTCTTAAAGGTGGGGTGGGGCTTTTGCTCTTGGCCTGCTCCAGGTAGGTCCTCAAGCGGGAGTTTTTGTTTTTGTTTTGTTTTGTTTTGTTCGGTACTGGGGTTGGAACCGAGGGCCATTCTACCTCCGAGCTACACCTCCAGCCCTAGTTTTTACTCTTTAATTTGAAACCGCGTCTCACTGAATTGTAAAGGACCTAAGTAGCGGAGGCTGTCCGCGAACCGTGATCCTCTCGTCTCAGCCTCCCAAGTGCTGGGATTACAGGCGCACCACCGCAGCCGGTGAGGCTCCGTTTCTTTGGGCAGAACATCTTGGAGGCTCAGGGAGGCGTAGGGAGCCACTCGGGAGGCACAGAGGTGGAGGGGCGGGGAGAAGTAGGGCACTTCTAGGCCACGCCCCCATGCTCTGCTTCCTCCAACCAGACCCGGCACCCCAGAGCCCACTAAGCTGCCGGTGAATTGATCCACTGGGGAGGTCAGAGCCCGCACGCCTCTGAACTCTGTGCAGTGGGGACCACGCCTCCAACACTAGACTTTGCGGGATGCCCCAGGTCCGATCTATCAATTGACATAATTCTCTTCAACAAAACCAAGCAGACCCAAGAGGGATTACACAAAGCTTTGAGAAGAAAATGTTAGGTCCTGGGTTCTCTGTTTTGTTTTTGTGGTTTTATCCTTTCGTTTTAGCCCTGCTTGGCACATGATCAACTCGGGGAGTGAAATGAGTATAATGCCAAAAAAAGAAAAAAAAGAAGCCGGGCGTGGTGGCGCACACTTGTGATCCCAGCGCTTGGGAGGCTGGGACAGGAGGATTCGGCAGGTTCGAAGCCAGCCTCACAGCTACTGAGTGAGGCTCTCAGCAACTTAGTGAGACCCTGTTTCCAAATAAAATAGGAAAATAGATCTGGGCCCGGAGGTAGAAAGTCCCTGGGCTCCATCCGCCCCCACCACCACCAAAAAAAAAAAAAAAAAAAAAAAAAAAAAGGAAAGAAAATAATTTCTCACTTCGTGCCTTACTTCTTTGAGCTTTCTTGCTTTTGTGTGAAGCATAGATATAAAATGTAAAAATTTAATTTCTGTAAAGTATGGTGGCATATGCTTCTAATTCCATTACTTTGGGAGGCTGAGACAGGAGGGTCTCAGGTTTTCAGCCAGCCTCAGTAACTTGTTGAGGCCCTCTGCAACTTAGTGAGGTGCTGTTTCAAAATAGGGCCGGGGGCGTAGCTCAGAGGTAGAATACACCTGAGTTCAATCCCTAGTACTACAAAACAATAATGATAATAATGATTATTAGTTAATTTACTTTTTGTCTTCTTTCCCTGCCAATGGCAGGTGCATCAGGGATCAGCTAGACAGGCAGCCTCTAGGAGACAGTGGAGGGCCCAGGCCAGGCAGGGATGGCCTGTGAACTCCATAACTGCCCTAAATTTGTTTTTCCTTTCTTTCTTTCCTTCTTTCTTTTTCTTTCTTCCTTCCTTTCTCTCTCTCTCTCTCCTTTCTTTTTCTTTTTTTTTTTTGTCGTACTGGGGGTGGAACCCAGGGAGTTTTCTACCTCCATGGTTCATACTCCCAGACCTAATATATATATATATATATATATATATTGTGTGTGTGTGTGTGTGTGTGTGTGTGTGTGTGTGGTACTGGGGTGGAACCCAGAGGCTTTCTACCTCCAGGCTATATTCCTAGACCTATTTTATACTTTATTTGGAAACAGGGTCTCACTAAGTTGCTGAGAGCCTCACTAAGTAGCTGAGGCTGGCTTCGAACCTGTGGGATCCTCCTGTCTCAGCCTCCCAAGCGCGGGGATTACAAGCGTGCGCCACCACGCCCGGCTCTATTTTATATTTGAAAACAGTAGCTGAGGCTGGCTTGGAACCTGTGCAACCCTCCTGTCTCAGCCTCCCAAGCACGAGGATTACAAGTGTGCTCCACCACACCAGGCCTCGATTTTCTTATTGCTGGGCCGGGAAGGAGTGTCCTGGTGGCCTGCAAACCGGGCCACCTAGCTTACGATGTGGTGAGTGTTGGCTTCATCAGGGCTTTGGGAATTGCAGCTACCTCTGTTTTCTTATGTTTGTTCGCTTTTTGAAGAATGTTCAGAGGAGCCAGCAAGGACAGTGAGTGCACTCAGCATCATCCTACCCAGCTTCAGAGGCCAGGGGAGCATGCTGGCATCTCTCAGCACTACGGTTTCTCTGGTCTCCATGAAGAATTTTAAACCCCTGTAGGACAGACCCTGGCTCCATTGCAGGTGTCTGTCACTGACTCCTTTAAACACAGTCTTGGAGTCAGTGCTCCACTCTGAACATGACCTAGAGGCTGCATCATGAATGAAAAGGTTGCTGTTTCTTTTTCCCAGCACCAGGTGACCAAGAGAACAGCAGACTCCTGGGCGCCATGTCTGTGCGGGCAGCAGCTGCAGGGATAAGGGTTCTGATGCTCCCTGTAAGCTCACAAGGCAGAGACCCACATTCTCAGGTTTACCCATTCAAACCCATTCACCGATGTTCACAGAGGTGGTCACTATAGAATCGTGCTCCTTGCAGGCTTCTTTTAGTAAAAAAAAAAAAGGGCTGGACATAATCCAAATGCCATATAAAAGGAATTGATTAAATGAACTGTGGTAGAAGAATAGCAATATTACATAAGTTTGCCCATGCTTTATGGAAAGTACTGTAGATACACAGGTTAGTTCACATAGATTGTATTCATATAGATGGGCTGGTCTCAGAGGTAAGTGCCTATAATGGGAAGAGATTTATTTCTGCTGGCTGAGCATTTGGGGATGAATTCAGGAAAGATTGTTAGAAACTATGCAAAGGAAGAAATGATGATATTACTGAGACTAAGAACCGCCGACCTTGTGCAAGGCAAGAAATCATGGCGCTCTACACAGCTACTGGAACGCTGGTTATATAACAGGACACTGAGAAAAGAGGCATGTGTGTGCATGCCTGGGCTGTGGGGAGTGAGAAGAGAACCCAATGCTCATTTTCTATGGTAGGAGTTAAATGAAAAGTACCTAAGGTTGAAAACCGAGACCCAACAGTGCAAGAAAGTTTTTCTAAACAAGGACATAGTAGCTGATAGGAACCACAAGTGAAACAGCTTTGCAAATTGCTGTTTAGTAGAGCAATTTGGAGAGAGAATGAGAGAGAGAGAGAGAGTTAGTTACTGGGAATTGAATCCAGGGGCATTCTATCTCTGAGCTACATTTTCAGTCTTTTTTATTTTGAAACAGGGTCTCACTAAATTGCTGAGGTCTCCTCACTAAGTTGCTGAGGATGGCCTCGAACCTGTGATCTTCCTGTCTCTGCCTCCTAAGCGCTGGGATTGCAGGTGTGCACCACTATGCCTGACAAAAATTTGAATTTTTAAGCTATAACTACCTGATGCAAATTTTGAAATTCAGTAAATAAAACAGAAAAAAATCTTAAAATATAAGTTAAAAAAATGTAGTGAGGCAACCTGTCCTTCTTTATATATTTGTATGTCACTTCATAAATCAGGTACCCAGGAACATGTAAGAACCTGTTGTATAATCCCATTAAAAATGTATATATGTGGATATTTATGAATATATGAATGTAGAGAGATGGATAGATAGATTGATGGATGGGTAATTAGAAAATGTGTAAATAAAAAATCATGCTGAATCTGTGTGTTTGTATGTGTGTGTGTGTGGTACTGGTGATGGAACCCAGGGGCATTCTACATCTGAGCCACACCCCATCCCTATTTTATTCTTTTGTTTTCTGAATCAGAGCCTCACTAAGTTGTCAAAGCTGGCTTTGAAGCTTCGATCTTCCTGTCTCAGCCTCCCAAATACTGGGGTTATGAGTGTGTGTCACCACATTTGGCTGAGAGGATACCTTTTTTTTTTTTTTGCAGTACTGGGGATTGAAACCTGGGACATTCTAGAGAGGATACTTTTGAAATGGGTAAGTTCGTAGACACTGACTTCAAGTGGGTCAAACATAACATTCAATAATGGGACAAGTTGTATCTTTTTTATTTATTTATTTATTTTAAAATTTTTACTGGTGCATTGTAGTCGTACATCTCAATGGGGAAAAACTTGTGGAGATACATGCACACATCACTAATCAGCCCCTACCCAATCTCTAACCCCTTCCTCCTCCTCCCTTCTACCCACGCTTGGCTTCCTGATTGACTTTGATAGGTTTAAGTACATCGTGTGCTTTAAAGAGTTTCCCTTATCCTCCCTCTTATCCCCTCAGTTATATCAACTTCATTGCTCCTCTATAGGGTCCCTTCTTCATTTAGAGTTCTTCCTGTTACCTGTTTCTCCTTAATATTTTTCACATTTAGAAAAGCATGTGATTTCTTATTTTTTTGTGACATTTCACTGTAAATGCCATAATTTTGTTCTCCCTTATGGCTGAGAAAAATTCTATTGTGTACATATCCCATAGTTTTGAAATCCATTCATTCGTTGAAGGACATCTTGGCTGGTTCCACAGTTTGGCAATGGTGACTGTGCAGCTATGAACATGGTTGTTCATGCATTAGTTTGGTAATTTGATTTTCATTCTTTTTGGTAGATACCCAGAGGAGGTATTACTGGATCATATGGTAAGTTCATTTTCCTTCTTCTGAGGATCTTCTGTACTGTTCTCCAAAGTGGTTGCACCAACTTGCAATCCCACCAATAATGTATTAGAGCTTTTACTTCTCCACACTTATTCCCACTTACAGAAAACCTGAAAGCCAGAAGGTGAGTAACTTTGACAGGATGATCCACTCACAACCAAATATTTTTTAAATAGAGGTCACTTGGGTCTGGAAATCTGCTGAGAGATTAGGTGAGGCAGTGGCAGCTTCTATTGCTTCCTGGCCACACAGTCAAAGAAACCCGCTGGCCCTTTTGTTGTGAAGCAGGCCCCAGTTCCAGGCCTGCCACACGGCAGGCTCTGGGCCTGGCCTCGCTGGCTCCAGACCCGGCCTCGCCAAGTGGCAGGCTCTGGTTACTGTCACTGGGCATGACATTTACAGAGATTCCTATTTTCCTCAATACACCCCCCACACACACACACACATATTAGAAGAAAACAGCATGTGTCATTTGCAGAATCTGAGATTCCAATTCCCTAGCAGCAATGGATTTTTTTTTTTTTTTTTTGGCGGTACTGGGGTTTCTGGAAGCCCTTCTATGTCTGGGCTACACTCCCAGACCTATTTTTATATTTTTATTTGGAAACAGAGTCTCTTAAGCCAGCGAGGCTGACTCCGAACCAGCGCGATCCTCCTGTCTCCGCCTCCCAAGTGCGGGGATTACAAGCATGCGCCACCACGCCTGGCAGCAGCAATGGATTTTTATCTCCCCACTGAAAATGGAGGCTCACAATCTCACCATGGAGAGTGGGATCCGCTGCTCCAAGCACACCCTGACTCCCAGTGCAGCGCAGTGGAGCGCTGCAGCCATGAGCTGAGGTCTCCCAGGACCTCCGGCACAGTGAATCAGCCCAGCAATATGGGCGGGGCTCCCTCCAACTTGCCCAGGACAATTTTCTTATATAATATGTTGTCTATAATTCCTGTACATGTGCGGCAAGAGCAGTCTACTTTTGGGGAGATATTTTCAAAAATTCAAGGTGGATTGGATTCGATCTGTCTGCCTCTCCCAAGTGCCACCGCTGCTACTGCCATTTTGGTCTTTCTCCGCAACACTTTTTCTTATATAGTATGTTGTTCAGAGTTCTTGAGCATGTGGGGAAGGAACAGTCTACTTTTGGAGAGATTTCTTCAAAATTTCAAGGTGGATTTTGTTGGATCTGTCTGCCTTTCCTGAATACTGGCTGCCACTGCTGCTTTCTTGGTCTCTCCTAGAGTATGTTGTTGTTAAGTATTCCTGTGCATGGGTGGCAGGAGCAGTCTGCTTTCTGATCTCTTCTGGGATATCCCTCCAAAAATCACTTTTCTTGCAGTGGTGGGCGCCACGCTTCAGTCTTGCCTCCAATTCTGCCATTTTCCACTCTCTCCTATATTTAAGATAGGATGTGATGACCGGAAATGCTTCTGTGTGTTGTCCCATTCAGCTATTAAATCAAAATCTGTTGTCCAGGATTTCTCAGGGGGATGCATATCCTATTTGTCTGCTACTAACCATCACCACTGTGGTTGTAGTCGCCACTGCAGCTGCAACTGCAGCCACCGCCATCTTCCTCCCTCTTCAATATTTTTTTAATAAAGGAAACAGTACGTGTCTTTTGCAGGAGTTGGGAGCCCAAGTACTTAGTAGCAATGTGTTTTATCTCCCCACCAAAGGCGGAGGCCCACAGCTTCACCACGGAGAGCGGGTTCTGCTGCTTTGAGCGCACCCAGCCCCAGTGCTGCACAGAGGAGTGTGGTGGCCAGGAGTGCCCTTGGCTTCCAGGACTGTGGTGCTGGCCTATCCGACTCTGCGGGGCTCCATCTGATGTGCCCCGAATATTTTTCTTACATAGTGTGTTGTCCAGAGTTCCTGAGCATGTGGGGCAGGTGCAGTCTACTATCGGGGAGATTTCCTCAAAAGTTCAGGGTGGATTAGAATGAATTTACCTGCCTCTCCCAGATACTGGCTATTGCCACCGCTGTCATCTTGGCCCTCCTCCCGAGCATTTTTCTTACATAGTATGGTGTCCAGAATTCCTGAGCACGTGGGGCAGGAGCAGTCTTTTTTGGGGGGAGATTTCTCCAACAGTTCAAGTTGGGTTGGATTGGGTTTATCTAGCTCTCCCAAATACTGGGCGCTGTTGCCACCGCCATCTCCACCATCTTGGTCTGTCTCTTCTTTCTTATATTTTAGTTAGGAAGTCATGGCTATAAATGTCTCTATATGTTGTCCCAATCAGACATTAAACCAAAATCTGATGTCTGGGGTTTCTCAGAGGAATACCTGTCCTATTGTTGCTGTGGCCGCAGTTGCCAATCGAAGAAGTCAAATCTAATCCTCGTTCCATATTTAATTTTTTGAACATTTCCTATTTTTTTAATTTTGAAACAAGGTCTCACTGAGTTGTGGAGGGCCTCACTAAGTAGCTGAGGCTGGCTGTGAATCTGTGATCCTTCTGTCTCATCCTCCCAAGTACTGGATTACAAATGTCCACCAATTTCGATTACGCTTATTTTCAGGACATTTTTTTTGACTCAACTTTCAGCATCTTTTTTCTTCCTTACACATCTTAGGCCTCACCCTATCCTGACACTCTGCACCTCCAAGACCAGCCATAGCAATGCTTGATAGCAGCCCTAAAAGCATTGGGAGAATAATGTAAGGGGAAGCAGGGTATTCAAGGCTTCATATCACACGCCACTTTTTTTGTGTGTATGGTGCTGGGGATGGAACCCAGGGGCATTCTACCTCCAAGATATACCCCCAGCCCTATTTTTAAATTTTTATTTTGAAACAAGGTCTCCCTAGGTTGATGAAAGTCTTACTACTTGCTGAAGCTGTCCTTGAACCTGAGATCCTCTCATCTCAGCCTCACTTTTTTTTTTTTTTTTTTTTTTTTGGTGGTACTGGGGTTCCTGGAAACCCTTCTACCTCCTGGCTACACTCCCAGGCCCATTTTCATACTTTTTATTTTGGAAACTTTTATTAAGGTCTCTTAAGCCAGCGCGGCTGGCTTGGAACCTGCGCGATCCTCCTGTCTCTGCCTCCCAAGCACCGGGATTACAAGCGTGCGCCACCACGCCCGGCACACTTTTTTTTTTTTTTTTTTGACCCGACCACAGCCATCTTGGTCCTAACCGATGTTTTGCTCACTGGGTGACTCTGGCACACATTCAAGTCCTATATAGGATAAGCCGAGTCATTAAGAGAGCAGCTGAGCATCCCTCCATCAAGCCTGGCCTGTTTCAAGACTCTAGAAGGGGAGCATAGCTGCTCGTGCACCCTTGACTGAGAGCAGTCCTCCCCCATCAGGAAGGTCGTCCTTCTTGTCTGAGTGCCCAGCGTCTTCAGGGGAGGGGGTACACTTGGAGCCCCAGGTCCGTCACTTGAATCAGCCCTGGCAATCAATGGGCGACAGATGTCGCAGCCAGATCTCCCTCATCTGCATGCCCAGAGTTTCTTAACTCATATTTTACATGTTAGTATAACTAAAAAAAAAATTATTGGTGCATAATAACTATACAGAATTGTGGGTTTCTGCCGGGAATGGTGGCACATGCTTGTAATCCCAGCAGTTGGGAGACTAAGACAGGAAGATCACGTGTTTGAGACCAGCCTCAGCAGTTTAGTGAGATGCTCTGCAACTTCGTGAGATCCTGTTCAAAAAAAAAAAAGAGAAGTAGAATGCTTTGGGTTCAATCTCTAGTACTACAAAACAAACAAAGAAAACAAAACAGAATAGTAGGTTTCACCATGGCGTGCGTGTGTGTGTGTGTGTGTGTGTGTGTGTGTGTGTGTGTGGCACTGGGGATTGAACCCAACGGCTCTCTACTCCTGAGCTACACCCACAGACCTTTTTATTTTTATTTTTAAAATTTCAAAATAGAGCCGGGCGTGGTGGCGCACGCTTGTAATCCCCGCGCTTGGGAGGCAGAGACAGGAGGATCGCGCAGGTTCGAAGCCAGCTGCGCGCACTGTCTTAAGAGACCCTGTTTCCAAATAAAAATGTAAAAATAGGTCTGGGAGTGTAGCCCAGAGGTAGCAGGGCTTCCAGGAACCCCAGTACCACCAAAAAAAAAAAAAAAAAAAAAAAAATTTCAAAATAGAATCTTGCTAAATTGCTCAAGCTGGCTTTAAACCTGTGACCCTCTTGTCTCAGCCTCCAGAGTAGCCGGGATTACAAGTGTGTGCCACCACACCTGGCTTCATTCTATAGATTTTGTCAAATGAGAATAACATCTCTGCCATTAAATATACAAATATAGGGGCCAGGCATTATGATGCACCCCTGTAATCTCAGTATTTGAGAGACTGAAAAAGGAGGATTGCAGATTCAAGGAGAGCTTCAGCAAGTCCCATCAGCCTAGCAAGATCCTGTTTAAAAAAAAAATAGGGCTGTAGCTCAGAGGTAGGATACCCTGGGTTCAATCCACAGCACTAAAGTAGACACTATTTGCCTTTGAAACCTTAGTCTTGATATAGGAATTTATTATCTTGTCCCTCCTATTCTGTTAGCCAATAGTCTTTCCCACCAAAAAGTAGGTCTGGCCTGCTCTGTTATCTTTTATTTTTATATTATTATTATTATTATTATTATTATTATTATTAGTAGTAGTAGTAGTATTATTTGCGGTCCTGGAGATGGAGCCCAGGGTGTTCTACCTACGAGCTACACCTTCAGCCCTATTTTTTTATCCTTTATTTTTTGAAACAGGGCCTCACTGAGTTGCAAAGGGCCTCGCTCAGTAGCTGAGGCTGTCCGTGAACCGCGATCCTCCTGTCTCACCAGCCAAATGCTGGGATTACAAATGTGCACCACCACGCCCGGCTGCTCTGTTATCTTTGCTGTGTTAGTTTTGGTGTCTCGTACATTGTTCATCCTCAGGACAGCCTGGTCTGACATCACTGATCACAGGGCTTCATGGCCTGCATTTTCTTTGTTCATTTTTGCTAAATCTTCAAAAAGAAAGCATTGAGAACGTGTGTCTTTGTGTAAATTTTAACATCTTTATATCTTATGGTAACTTGCTTAATAGCCCCTGAAGTTGCTGGCTTGTTCTGTAACATAACACGGGAGTGTGGCTTTCTAAAGTAGAAAGAATTATTTTTGCATTATTATTAGTAGTCAATAATGAGTTAATGTAGTCTTCTTGTTCATCTTTTAATTTGGTCTAAACTTGTGTGAGGATATGTATAATTCTTTTTTTTTTTTGTGGTACTGGGGTTCCTGGAAGCCCTTCTACCTCTGGGCTACACTCCCAGACCTATTTTTATTTTTTTATTTGGAAACAGGGTCTCTTAAGCCAGCGAGGCTGGCTTCAAACCAGTGTGACCCTCCTGTTTCTGCCTCCCAAGTGCGGGGATTACAAGCGTGCACTACCACGCCCAGCTTTATATAATTCTTTTTCTAAGTTCAGGTGCCTATATTTTTAGTATTGAATGTTATGCATCTTATCTTAGTTTCTATGACAAACCAGCCTCCGCTAACAGCCAGCTTTTAGCTAGAAAGGTCAGCCCTGTACTTTTTTTTTGGGGGGGTTACTGGGGGTGGAACCCAGAGGCTTTCTACCTCCTGGCTATACTCCCAGACCTTTTTTATATTTTTTTGGAATGAGGGTCTCACTAAGTTGCTGAAACCCTAAGTAGCTGAGGCTGGCTTCGAACCTGTGCGATCCTCCTGTCTCAGCCTCCCAAGCGCGGAGATTACAAGCGTGCACTACCACGCCCGGCCAGCCCTGTCCAGAGACAGAGAAAAAGAATTTTGTTCTTTTGCCTAAATACAGCTATTCTTAATAGCAATTCATACTACTTTTTTTTTTTTTTTTTTTTTTTTTGGTGGTACTGGGGTTCCTGGAAGCCCTTCTACCTCCGGGCTACACTCCCAGACCTATTTTTACATTTTTATTTGGAAACAGGGTTTCCTAAGCCAGCGCGCATGGCTGGCTTGGAACCTGTGCGATCCTCCTGTCTCTGCCTCCCAAGCTCGGGAATGACAAGCGTGCGCCACCACGCCTGGCTTAATACTACTCTTACTAACTAGCATTCAATACCAATTCAATCCCCATCAGTAACAAAAAACAACATGCCCCAAACAAAACAAGATATTTTTGTTCCAATCATAATAAACTCTTAAGCTCCTTCCCAGCCTCTACATAGTGTTCAAATTAAAAACTTTTGACTGAAGTCATTGGGCTGTCTTTGGACCTCACTTTTAGGATGTCCCTATGTGGTGGAGAGAGAAGGCCTGAGGCACAGTCTCAGATTTGAGCTGGTGTTCCTAACCCAGCCTCCTTCTCCCCACCTCTCCTCCTCCTCTCGCTGTTTTAAAATAGGACAAAGCAGGGTAGCCTTGGCAAATGGTATTGATGGTGGGTCTGTGAAATCTACCCGCCTGCTCCCCCTCTGTGTAATTGGACCAAGGTGGAGCTGTGTGGTGCTGAACTTGGCACCCTCACTAGCTCCATCTCCATAATGAGCGTGCCAGAGGCACTGGACAGAACTGGGGAGGCCCTCGAGTGATTATGCTCCACCACAGTTAAGGGCGGAATACCAGAGCTCACCGCTGTGCTGGAGCGCCAGGCCTCCTCGTAGAAGCACCCCAGGCGCTGTGCCTTCGCAGCCTATTCAAGTAGGTGAAGGGGTCCTGGGGTCTTCGGGACCAATGAAGGGGGGTCGGCGCAGGAAAGACCCAAGGCCAGCCGTCGGAGATAAGCAAGCAAGCAAGCAAAAGCTTTATTAAGACAGCCCAGCTCCCTTTTATATCAGGCAGCTGGGAGGAGGGGGCTTCCACTCACAGCGGAAGATCGCACAAAGTACGGGGTGTTTACTGATTGGGTGGCTCATACCCCAGTGGGTGTGTTATCAGAGGACTGGTTGTTGGGCATCCCGTGGCCCCTTTGGCAAGCTATGAGGTAAGCAGCACAATCGGAACAGAAGCCGGAGAGGCGCCATCTTTGGCATGACTGGGCTGCTTATCCTAACAGTAGGTGCAAGGGAAAGCCTAAATTTGCATTCATTTTTTTGATTCTCAGTCCCTTCAGGATTAATATGTGGATAGATTTGGACACTAGCAATGACCTCTTTTCTTTTTGGTATTACTTGGGATTGAACCCAGGGGCATTCTACCTCTGAGCTCTACTCTCCAGGCCTATCTTTTATTTTAAAAGAGTCTCATTAAATTGCAGAGGGTCTTACTAAGTTGCCAAGGCTGACCTTGAACCTGAGATCCTTCTGTCTCAGTCTCCCAAGTATTAGGATCACAGGTATGCACCACCACGTCAGGCTTACAACTGCCTTCTTGATATATACCTGAGGAAAAAGACACCAACATTTTAATTCAACTTTGTGTGTGTGTGTGTGTGTGTGTGACTGGAGATGGAACCCAGGGGCATTCTACCTCCGAGTTACACCCCAACCCTATTTTTTATTTTTTATTTTGAAACAGGGTCTCACTGAGTTGCAAAGGGCCTCACTAAGGTGACGCTGTCCGTGAATCTGTGATCCTCCTGTCTCAGCCTCCCTCGCCCAGCTAATTCAATGTATTTAGAATCAAGTTAATGCCTCTCAGTAAGCAAACTCAGTATCTGTCGCCTAAGGTTGGTAAATGGCCAGATTTTCTTCTTAAAGTGGGCTGTCAGTGTTCTACCACAAATACTAGAGATACATTTGTGAAGATAAAAGGTGTCTGTGGCCCACGGTTTCAGGGTTCTAGTTCGTGATGGATCGGCCTCATGCTTTGGGCCTGTGGCGAGGCAGCGGAGGCAGTGGAGTGGAGCTGCCCACCTCGTAGCTGAAGGCATTAAAGAGAGAGGGAGAGGAAGAGACCAGGATTCCAGCAACATCCCCTTTGTGGCGCCCTTGATGACCTGAGACCTCCCTGTAAGTCTCACTTGTGTCTCTCTTTCTCTCTTCCTCCCCCCTTCCCTCCCTCTCTCTCTTTTGGTACTAGAATTGAACCCAGGAGCACTCTACCTGCGAACTATCCCTGAACCTCATTTTATTTTTTATTTTGAAACAGGGTCTTGCTAGATTGCTGAAGTTCTCATTAAGTTGCCGGGGCTGGCCTTGAACCTATGATACTCCTATCTCAGCCTCCCAAGTACTGAAATTACTTCAGGCACTACCACATCCAGCTAGGTCCCATTTCTTCTTCTCCTTCTCCTCCTGTTCCTCCTCTTCCTTTCTTCTTCCTTTTCTTCTTTCTTCTTTTTTTGTGGTACTGGGGATGGAACCCAGGGGCATTGTACCTCTAGGCTATACCCTCAGCCCTATTTTTTAGTCTTTTTATTTTTTAAATAGGGTCTCATGAGTTGCAAAAGGGCCTCAGTAAGTAGCTGAGGCTGTCCATGAACTGCAATCCTCCGGTCTCAGCCTCCTGAATGCTGGGATTTCAAGCGTGCACCGCCATACCCAGCCCCAGTTCTTGAAGACTCAACCATCAGCCCATAGAGCCACAGGCCAAGTTTAAGAATTTAACGCATGGGCCTGGGGAACACTTCAGATCCAAACTACAGAAGAAGTTAAATATGAGAATCAAGCTGGGTGTGGTGCACACATTTGCAATCCCAGTACTTGGGAGGCTGAGACAGGAGGATTGCCTTAGTGAGGCCCTACACAACTAGTGAAACCCTGCTTCAGAATAAAGAATAAGAAATAGGGCTGGGGATGTAGCTCAGAGGTAGAATGCCCCTGGGTTCTATCCACAGTATTGCAAAAAAAAAAAAAAAAAGCCGGGCATGGTGGCACATGCTTGTAATCCCCGCGCTTGGAAGGCTGAGACAGGAGGATCATGCAGGTTCGAAGCCAGCCTCAGCTGGTTTAAGAGACCCTGTTTCCAAATAAAATATAAAATAAGTCTAGGAGTGTAGCCCAGAGGTAGAAGGCCCCTGGGTTCCATCCCCAGTACCACCAAAAAAAAAAAAAAAAGTTGAGCCGGGCATGGTGGCGCACACTTATAATCCCCGCGCTTGGGAGGCAGAGACAGGAGGATCGCGCAGGTTCGAAACCAGCCGTGCACGCTGGCTTAGGAGACCCTGTTTCCAAATAAAAATGTAAAAATAGGTCTGGGAGTGTAGCCCGGAGGTAGAAGTGCTTCCAGGAACCCCAGTACCACCAAAAAAAAAAAAAAAAGTAAAAACCAGAAGTGTACCTAGAACCCAGGCCTAGTTTTATCAGAGGCAGATTCAATCCCCCACACACACTGGGGATGGAACCCAGGGGCATTCTACCTTCAAGCATCCCAATTATTTATTTATTTATTTATTTATTTATTTATTTATTTATTTATTGGTACTGGGGTTCCTGGAAGCCCTTCTACCTCCGGGCTACACTCCCAGACCTGTTTTTACATTTTTATTTGGAAACAGGGTCTCCTAAGCCAGTGCACTCGCTGCTGGCTTCGAACCTGCGCGATCATCCTGTCTCCGCCTCCCAAGTGGGGGGGGGGATTACAAGCGTGTGCCACCATGCCCTGCCTTTTATTCTTTATTTTGAAACAGGGTTTCACTAAGTTGCAAAAGGGCCTCACTAAGTAGCTGAAAGCTGTCTCGAGAACCACAATCCTCCTGTCTCAGCCTCCCAAATGCTGAGATTACAAACGTGTACCACCACACCGAGCCAGATTCATTTTCCAGGCCAATCACTTGAGTGTTCTTGGAGTCCATTTTCTTCTCTGCAGCATGAGCAAAAGGTCTGAACTTCCTGGTTGCAGGGAGAGCACGAGGTTGAGCTGACACTGTGGAAGCGGCTCCAGCACAAGACTCAGGGCCCTCTGAGACTCGCTGAGGCACAAGGGAATCGCCCAGACAGAGATCTGGAAGAGGGCTGACTTTGTGCTTGCTACCTTCTCAGCTACACTACGGGTCTGGGTGAGTTCAGTACCTTCTATTGAGTGGCTAAAAACTAGGATTACAGAGCACACGTCTGTAATTCCAGTACTTGGGAGGCTGAAACAGGAAGGTCTCAGGTTCGAGGCCAGCCTCAGCAATTTAGCAAGACCCTCAGCAACATAGCAAGACCCTGTTTCACAAATAAAAAATAAAAAGGGAGAGCCAGGCATGGTGGCGCACGCTTATAATCCCCGCTCTTGGGAGGCTGAGACAGGAGGATTGCTCATGTTCGAAGCCAGCCTCAGCTACTGGATCTGGGAGTATAGCCTGGAGGAAGAAAGCCCCTGGGTTCCACCCCCAGTACCACACACACACACACACACACACACACAGGGTTTGGCACTGTAGTTTGAAGGTACAATGCTCCTAGGTTCAATGTCCAGTACCAAAAAATAAATAAAATATTAAAAACAGCCCAGGGCCGGAGATTGATGGAAGGTTTCACTTTTCTGTCAGGCAGAGGCCCTCTCCTCCGTGCCTAGTTGCTTGGGTACTGATGACGGCTGTGTTGAGAAGGGGTGAAGAGTTTTTTTTTGGGGGGGGTGTTTCTCAGGTTTACCTTGACAAGTTGGCAAGGAAAATACAGAACCACAGGCATTAATTTGATGTCAATACAAAAATAGTTATATTGACATGTTAATTTTCTGTCTCCTACTAGGCCCAAAAAGGCTGTTGTCAAATCCAGAAGACGTTAAATGTTACTTTTAAATTGTACTAGGGAGAGGGTGCCAGGAACGAACACAGGGCCCCCTGCGTGTGAGGCAAACCTCCACCACTGACTCCTCCTCAGCCCCCACAACACTCCTCACAGGCATCGAGTTCAGTGGCAGCGTTGTCATAAGAGAAAACCTTCACTTATAAGGTTTTTTAACTCCTTCGTCCTGGAACGTTTTGGTCAATACCTCTTCCTTGTGGCCTTGCTTCCACAGGGAGGAGCCCTGGGCTGTCTTGTCTTAGTAAACTCTTAAGTGGCCGACTGTTTTCATAGATGGATGGATTGGAAGGGCAGGGATCACACTTTTTAGTTCTTTTATTCCCGTCCATAGACCCTTTTTTCCCAACAAGAGCATATTTTTCTCTTTGCTAAATAAATGAATAACAAGTACAAGTCATGAAGTGCACTCATGTGCTAATAGGATGGCAGTGCTCCCTTCTATGATCTGGGGTTTTCTTTGAGGTAGTTTGTTCCTGAATTGACAAATGAATGTCAGAATAGTAGAAAGATGACTTAACAGGGATACACTGAAGACAGGAATTGAACGTGCCTTCCTTCAAGGAAGGAAATGGGCAATCTTAGCGTTTTCATGATAATATATTTATCCATCCTCATGCCTCCTCAAAGCATCATTTCCTCAGCCAACAGTTACCAGACATGTATTATTATATCATGTGTCCTAGTATACAATAGAGTTGCAAAGATGAATTAACTTTACTTTTTTCTTTCTCTCTCTTTCTTTCTTTCTTTCTTTCTTTCTTTCTTTCTTTCTTTCTTCTTTCTTTCTCCTTTCTTCACTGGGGATGGAACCCAGGGGCATTCTTCCTTCAAGCTACATCCCTAGCCCTATTTTACTTTGAAATGGGGTATCACTAAGTTGATGAGGCTGGCTGAGAACCTGCAATCTTCCTGTCTTGGCTGCCCAAGTACTGGAATTATAAATGTGCACTACCACTCTTGGTTTAACTTTTTTTTTCTTTTATTGTGTGTGTGTGTGTGTGTTACTGGGGTTTGAACCAGAGTCATTCCACCTTCGAGTGATGCCCCATCCTTATTTATTTATTTATTTATTTATTTATTTATTTATTTAGTGATCCTGGGGATTGAACCCAGGGGCATTCTAGCTCCAGGGTACACCCCATCCCTATTCTTTATTTTGGAACAGGGTCTTACTAAGTTGTGGAGGGCCTCACTAAGTAGCCGAGGCTGGTTGCAAACCTATGATCCTCCTGTCTCAGCTTCCCAAGTACTGAGATTATAAGCCTGCACCACCATGCTGGCTCCTTTTTTATTTTTTGCTTTGAATATTTTTTTGTGTGCGTTATTGGAGATTGAATCCAGAGGCATTTTATCTCTGAGCTACACCCCCAGCCTTGTTTACTTTTTGTTTTGAAACAGGGTCTTGCTCAGTCGCTCAGAGTCTCAGAGTCTCACTAAGTTGCTGTCCTTGAATCTGCAATCCTCCTATCTCAGCCTCCTAAATACGAGGTTTCCAGGTGTGTGCCACCAAACTGGCCTTAACATTTTCAGATCTACAGTGCCTGTATTCTAGGAGCTCAGACATGATATAAATTATTTTGATATAGTATAAAAATCCAGGTGGAATAGAAAGGTGTCAGTCCCTTTGGTGAAGAAAAAGAAGAACAAATGAGTCCCTACGAGACCACTGGGGTGGGGAATGAGAAAGCCATCATGAAAGAGCTGGCGCCAGGGGTCTTGAGGCTGTCTGACCATGGCCCAGCAGGGCACTGCGATGGTTCTGGCCAAGGCACCCTTTGTTCTCTAACAAAGCGCAGTGGTTGAGACCAAGCGGAACTGAACAAGGAATTTGGCCCAACAGTTCTGTGGGACCAAATGTCACACTAGTGACAAGCAGATGTTGCAAACAGAGTTGGGAAAATGCCAGGCATGGCCTGGGCGAATACAGGTGCTGGCTGCTCTGGAGGGGCAGCCAAGGGCCCAGGGGGTTCATCTATGT
Source organism: Muscardinus avellanarius (assembly GCF_963383645.1). Classification (NCBI taxonomy): domain Eukaryota; kingdom Metazoa; phylum Chordata; class Mammalia; order Rodentia; family Gliridae; genus Muscardinus; species Muscardinus avellanarius. The sequence continues at coordinate 118,385,638 of NC_137786.1, read as the reverse complement.
GATCACCCGTGGAGTCTCACCTTGGCCAGGCCAGAGCCCGGTGTCCTCCGAGTCACCATCTCCTCAATGGTAAAAGAAGGGCAGTGATTCTTACATGGCGAGGTTGTGAGAATTAAGTGATCACATGTGTAAAGCGTTTAACACAGTCTGACACGTAGGGGATACTGAGCAGCAAAGGGCAGTGTCACTACTAACCCTCCTGGGAGGATGGCTGAGACTCTAGTGATGAGAATATCACCAAGAAGCCAAGACCCAGTGACTGCAGCAGACGGAGAAGGAAGAGGCGGGCGGTGGTGGCAGCTGGGCGCTTGCAGCAGTAGCTACCGTGTGTTGGTGACTATGTGTGCCTAACAATGACTCCAAAATGCCACAGCTGGAAAACAAGAAATGGGCACTATCTCAGCCTTTCCAAGGGCCAGGAACCCAGAAACATCTTAGACAAGTTGTTCTGGCTCAGGGTCCCTCTGGAGGGTGCCAAGTATTATCTTACGTCACCTCAAGGCGTGACACGGGGAAGTTCCGCTGCCACCCAGGCCTTGTATTACTTACCTTAAGAACAAATATCGCCGGGTGTGGTGGCGCACGCTTGTAATCCCAGCATTCGGGAGGCTGAGACTGGAGGATCACGGTTCGCGGACAGCCTCAGCTACTTAGTGAGGCCTCTGCAACTCAGTGAGACCCAGTTTCAAAATAAAGAATAAAAAATAGGGCAGGGGCTGTAGCTCGGAGGTCGAATGCCCCTGGGTTCCATCCCCAGACCCACACACACACAAAAGAACAAATATGCACGGTACTAGTTGGGATCTGGTGAGTTCAGGGTGGTCTGGCCTTAGACCATGCACAGTATCAGACTCGTGCTCAGTTGAAGAAAGCTGGGCTCAGAGAGGTCAAAAGTTCCATGTCAGCTGGGCAAGGTGGCACATGCCTGTCATCCCAGTACTTGGGAGGCTAGGACAGGAAGATCACAGGTTCAAGAACAGCCTCGGCAAGTAGTAAGACTCTCATCAACCCAGCAAGACCCTGTTTCAAAATAAAAATAAAATAGGGGTTGGGGTATAGCTTGGAGCTAGATGCCCCCAGGTTCAATCCCCTGCACCCCACTCCCCACTCCCAGGGCTGCTTGTGACATGAGAACTGGCGGCCCCAGAGTGAGCTCTAAGGAACAGAAGAGAAGCACACAGGAAGGAAGCCATGGTGTGTGTGTGTGTGTGTGTGTGTGTGTGTGTGTGTGTGTATGCGCATGCGTGCTGGGGACTGAACCTCTGAGTAACATACCCAGTCCTATTTTATTTTTTATTTGGAAATAGGGTCTTGCTAAGTTGCCAAGGTTGGCTTTGAGCCTGGGATCCTCCTATCTCAGCCTCCCAAGTGCTGGGATTACAGTCGTGCACCACCAACCCCGCCCATAGTCGTTTTATAACTTACTGTCAAAGGGACATCACATGATTTCTGTTCTTTAGAAGTGGGTTGTGGCTGGGCCTGGAAGCTCACACTTGTAATCCCAGCATTTGGGAGGCTGAGACTGGAGGATCACGGTGTGCGGACAGCCTCAGCTACTTAGTGAGGATCTTTGTAACTCAGTGAGACCCTGTTTCAAAATAAAAAATAAAAAAGAGGGTTGGGGGTGTAGCTCAAAGGTAGAATGTCCCTGGGTTCCATCCCCAGTACCACCACAAAAGAAAAAGTGGGTTTTAAAGCCTATCCTATACTCAAGCAACAAAAAATCAAACATGGCATGAATACCTAAGAGTACTCCTGTGACTGTTGAGGTGTGGTTTACAGACTGTCTACTCCAGTGACAATAGATCATTTTAACAGACCCTGTATTACTTACCTTAAGAACAAATATGCACGGCATTAGTTGGGATCTGGTGAGTTCAGGGTGGTCTGGCCATAGACCATGCACAGTATCAGACTCGTGCTCAGTTGAAGAAAGCTGGGCTCAGAGAGGTCAAATAACGTGCCAAGATTATATAGCTATGCATAAACCATTATAGAACAAGTCACTGTAACTGAAAATGTCAGTATGAGAAATAACATCATACAGACACTTCCATATGGGACCGTTTAGATCCAGTCATTTTCTTTGTTGTTGCAGTGGTGTCTACAGGAACAGCACCATGTAGCGACTGTGTGGCAGTATGATGCATTGAGACAGTCACGTGAGGTCTTCTTTCCTTGCTACAGACTGAATGCTGTGTCCTCCTAAAATTCACTTGTTGAAATCTAATCCTCAGTGTAGTGGTATTTGCAGGTGGGTACCTTGGGGGGCAATTAGTTCACAAGGGCAGGGCCCTCGCAAGTGGAAATAGTGGCCTTATGAAAGAAATTGCAGCTGGGTGTAGTAGAGCACACAATCTCAGTACTGGGAAGGCTGAGATAGGAGGATCACCAGTTCGAATCCAGCCTCAGCAATTTAGTGAAGCCTTGTTTCCAAACAAAAAATGGCCCCAAAGCAACACACACACACACACACACACACACACACACACACACACACACGTTTCTGTGGTTTGTCAGCTGCCGGGTCTATGGCATCTGTTATAGCCACTGTGCTTACTGACAAAGAAGTAGAAATCAGAAAAGTGGAAGAACTTGTCCCAAAGCACATGGTTAGTCATATATGTTCAGGATTTGAATACAAGTTCAGCTGACTGAGGAGCGTAAGACTGAATAAATCAAATTTATTTACTTGATAAACACATTTTGAGCTTTGGCAAGCGCTGCGCTAGATTCTGGGGATACTCGCTCTCAGGTGCTCATGTTCTGACAGTGATGAAGACAGATGGCCACAGCTGGACTGCGTTTAGACAGGGATCCTTCTCCACCGGCCCCTTTCTTTCCCCCCTTTCTTGTCTTTCCCAGGCAGGGCGAGTTTGGTTAAGGAGACAAGGACTTTTAGCACAATAACCATATTGATAAGGTCTACTTTCTGCAGTTGGCAAGAACCCACTTCCATCTGCCGTCACTGACCTTTATTGTCTTTCAGAGCTGGAAAGTCCTTGGAGTGTCCAGCTTCAGTCATGGTTGGCTCCTGACGCCAAGAAAAGAGTTTGCCTCTCCATCTCCGTGCTTTCCTTTGACTTTGTCCTCCTCAGGCCCTTCCTACAGAGTGGCATAATGGCCACAGGCCACTCTAGGCTTCTAGCCAACTGGCATAGAGGCTGCTAAAAGAGAACAGCATGGCTATAGCAATAGTTCACACAAGGTCACATGTCCCTGCAGTGACCTGGAGGGAGTCACATGCCAGTGTGGTGGCCAAGTCCCATTGCTCTGGCTTAGGTCACAAGTATACTAAAACAAACAAACAAACCCCTATCATCACCAGGCATAGTGATGTACTGTAATCCCAGTACTCGAGAGGCAGAGACAAGAGGATCACAGGTTCAAGACCAGCTTCGGGAACTTAGCAAGACCCTCCACCAAAATAAAAAAATAATAAATTAGGGCTAGAGTGTAGCTCAGAGGTAGAAAGCCCCTGGGGTCAATCCCTAGCACAAAAACAAAGCAAAAATAAACACAGAAATAACAAAAACAAAACAAAAAAGTGTTATTCAATCTAAATGGGCAGGATGGATCCAGGGTTTTTGAATGTCCCTTCCAATTAAATGTTAAATCATAACATTTAATTCCCATTGTGATATTAAGAGGGGACTTTTAAGAGGTGATTTGCTCTCGAGGGCTCTGCCCTTCTTACCTGGGTTGAAGCTGCTTTCCCTGTGGGCCGGTTATCTAAGCTCCCTCTCCTGGGATGCCTCCACCTTATTAAGATGCAGCCAGCGGGTCCTGCCAGAGGCCAGTACCCTAGTACTGAACTTCCCAGCCTTTCTGACAGCGAGAAGCAAATCTCTTTTCTTTATAATGACCTGGTCTCTAGTATTCTGTTAGAGTAGCAGAAATTGGACTAAGACAGATGGATTCCTTGGAGACAAACCTAAACTTTGTTATAGGATGAAGGGGGAATAAATTATATTGTGTAAACTGAACTACTGATGCCCACTGCAACAACACACGTTAGGTACCGTAAACAAACACAAACACATTCAAATCCAAAAATCCTCATAGGTCTAGCATAGTCTCCATTCAAGAGAATCGGAAGCGCCTTAGCAATATCCTCCGTGTTTATTATTCAGTATATCTTTACTTAGGTATCCAATTGGGCAGTCACTATTCCAGGGCTTCCCCACTGACAGCAGGCACAGGATGCTGCTGCGACCCCGCCTAGCATGGCCAGGAACCGTGGGCATCACGAGGCCCTCTCCTGTCTTCCAGGATGGAGTCAGGGTCGAGGGATTGGGAGTGGGAGAGAAAGAGAAGCTCAGGGAGGGAGACAAGGGGAGGATTTGAACTCATCTATAGCATATTTATTTAGTGTGTCTGAAAATAAGGTACTGAGCCAGGCGTGGTGGCCAGTGCTTGGGAGGCTGAGACAGGAGGATTGAGGTTCTCAGCAACTTAGATCCTGTTCCAAATAAATTATAAAATAGGGCTAGGGGTGTAGTCTGGAGGTAGAAATCCCCTGGGTTCCACCCCCCAAGTGCCACCAAAATAAGTAAGTAAGTAAATAAATAAATAAATAAAATAAGGTACTAAGCAAAACTAAAAAGTCTGTGGCAAGCTGGTCATGGTGGCACATACCTGTAATCCCAGAACTTACTTGGGAGGCTGAGACAGGAGGATCACAGGTTTGAGGACAGCCTCAGCAACATAGCGAGATCCTGTTTCAAAATAGAAAAATAAAAAGGGCTGGGGGTACCAGGCGTGGTGGCGCACACTTGTAATCCTAGCATTCAGGAGGCTGAGACCAGATATTGGTGGTTTGTGGACAGCCTCAGCTACTTAGTGAGACCCTGTTTCAAAATAAAGAATAAAAAACAGGGCAGGGGGTGTAGCTCGGAGGTTGAACGCTTCTGGGTTCCATCCCCAGACCCGCAAAAAAAAAAAAAAAAAAAAAAAAAAAAAGAATTAAAAAATGGGCTGGTGATAGAATGTCCCTGGGTTCAATCCCCAGAACCACAGGAGGAGGAGGAGGAGGAGGAGGAGGAGGAGGAGGAGGAGGAGGAGGAGGAGGAGGAGGAGGAGGAGGAGAAGGAGGAGGAGAAGGAGGAGGAAGAGGAGGAGAAGGAGGAGGAGGAAGAGGAGGAAGAGGAGGAAGAAGAGAAAGAGGAAGAAGGAGGAGGAGGAGGAGGAGGAGGAGGAGGAGAGGAGAAGAAGAAGAAGAAGAAGAAGAAGAAGAAGAAGAAGAAGAAGAAGAAGTAGAAGAAGAAGAAGAAGAAGAAGAAATAATACCAGCTGCAGGAGAGTTCTCTGTCCTATCTTATTTATCTATTTTATGTATGTATGTATGTATGTATGTATGTATGTATGTATGTATCTGGTATTGAGGATTGAACCCAGAGGCATTCTACCTCTGAGCTACACCTCCAGCCTATTTACTTACTTATTTATTGGTACCAGGGATTGAACCCAGGGGCATTCTACCTCTGAGTTACACCCCCAGCCTTATTTTTTATTCTTTATTTTGAAATAGGGTCTCACTGAGTTGCAAAGGGCCTCACTAAGTAGTAACTGAGGCTGTCCTTGAACTGCGATCCTCTTGTCTCAGCCTCCCAAATGCTGGGATTACAAGCGTGTGCCACCACACCTGGCTATTTTGAAATAGGGTGCTCGCTTCGGCAGCGCATGTACTAAAATTGGAACAATACAGAGGATATTATCATGGCCCCTGCACAAGGATGACATGCAAATTCGTGAAGCGTTCCATATTTTTTCTATCTTTTTTAAATAAACTTCTTTAAATCTTCAGCAAGAAAAAAAAAAGGGTCTAAGTTGCAGAGGGCCTCACTAAGTAACTGAGACTGGCCTTGAACCTGTAATCCTCCTGTTTCAGCCTCCCAAATTCTGGGATAACAAGTGTATGCCATCAAGCTCAGTTCTATTTATTTATTTTCATTTTGAAATAGGGTCTTGCTAAGTAGCTGAGGCTGACCTCGAACCTGCAATCCTCCTGTCTCAGTCTCCCAAGCACTGGGAGATGTATATATATACAGACGTATGCCACTATGTTTGGTTTCTCATTAATCTAAAATCAGGGATTAAATTCCTCCTTCTGAGCCAGGCGTGGTGGCGCAGGCTTGTAATCCCTGCGCTTGGGAGGCTGAGACAGGAGGATCGTGTAGGTTCGAAGCCAGCCTCAGCTGGCTTAAGAGACCCTGTTTTCAAATAAAAAATATAAAATAGGTCTGGGAGTGTAGCCCGGAGGTAGAAGGCCCCTAGTATCACACACACACACACACACACACACACACACACACACACACACACACAATTCCTCCTTCTGAAGGGGGCATAAAGTTCCCTAATGAAGGTATTTTCCATCTCCTGGAAGCAGGAAGAGGAGACTGACTCTCATCAGATGGGACACTGGCGCTAAGATGAATCCACATAACTCTTACCTTCCACGAGATCTTCCATATATTCCCTTTCTCTTCCCCATGGCTTAGCATCTTGTGAAGCTCCAAGCCCCTGCGCTTTGTTTCCCATATAAGCCCTTGTGTCTAACTACTTTGAATTTCATTTATTTTCTATGAACTCCCAAACATGTAAATATTAATAAAATTGTGCAGTCTTTTCTTCTGTTAATATGCCTCTCCCCCTTGGCATTTCCATCTCAAATAACAACAAAATAAATAAAATAAATAGAAAAACTAGGGCACAGATGAGCTATCTTTTGCCAGTTCATTAGAGAGATGCGCATCGCGGCGACTTTTCTTCAGGGTCTTGGATCTAGGAATATTCATCATTGTGAAAGAGGGTTAAAAACAGCAGAGCCCCAGAGTTCATGAGCAGGGGGTGTCCTCTGTGCACGGTTAAGACACAGGCATGGCCCACTTGAAGAAATCTCAGCCTGCAAGGCTGAAGTTTGCCAGAGAGCAATCAACCAGGCATTGGTTACCTTCTGAGCATGTCCTCACTTTTCTCCAAGTGCGGGTTTGGGTGTGTAGGTACTGACGGTGAATGGCGAGGGGCTCTGGATGCTGAAGGAGTGTTAGAGTTTAATGAGAAATGCAGATGAAGCTCCTCTGCCGTGATCAGCGTCATTGGGCTCCCAATCTTAAGTGTGAAAAATCTGCTTCTATTTCCAGACATTGATTCAGCCTGCTGCCTGCAGCCCTTCCTCTGCCCCGTCCTGCACGTGTCTGTCGAGCGTCTCCCTCCACATTTCAGCCTCTTTTCCTCCTACAGAACACGCTCAGTTCACACAGGAGATCTTCACCCTCCCTTCTCGCCACGGCTGATATTATCGACAGGGCATATTACCAGTTTCTCAATTTAGTTCACACCATTTCTCCTGCCAAAAACCCTCCTGCTTTTTCTCCACGTATGTATCAACTGCAGCTCCATCTCTGGGTGTCTGAGCGGTGTCTCCAGCAGGGGGCATGCTCAGGGAACGCCGCTGGAAAGCCTTTGGCAATGATTATCTTCATCTTTGTGTCTGTGCCCAGTCTCCTGAACCAAGCAATCAATTTTTTTTTTATTTTTTTATTTTTTTTTTTTTTTGCTTATGTGTAGTACCAGGGATTGAACCCAGGGGCATTCTATCTCCAAACCACACCCCCAGGCCTATTTTATTTTTATTTGGAAACAGGGTCTCACTAGGTTGATGAGAGTCCCATTACTTGCTGAGGCTGTCCTCGAACCTATGATCCTCCTGTCTCACCTTTTCAAGTACTGGAATTACAAGCATGCACTATCATACCTGGCTAGCAATTTTTATTTTATTTATTTAATGACTTATTTTTGTGGTACTGGGGATTGAGCCCAGAGGCATTCTATCTTTCAGCTATTCTCCCAGCCTGATTGTATTTCTTTCAGGAAACACAGTCTCACTAGATTGATGAGAGCCTCACTACTTGCTGAGGCTGTCCTCCCCTTGTCTCAGCCTCCCAAGTACTGGGATTACAAGCATGCCCCACCACGCCTGGCTAGCAATTTTTAAAACAGGGAATTTATGTCATCGTAGCCAAGACTTGCATACGGTATGCACAAAAGTATTTTGTTAATAAAAAGAAAGGTCAACTCATATGCAACTCTCTAAGGATCTCATCTATTGCATAAATAAAGGTTTATGTGCCTTGACCTTTAATTCACATGCAGATGGCAGAAAATCAAAGATAAGAAAGTAATTGTTATGAAAATCCAGAGTTTAGGTTCATGAGTGATTATCAGAGTTGGCTGAGGGTCAACTGTGACCCTGTGTTTCCAGGATTTTTCAGCAATGGCTTAATATAGAGCGACCCATAGCAACACTACACTAAATAGAATTTTTTTTTTTTTTTTTTTTTGTGGGTCTGGGGATGGAACCCAGGGGCATTTGACCTCCGGGCTACACCCCCTGCCCTATTTTTTATTCTTTATTTTGAAACCGGGTCTCACTGAGTTGCAGAGGGCCTCACTAAGTAGCCGAGGCTGTCCTCGAACCGCTGTCCTCCAGGTCTCAGCCTCCCGAATGCTGGGATTGCAAGCGTGCGCCACCACACCCGGCTTACTAAATAGAATTTATCTCTGCAAAGGCTCTGACTTCCAGGCTCTGTAGTTGACACGCTGTTCGCTGCCTGCCTTGAGAACTGGAGTCTGCTGTCACCTGAGTGCTCTCTGCGGTTTCGTGTCTTAGATCTTGGCTGACATCAGTATTACCTCCTGTCACCATGACGGGAGCAGGGGAGAGTTACACTTTTGTCTCTTTGGTAGGAAGATTCAATTTATGTTGGCAATGCCTACCAAAAAAGGTTTCTAATTTTGGCGTCCTATAAACCCTGTTGCTTTCCACCCCTCCCTTTCTAGGTTTGATCTTTAATCCTCCCTCATAAGCTTGGCATTAAACCCAATGTCTTGACAACAGTAGGTCAGAGATATAGCTGCTTAGTTATTGATGTATTTATGGGTACTGGGGATCAAACTCAGAGGCTTTCTACCTCCAAAGCTACACCCCAGTCCTATTTCATTCATCCATTCATTCATACATTCATTTTTTTTTTTTTTTTTGCGGGTCTGGGGATGGAACCCAGCTACACACCCTTTGCCCTATTTTTTATTTTGAAACCGGTTCGCACTGAGTTACAGAGGGCCTCACTAAGTAGCCGAGGCTGGCCGCGAACCGCGATCCTCCTGGTCTCAGCCTCCCGAATGCTGGGATTACAAGCATACGCCACCACACCCAGCTCCATTCATTCATTTTAAAACAAAGTCTCACCAAATTGCTGAGGGTCTTAGGAAATTGCTGAGGCTGACCTCAAACATGTGATCCTCCTGTCTCAGCCTCCCAAGTACTGGGATTACAGGAGTACACCACTGTGCCCGGTTTATAGCTGATTAAATGGGCTATAATGAGTGCCAGGCATGGTGGCACACACTTGTAATCCCAGTACTTGGGGGGTTGAGACAGGAGGATCACAGCTTTCACAGCCAGCCTCAAGCTATTTAGTGAGGCCCTCTGCAACCCAGTGAGACTCTGTTTCAAAATAAAAAGAAAATAGGGCTGGGAGTATGGCTCAAAGGTAGAATGTCCCTGGGCTCAATACCCAGTGCCACACACACACAAAGGGCTGCCATGGTGCAGAATTGATGCACATGGGAAATGTGGCAGAACACAAAAAAGGTAAATAAGTGCTGAATTATATGGAACAGACTGTAGTAAGAGAGGGAGGCAAGAGCCCATGACAGTTGAAGAAGCAGGAAAACATCTCAAAAGGTAGTGGACTTAGGAACCCATCTCAAAGACACACCAGCAAAAACCATGAAAAGACAGATATGCATTGTAGCACTCCTGGCAGTGCTGAAGAAGAGAGACAAGACACAGGAATAGTCTACAGAATAAAACAATGAGAAACTGTTAAAAAGGAATGAAGACAGCTGGGCGTAGTGGCACACACGTATATCTTAGTATTTGAGAGGTTGAGACAGGAGGATTGAGGGTTCAAGTCCAGCCTCGGGAACTTAGCAAGACCTTGTTTCAAAAATAAAAATAAAATAGGGCTAAGGATGTAGCTCAGTTGTAGAACTGGTAGAATGCCCCTAGTTTGATTCCTAGAACCACTACCACTCACACAAAAAAATCAAAACTACATATTTTGCTTTGGAATGATTTTCAGTAAATATTTTAATTGAAAACTGCAAGTTCAAGAGAGTGCTTACAAGATGCTAACCTTTATCTAAGAAGAGGTGGATAATAGAAATAGTTACACATTTGTTTATATTAAAAGTTTTTGGTTTTTTTTTTGGTGATACTGGGGGTGGAACCCAGAGGCTTTCTACCTCCGGGCTACACTCCCAGATCTTTTTTTTAATATATTTTATTTGGAAACAGGGTCTCACTAAGTTGCTGAGAACCTCACTAAGTAGCTGAGGCTGGCTTCGAACCTGTGTGATCCTCCTGTCTCAGCCTCCCAAGCGCGGGGATTACAAGCGTGCACCACCACGGCCGGCTTATATTAAAAAGTTAAGAGCGCTGAAAGGATGAACTAGTAGAAAGTTGGGTAGACGAATTACCCAATTCAGGAGGGCAGAGGAAGCAGGAGCAGAAGCCAGACTTATTAGTTACTTGTTGCCACATAACCGGTTGTTTCAAACTTTAGCGGTCTAAAAAGTGGACATCATATTCCACATAACTCTGAGGGTCAGGAGTTTAGGGCCAGCTCAGCACAGAGGTTCTGGCTCAGGGAGCTACAGGATTTTGTAGTGAATATTCTGGTCTGAGTTTTTTTGTTGTTGTTATTTTTTGTTTTCAGTACTGGAGACTGAATCCAGGGGCATTCTATCTCTGAGCTAGACCCCCAACTCTATTTTTTATTCTTTCTTTTTTTTCCCCTGTGGTACCGGGGACAGGATCTAGGGGCATTCTACCTCTAAGCTACACCCCAGCCCTAGTTTTTCTTTTTTTTTTTTTTTTGGTGGGTCTGGGGATGGGACCCAGGGGCATTCGACATCCAAGCTACACCCCCTGCCCTATTTTTTATTCTTTATTTTGAAACAGGGTCTAAGTTGCAGAGGACAGTAGATGAGGCTGTCCGCAAACTGCAATCCTTCAGTCTCAGCCTCCTGAATGCTGGGATTACAAGTATGCCCCACCATGTCCGGCTTATTCTTTTTTTTTTTTTTTTTTTTTTTTTTTGCAGGTCTGGGGATGGAACCCAGGGGCATTTGACCTCCAAGCTACACCCCCTGCCCTATTTCTTATTCTTTATTTTGAAACAGGGTCTCACTAAGTTGCAGAGGGCCTCACTAAGTAGCTGAGGCTGTCCACGAACTATGATCCTCTGGTCTCAGCCTCCTGAATGCTGGGATTACAAGCGTGTGTCACCATGCCCGGCTCTCATTCTTTTGAAACAAGCTCTCACAAAGTTTTGGAGGGCCTAAGTAGCTCAGGCTATCTGAGAACCTTCGATCCTCCTGTCTCAGAATCCCAAATGCTGGAATTAAAAGTGTTCACCACCACACCAAGCTCTGGTCTAAATTTTGGTCATTTGAGGATTGGACAGGGGCCTCTTGTGGTTTTTGGCAGGAGGCCTCAGGGTTAGAGGGTGGCTTGAGCATCTTCAGAGCATGGCAACTGGCTTCCTCTCCAGAAAGTTCTCCAAGAAAAGCAAAGGAGGCTGCTGTTGTGCACAGTTTGAGAAGTCCCCAAAGACCACCAGGAGACCAACACCGTATACAAAAACAAAAAGCCTTTATTCGGGCTTAAGCTCGGACTCTCAGACTTTACCGACACAGCGGATCTGTACTGAGAGTCCCTTCAGTAGTAGAGATAAAGCTTTTATGGTGGTTAGGGTAGGGGTAGAGAGCTAGCTATATCTGAGCAAGGTTGGTCTGGCGCAAGGGGATTGGTCCATACTGACCACATCAGCTTAAACTTTTTAAGCGCAGGATTTTGGGTTTTAACAGTCAATATTCAGCTGGGCTAACTATAAATTCTTGGCTGACCAAGGTCAATCCTGGCTGCAGCTCTTTGGCTGATAGCTTTAGAGACAGAAGGATTTTGTTCTGCCTAAGTCTTCTTCAGCTGCAATGCCTGACATGGCCGAGTCTTGGAAGCAACACACTGTTGCATGCATCTGGCTGCATTTATTAGAAGCAAGATACTAAGTCTAACCCATAATTGGGGTGAGGGGAATTTGGCTTCAACTTTTTAAGAGTACATTGAAGAACTTGTGAACATAATTTAAACTCTCCCAGAAATCAATTTTATATATTTGAATTTGGAATGTAATTATTATTATTATTTTGTGTGGTACCGAGAGTTAAACCCAAGGCCATTCTTCCTCCAAGCTACACCCACAGCCCCTATTTTATTTTTATTTATATTATTATTATTATTATTATTATTATTATTATTATTATTATTGTGGTACTGGGGTTCCTAGAAGCCCTTCTGCCTCCGGGCTACACTCCCAGACCTATTCTTAAACTTTTTTTATTTGGAAACAGGGTCTCTTAAGCCAGCACAGCTGGCTTCAAACCTGCGTTATCCTCCTGTCTCCGCCTCCCAAGCGCAGGGATTACAAGCTTGTGCCACCACACCCGGCTATTTATTTATTTTTAATTATTTTGCAGTACTGGGGGTGAAACCCAGGGGCATTCTACCTCTTAGCTACACCACCAGCCCTATTTTTTATTCTTTATTTTGAAACAAAGTCTCACTGAGTTGCAAAGGGCCTCACTAAAAAGTTGAGCTGGCCGCTAACCACAATCCTCCTGTCTCAGCCCCCCAAATGGTGAGATTACAAGCATGTACCACCACGCCCGTCCTTTATTTTTATTTTGAAACAAGATCTCACTGGGTTGATGAGAGTCACACTACTTGCTGAGGCTGGCCTCATGCCTGTGATCCTTCTGTCTCAGCATCCCAAGCTGCCGCAAACTGCTCAGTCGAAATTGCCGTGATTCCACTCACGATCGAATAATCTCAGAAAAAGATGGGCAAAGAATTAGGGTGCCGTTCTGCAGCCGCTTATCTGCAGCGATTCTTTCCCTTCTAGGAATTAAATTTCTTTAAGTTCCTATTTACGGCGCTTCTGGAAAGAATCTGACATGGACAAAAGCTTCTTGAGCTATTGACACTTTATTACAAGAACCCAGAAAAATTTATACCCTTCAACTGTGGGGTTAATAGTAAAAAAAAAGAAAGAAAGAAAAAAGAAAGGAGTGTAATCTTTTTTTTTTTATTGGTGCACTGTATTCATACATCATAGTGGGATACAAACTTTTGTAGACATACATGCACATATCGCCCAGTCAGCCCCCACCCAAACCCCACCCCATTCTCTCCCCATCCCTCCCTCCCATGCTTGGCTTAGTGGTTGACATCTAGTATTATAGCAATTTATCCAAAATTAAAAATGATAATCTCACATAACAGTTTCATTTGTCTGATACCAAGCTTTTGATGACTTAAAGATAACATTTCAATATTTCTTTTTACTTTCTTTCTTACCAGAGAATATTTTTTTTCTATTTTTTAGGTGAAACTATTATATATGTATATATTTATTTTTCAGAAAAAAAATCTATCCTAATATGGAAAATGGACTCTAGATACCCAAAACGATCTTGAAAAAGAACAAAGCTAGAAGATATATATTTTCTGATTTCAAACCATATAAAGCTACAATAATTGAAACAGTGTAGTACTATTCCAAAGGCAGATATATAAACCATTGGAGTTAAATAAAAGCCTAGAGCTAAATTCTTCCCTATATTGTCAAGTTATTTTTGACAAGGTTTCCACGAACATTTGGTGGTGGAAATAATAATCTTTTAACTAAATATTGTTAAAAATAATAATTACATGAAAAAGAATAAAATTGGACCCTTACCTAATCCCATATACAAATATTAACTCAAAATAGATAAAAGACCTAAATATAAATCTTAAGACTATAAACTTTTAGGAGAAAATCTGGGTCATAAAACCTCACAACATTGAAATTGGCAGTGATTTCTTGGATATTATTTCAATGGCACAGGCAACAGAAGAGTATACAAACTCCCTAAAAAAAATATTGTATATCCAAAGACAATGTAAGCAGAGTTAACAGTTACTAATAGAATGGGATAAAATATTTCCAAATGCTATATCTGAAGGTATATTAATATTCCAACTAGAAATCCTAAAAATTAACAACAATAAAGGCAAACAATACCATTTAGAGATAGGTAAAAGACTAACATAAATAATGAATCTCCACAGATAACTAATCTTAGTTGTCTGTTGGATGGAAAATCTTGTTTCTCTGGTTCTGGTGTGTGTTACCTATTTCTTCTTTGTAGTTAATCTCTTTGAGTATTTTCTCTAGTGCTAGTTTTGAAGACATAAATTCCTTCAGTTTCTGTTTGTCATGGAAGCTTCTTATTTCTCCATCTAATTTGATAGAAAGTTTTGCTGGGTAGGAAATTTTTGGCTGGAAGTTGTTTACTTTCAGAGTTTGGAATATGTTACTCCAAGCCCTTCTGGCTCTCATGACTTGGTTTGGGAAGTCTGGAGTGATTCTAATTGGTTTGCCTCTGAATGTCACTAGGCCCTTTCTTTTTGTTGCCTTTAAGAGTTTCTGCTTGGCTTCCACATTGGTCATTTTGACAATTATGTGGCGTGGGGATCCTCTTCTCCGATCCTGTCTAAAGGGAGTTTTATAAGTTTCCTGGACCTGTGTATCGACCTCTTGCTCTATGTTTGGAAAATTTTCTGCTATTACTTCCTTGAAGAGATTGTTGATCCCTTTGGTTTCACTTTCTTTTCCCTCCTCTATTCCAATTATTCTTAGGTTAGCTCTCTTAAAATGGGCCCATATTTCTTCAATATCAGATTCCTGCTGTCGGATATTTTTTCCTAGATTAGAAACTATGCGTTCATTTTTGGAATGACCATCTTCTAAGAGCGAGATTCTGTTCTCCATGTGGTCTAATCTGTTGTTTGTGCTTTGAATTGAGGCCTTTACTTCATTAATTGCATCCTTTATCTCTTTTTGGCTCTCTCTGAGTTCTTTTCGAAGCACCTCTATTATTTCTACAGTTATTTTCCTGATTTGATCTTCTAGAAATCTCTGATTTTCTGTTTTATCGGGTTCTGATGTTGTGGGGTTGTGGGCATTCATTGCTCCAGTGTTATTCCTCTTTCCCATGATTTGGGAAGTTTGTGCCTTCTCTGGGTTCTTCCCTTGGGTCACTATGACTTCACTTAAGGTGTTCTGGATCTCGAGTCTGTAGTATCTCAGACCCCACTACTCCTTTACTGGGTTGTATCACAGTGTCTCCGGCCCAGAGAGTCGATAGAGGCTGCTTTAGACTGTGGGGGGTGCCAGGTTGCACGTTCTCCTATGGTGTGATATCTCTGCCTCCGCCCCTCCCCCACTGGGTCAAGTCCCAGGGAGTACAGTATTGGGATTTCTCCTTTGTGGCCCGCAATTTGACTCACTGTTCTTGAGTACACAGATGTAGCTGTACTGGATTCGGTGAATTCTCTGCTGCTGCCGCCGGTGGCAATATGCTATGCCCTCGGCCGTGAGGCTGGTGTATTTCTTCTTGGTTTTGATTTCCACTCTGAATCCCTGCAGCATGTGCTGAGCTCAGCCACTGGGAGCTTTAGATGTTCCTTCGCCGAGAAATCCCGCCTGGCTGTTCCTCAGCGGCTCACCTCGGCTTGCTGTAGCTGTCCAGTGAAGTCGCCTCTGCCGCCGGCAGTATGGCGCTGCTGCCGCGGTCTCGGGCGTGAGGCCGGTGTATCTCCTCTGTGGCTCTGTTCTCATTCCGCTTTCTCTCTGGAGCCTGGTGATTTTTTTGTTTCTCTGGTGATGGTGTTTTCTGGCTATGAAAGGCGCTGATTTTGTGGTAATGGAGACTAGTTGTTAGCGGGGCTCTTAAGCCCCACTTTTCTCGGTCGCCATCTTCCCGGAAGTAAGGAGTGTAATCTCCATAAATCAATAATCAAGGTAAAAAAACAAGTTAGTCCGGCATTCAAGAGATTAGCTCAGTATCTTCTCTGGATCCTGCAGCAGATCCAGCTGTCCTTGTGAAGGGCAAATTCCAGAAGAAACGGCATGCCCAGGGCTTGGAGGCCTCTCATGGAATCTTCTTTAACTTTTTTGGAACTTTCCATCTTTAGGGCTTAGTCCATATGGCAGGCATGGGGGGATGTGGCGATCCAGGTGGATGTGATGGAGTTCTCCCAGGTGTGTCTGCCTTGCCTTCTAAATTCTGAAAGCTTAAGCAAACTCACAACACAGTTTGGCAGATAAACACCAAAATATACCATGAAGTTTTAAAATTTAGTTGTCAGATGTATTTCCTTAGCTGCTGAACGCTTTTCCTCAAACGATAGGCTTATTAGAAGCCTATTCCTCTTTTAAATAATCCATGTCCACATCACAATCCTTCTACAACCTGCTTTTAATCTTTCTAATTCCTTTCTTTCCCATTTGGGACAATCTTATGATAAGCTCTTCTTCAAACAAGAATCCTTTCTTATTCTCACCATATTTCTTTTCTTTTACACATTTATTATATCTATCCTTGTTTCAGACATATTCATTTCTTAGCCACGTGGCGCCTCTTTGTGGCGCCTCTTTGTCTCAGGCAGCGCTCATACTGGGTGTAAAGGTTACGAATCTTCCTAGCCTTCAGCTCTATTGTATTGGGTAGTATTAGCTGCTCATAAAGTTTATCTTCTCCGTATCTAGGCAGGATTGCAAGGGGCTAATGGTTTCAGTTAACTTAATGCTTTTACTGTGTGTTAATGAAAGTCAGAGATAGAGGGGAAATCCGCACGTTTTGTAATCGTTGTTATGGGAATGCTGCCACTGCATCTGAATTCTAACTAGATTTTATTACCATTTGAACAAAGCCGAGGACGTTTAGAGGCTTAGACAAATTACCAGAACGTTTATTTTCCACGGACTCAGTTTCTCTCACAGTCCTGATCTTATACCACCGGAGCAATTTGTGTGGAGAGTTAAAAGAATCATTACCAAAAGAATTATAGTTATGAAAGAATATCTAAAAGCGGGAGGAGTAGTTTGGCCAGAGACAACACCCTCTCTCGGGGCTATATGCCAATTAGCTACGTGGGAGGTTGTCGCGCACGCAGATGCCGAGAGGAAGTAGGTGGTCTCGGCACCAAGCACTGGGATTACAAGCAAGTGCCATCACACCTGGTACCTATTAATTTTTATAGTGGCCATTCTGACATGTGCGAGGTGAACTTCAGCTACTGTAATTATTTTTTCTTGGTACTGAGGACTGAATCCAGGTGTATTCTACTTTTGGGCTATACCCTCAGCCCTTTTTATTTTTTATTTTTAAAATAGAGTGTCATGAGCCCAGTGTGGTGATGCACGCTTGTAATCCCAGAATTTGGGAGGCTGAGACAGGAGGATCGCAGTTTGCGGCCAGCCTCAGCTACTTAGTGAGGCCCTTTGCAGCTCAGTGAGACCCTGTTTCAAAATAAAGAATAAAAAATAGGGCTGGGGTGTAGCTCGGCGGTAGAATGCTCCAGGGTTCCATCCCCAATACTGCAAGGGGAAAAAAAGAGAGAGAGAGTCTTGCTAATTGATGAGACTGGCCTCAAACTTTTGACTCTACTGTCTCAGCCTCCCAAGTACTGGGATTACAGGTGTGTGCCACCGCACCTGGCTTCAGTTACTCTAAAATAGAATATTTTGATTCCAGGAACTCTGAAAAATAAGGTAAGAGGATTTAAAGTTAAAGGCCAGCCTGGGTAACTTAGCAAGATCTGCTTAAAAATAAAACATAAAACCAGTCGGGCGTGGTGGCGCACACTTGTAATCCCAGCATTCGGGAGGCAGAGACCGGAGGATCGTGGTTCGCGGACAGCCTCAGCCACTTAGCGAGGCCCTCCGCAACTCAGTGAGACCCTGTTTCAAAATATAAAAAGGCTAAAAATTAGGGCTGGGGTGTAACTCGGAGGTACAGTGCCCCTGGGTTCCATCCCCAGTACTGCAAAATAAATAAATAAATAAACAAAGCTAGGCATGGTGGCACATGCACTGTAATCTCAGTGCTTGGGAGGCTGTGACTGGAGGATCACAGGTTTGAGAGCAGCTTCAGCAATTTAGCGAGACCCCATAAGAAAGTAAAAAAGTACTGCGGTGTAGCTCGGAGGCTCGGAAGTAGAAAGCTTAACCTCCAGTACCAAAATAAATGAATAATATAACTAAAGGAGCACTTTGGCAGATGCTAAGGAGTCCATGCTCTGTGAAGACTAATGAAGAAGAAACTGGAAGGGAAAGAAACAGCACCCGCTCTGCTTGTCCTGCGCAGATAGCAGCTGAGGAATATTAGCCAAACGATGCTGCAGCCATTTTGCAACCCCGAGTATGAAACAATCTGAGGATTCGAGGCTAGAGTTTTCTACACAGAATTACATTTCCACAGTGTGATTTTATTGTGGTCCTGGGGTTGGAACCCAGGGGCATTCTAACTCTGAGCTACATGCCCAGCCTGATTTTAGTTTTTATTTTGAAACAAGGCCTCACTAAGTTGCTGAGACTGGCCTTAAACCTGTGGGTCCTCCTGTCTCAGCCTCCCGAGCACTGGGATTACAGGCATGGGCCACCACTCCCGGCTCACAGTTTGATTTTATAATGCATCCTCTTACTGTCCTGAGGCCCAGGTGTGATGCTATGGATGAGGCACTGAAGTTCAGAGGATGGGATGACTTGCCATGGCCAGCACGTGGAACCCACACCTGTCTTTCAGGAGGTCACTGGTACAGGAGGCAAGGTCTCAGGGCCTCTCTCATGCTGAGAGAGAGAACTCGAAGTAAGGCTGGCTGCTTACTTTGAGAGTGTGGCAAGAATTAGTGAGAAATTTGACAATCAAAGAGAAATTTTAGCCGGGCGTGTTGGTGCATGCTTGTAATCCCCGCGCTTGGGAGGCAGAGACAGGAGGATCGCGCAGGTTCGAAGCCAGCCGCGTGCGCTGGCTTAGGAGACCCTGTTTCCAAATAAAATAAAAAAAAGTAAATATAGGTCTGGGAGTGTAGTCCGGAGGTAGAAGGGCTTCCAGGAACCCCAGTACCACCAAAAAAAAAAAAAAAAAAAAAAAAAAAAGAGAGAGAGAGAGAGAGAGAGAGAGAGAGAGAGAGAGAGGGATTTTAGACAAGTGTCTGATAAGTAAAATAAAAAATTAAATGCGAGTAAAATAAAAATAAGTGAGTACGGCGGAGTGTGAAAAACACGAGAGAGGTCCGGTACACGTGGCATGTAAAGTTTTAATGGCACGGCTCTCCCGGGGATCAGGGCGAGGCACCGTGGGGCCCGCGCGCCTGTCCGAAGCTAGAGGACGCGGGCTCTCCTTTTAAAGGCATGCATCTCGCGAGATGGGGGTTTTACTCCTGGGAACGCCCAATTCTCGCGGGGGTTTCAGCCCCTCCCTTGCCCTGCAGAGGTCATGTGACACAGTCACATGAGTGCAGGACCCAACTTAACAGTGTCCAGGCTAGGGGATCGTTTCTCTGTCCAATCACCCCTTCTCTCACACAAACCAACAGAAGACAACTTGTTTTACCTTTAGACAATGCAAAACACTCGAGTGAACTTTCCTGTTTTTAAAATTCAAGCTGGGCATGGTGGTGCACATCTGTAATCTCAGTACTTGGGAGGCCAAGACAGGAGGATTGCAGGTTCTAGGCCAGCCTCCGCAATTTAGGAAGACCTTGTTTCAAAATAACAATTAAGATAAGGCTAGGGATAGAACACCATGGGGTTGAATTCCTAGTACCAATAAAGTAAAAATAAAATTCAGAAATGAGATTATGCAATTTTATTTAAAAATTCATTAACACGAAAACATTTCAAGGATGTATTTTAGTCAAGGAAGATGGGAGGGCAGGAAATAAACAGGCAAGACAGAGAGGTAGGAAAGGAAATGATCAGGAAGAGAGAAAAAGCATTTTGAGGAAAGGATTAGAGATTAGAAACTGTCCTCATGTTATTACTGCTGTTTACTTGCATCCCAGGCTTTAAAATGGAATTTTGCCTACTATGTCTGTCTTTTGAAGATCTGGATGGCTGATTCTACTGTGAGTGCTTAGACTCGTGGCGTGGAAGAAGAAAGTGCTTGTGTATGGTGGGCATAGGGCGGCCAAGAAGAGCTAAGATCACCTTCCACGCCATGCACCGTGGACCAGTCAGTCTCCCCCAGGAGATAATGCCCTGCATGGAGGTCTGCCCACTGGGAACAGGGCAGTGGCCTCAGTTCTCAGGCTCCTTGCTGGGTAACCTGGCAACACCAGCTCCCACCAATCTTCAGTGTAGAACCCACATTCCTGCTGAGCGCCAGGGCTTCCTTGACAAAGAGCCAGGGGGCGCTACATTCTAGAGAAGAAATAAGTTCCATTTTCTCTCTGCTTTTTAGTCCTCATCCCTATAGTTTTAAAACAGCTTCTCTGCATTAGAACCATGTACTGGCAACATACCACACCCGAAATAATGGTGCCGTTTGATCAACAGCAACTTTAAGAGCATCGGAATCTGCAGAGAGTCTCCTCATTCCCAAGAGTGGGGGGAGAGCAGATGCTTCTTCCTGTGTCTTCAGTCGCTGACATATGAAATGGAAAAACATATATGTTTTTAATGCCTTGAAGCTCTACTATTTTTCTCCTTTTTTGCCTTATGACCTTGCTGAGGATGGAGAAAGGATGAGGGACAGAGACGTACAACTTGCCTGATACACGACAGACCCCGGCTGTGATCAAGTAGCTCATAATGTCCTTTCCAGTCCAGTAGGGAAGAGGGATGGATTCTCCTGCCTGGTGTCTGGCGAAGTGGAAAGCCGAGCAGGCAAGTGATTCGTCACAGGTCCCCAAGGAAGCTGGTGACGGTACTGAGACCATTTTACACTCTAAATGTATTGACCGCAGACACGGGAAAGACTAGAACTCTTTCCATGCATCTAACAGCACATATTGATTTATTAATTTGTAATGATGACTGGGAACAATTCTAGCCTCTGGGAAACAGAGATGAATGAGAAAGACGCAGCTCTAGAGAGAAGTAGACACACAAAGGGCTCAAAGGCTCATCCTTGGAGTGTTTTGTTCCAAATCTCCCACTCTGTGAGTGGAAGGGAAGGATGGGGAGAGCTGGAGCTAAGAGGTTGAGAGTGAAGGGTCCAAGAATTGCCCACCAACCCAAATATCGAAGGACTCACAAGAGATGTAAAAATGCAAGCGAGGTTTATTGTCCCGGCTAGCCAGGGGTCGAGACCAAGACACTATGGCCGAGGTTCGACCCCTCCCCACTCCACGCTCTGAATTTTATAACCCTAGGAGGGAGTGGTTACACATGAGGGAGTGATTACACACGTCAGAGCCCGCCAACCTTAGAATACAACCAATCAGATACAAGGACAAACAAGTACAACCAATAATTTTAAAACATGCATCCACACACGTCAGAGCCTGCTCTGCCTTTCCCACCCACCTTGGCTGGGCCAGGCTCATCTCTGCACTGAAGAACAGATTATCTCTGCACTGGAGAGCAGATTAGCCTGGCCTTGTTTGCTGATCTAGCTCAGAGATATGGGGATGGGGTCCCATTTACAAAGACCTTGGCCAGCAAGCTAGAGATTAGAGGCTTTGACCTTGTGGGTCCCCTACCCTTGTCCTTGGATGGATCTTGATTTTATTTCCAATCCTACCCTACTTCTATCTTAACTATATTTTAATACCTTATTTCTAATCCTAATATGGGAGAAGACTTCTCTAGTTAACTTCTCATATAGGGGAGGAAAGCACTTCTTCCAGCCTGCTTTCCAGCACCCCTACATTTTCCCCCTTTTTCTCTTCAAACTGAGGAATCTTCCTCAGACTTACTGTTAGGCCCATCTAAGAGATCATAAAGATGTCTGAGGACCAAGAGTTGTACAGAGTTGATACGGTCCTTCACAAAAGCTATCAGTTTCAGAAAATACAATTTGACTATTACAAGTGTACAGACATTTAACATGAGCTAATTTCCCATCAATGTCACCCCATTATTATTACATACATACATGTAGCCATAGCAAAGGAATCAGGGTGACAACTCATCGAGCTGCTTCGAGCTGAACAGGGGCGATGTAAGGGGGCCCCCAACTTAGGGTACATATGTATGTAATTGACATGGGGAGATCAGATGGGTCCTTGCGGTGTGTGTCTATGACCATCCAGAGGACTCCGATAGATGATCTTGTCAGGGTCTGTCTGTAACACCATCTGAAGTCTAAAAACTTCCAGGATATGAGAAATGAAATTTAAAATCATCCTAAGGGGAGATGTAAGTTTGATGTTGGAACCATGAAAATTTAGAAATGACGTCACATAACATTGTTATCTAGGACTATGTTCCAATCGGAAAAGATCTAAAGGCTTCCCTTGGCATGAGTGAAACCAAGCTGCCAATCTTCACCTGGACATGTGTCTCTAGATTGCTTGCTTGGTGGACTCAACAAGCTTTTGGAATTAGTTTCTAATTATTACAGACTTTGGGGTCTCCCAGTTTCATCGCCAAAAGCAATCCTCTAGCCTTTCTATCCATAGTACATCCCTGCTGAACTCTAGCGCTTTTCTCTTGGGAATACACAAATGGTAGGCTTATTAGAAACCTACACCCTTTTAATAATCAATCTTCATCACATATGCAAACAAACATACCACAGACCCTCTGCAACTTAACACAAACCTTCTGCCAACTTGCTTTAACCCTCTTAATTTCCTGGTCCTTTCCCATTTGGGACAATCTTAGGATAAAACTTACAAAGAAATTCCACCAATGCTTTACAACTTACTTTAACCTTCTGATCTTTCTATCCTGGTCCTTTCCCATTTTGGACAATCAGGATAAATCTTACAACATGCTTTCTTAGTCTCACAACATTTCCTTTCTCTGTATTTACCAACATAAAGAAATATATC
This sequence comes from Muscardinus avellanarius, assembly GCF_963383645.1. Lineage (NCBI taxonomy): Eukaryota > Metazoa > Chordata > Mammalia > Rodentia > Gliridae > Muscardinus > Muscardinus avellanarius. The sequence continues at coordinate 118,362,675 of NC_137786.1, read as the reverse complement.
TATAGTCTCTCTAGATATGTCTTTTGTCGTTACATACAAGCAAACCTAAAAAAAAAACATACCATTTAATAATGTTGTTCATATACCAGCAGTTAAAGAAACCCATTTACAAGACTTAAGTGTTACTTTCAACCTTATGAAGTTAAGAGGATTTTTCTTTCTAGTTAGGTGTAACTTCAGTGGATTGGAGAGACGTCGGACAGTCCACTCATTGGTTGTTCTTCTTGCCTCACCGGGTTGTGCTTTCCTCACGTGGGAAAAGTGCACCCAAGGTCCAATACTGTCAACCTTCAAAGCAGTAGGGGTAGTGAACAAGACAACATAAGGTCCTTTCCACCGAGGTTCTAAAGTCTTTGACTGGTGTCTCTTGACCCAGACCATATCCCCTGGGACGATACCATGTTTTGGGTTCAGTTCTGTATTCTTTTCATGATAGGCCTGAATTAAGGGCCAAATTGTTTGCTGGACCCTGGACAGGGCCTGCAACATAGTTAGGTAATTTGAGGCCAGATTTTTCTCCCCTGGTGGTGCTACAGCACGCTGGATGATGGGGGGAGGTGCTCCATACAAAATTTCGAAAGGAGTTAGGCCATGAATGTATGGAGAGTTCCGAACCAGAAAAATGGCTAGAGGGAGGAGTGTCACCCAGTCACCGCCAGTCTCTGTTACCAATTTAGTTAAGGTCTCCTTTAGAGTCCGATTCATCCTTTCTACCTGCCCAGAGCTTTGGGTTATACTCACAATGCAATTTCCAATCCAACCCCATTGCTTGGGCCAGTCCTTGGAGGACTTTACTAATGAAAGCCGGACCGTTATCAGACCCTATTGTCTCTGGGACCCCGTATCGGGGAATTATTTCTTCTAGTAAGGCTTTGGCTACCACCTGACTTGTTTCCCTTTTTGTAGGAAAAGCTTCTACCCACCCAGAGAAAGTATCTACTAACACTAATAAATACCGATACCCGAACTTGCCAGGCTTTACCTCAGTGAAGTCCACCTCCCAACTCTGCCCTGGAGACCTCCCTGATACCCGAGTACCTCTATGCAGCTTTTTCTGTAAAGCTGGTCTCATCATGGTACAGCTCACACACTGTTCTACTACCTGCCGTGCTATGCTGTTTTGGTGAGGAAACCGAATCTGTGCTGCAGAAAACAAAGTCAATGATTTCTTCCAGCCCAAGTGGGAAGTTTGATGAAGATTGGCGAGAAGAAAGAGTCCTAATTCTTATGGCAAAATTAGCCTTTTTCACAGTCTCTTTGCCATTCGTTGGAATTTATAGGTCCATGAACTCGTAGGTGAGTTTTTATCCAATTCAAATCCTCTGAGGAGTAGTTTGGCTGTGGCAGCGATGTGGGCATCTCTGGTAGGGGCAGACTCATAGCAGCCACAGTGATGATGTTTCCTGGCTTTCTGCTGCCACTCTTCTGGCCTCTGCGTCTGCTCGATTACTGATTGCTTCTGAGGTGTTGGCAGATTGATGTCCTGCAACGTGCAAGTTCTCTGCCTTCTGATGTGCGAAACCCCCATTCCCGGTAGATGGTGCCTTGCACATGTACAGTTCCAAACGCGTATCTGCTGTCAGTATACACGTTGACGCGTTTTCCCTCAGCCCGTTCAAAAGCCTTGGCTAGTGCTACCAGCTCAGCCTTTGGGGCTGACGTTCCGGGGGGGGTAAGACACTGCTCCAGACCACCTCTCCTTGATTCACCACTGCTGCCCCCACTTGCCGTTGTCCATTCTGTATGAAGCTGCTGCCATCCGTGTACCAGTTCAACTCACAGTTAGGCAGTGGAACATCCTGTCGATCAGCTCGCACCTGGGAGACTTCAGACAGGATTTCTGCACAGTCATGAAGAGGCTGTTGCAGGTCCGGTGCTGGCAGCAGGGTGGTTGGATTCAGAATCACTGAATCTGTGAAGGTAATCCTAGGCGAGTCTAATAACAGTCCCTGGTAATGAGTTAATCTGGCATTTGTCATCCATTTGCCTGGCGGCTGTCTTAGGACTCCCTCCACCATATGGGGAGCCGTAATTTGCAGATTTTGCTCAAAAATCAATTTATCTGCATCTTTGACAAGCACAGCTATGGCTGCAATGATGTGGAGGCACGGGGGCCATCCTGCCGCTACTGCATCCAGTCTTTTTGACAAATAGGCTACTGGCCTTTTCCACAGTCCTAGCCACTGGGTTAACACCCCTTTAGCTACCCCTTCTCTTTCGTCCACAGAGTGTAGGGTTTCAGGGGATCAGGCAGGGCTAGAGCAGGCGCCTGCAACAGGGCTCCCTTAAGATGATCAAAGGCCTGTTGATGTTCCTCAGTCCATTGCCACCTTTTAGTCTGTTTGGTGGCCTCATAGAGGGGCCTAGCCACCTCTGCAAAATTTGGTATCCATAGTCAGCAAAACCCTGCAGAACCGAAGAATTCTCTCACCTTTCGAGCGGTGGTAGGCGTTGGAATATGAAGAATGGTCTTCTTCATTTCATCAGTTAGCCATCGTACTCCATCCCTTAATTTGTACCCCAGGTTGGTGACAGTCTGTTGGCAAATCTGTACCTTTTTAGCACTGGCACAATACCCCAGGGTCCCCAACTCCTCAAGCAGCTGGCCTGTCGCTTCCAAGCATTCCTGTCTAGTGGCTGCCGCTAGCAGCAAATCATCAACATACCGTAGCAAAGTCACGTGAGGATGAGTCTGTCGGAAATGCTCCAGATCCCGGCTAAGGGCCTCATTAAAAAGATTTGGGGAATTCTTGAATCCCTGGGGAAGCCTGGTCCATGTTAATTGGCCTATCTTTCCCCCTTTTTCTTCTTGCCACTCAAAAGCAAACAATGGTTGGCTAACTTCAGCCAATCTTAAACTAAAATACGCATCCTTTAAATCGAGAGTCGTGTACCAAATTAGTGTTGGGGAAAGATGGCTTAAAATTGTGTAGGGATTAGGCACTGTTGGCTGTATGTCTTCAGTTCTTTCATTGATCTTTCTAAGATCCTGCACTGGCCGTTAATCTGTTCCTCCTGGCTTTTTGACTGGGAGGAGAGGGGTGTTCCATGCCGAATGGCAGGGCCTGAGGACTCCAGCTCTCAACAGTCTATGGATATGAGGCGCTATCCCCCGTCGTGCTTCCTCGGGCATTGGATATTGTTTAACCCGTATAGGTTGGGCAGTAGCTTTTAGCTCTACGACTACTGGAGCCACATGTTTGGCCAGTCCTATGCCTGTTATTTCAGCCCAGGCATTGGGGTAACATTCTAGCCAAAAAGTCATTTCCTCCTGGTCTTTTAATTCTTTTCTTTGCTCTTTAAATAAACGATGTTCATCATTCAGTGATAAAGTCAATACATGTAATGGCTGTCCTTCTCCATCAGTAACTTTAATTCCTTCTGGTTCAAAGTAGATACGAGCATTTACTTTAGTAAGTAAATCTCTTCCCAATAATGGAGCTGGGCTTTCAGGAACCACCAGGAAAGAATGAATGACCTGGTGTTTTCCTAAATTTTCTTGTTTGCTTAATTTCTTCCTGATATCCGGGGCTGCCTGGCTAATAAAAGAAAGTATAACAGCTGACCGGTGTACCTCTGCCTTTGGGTCTATTGGGGTATACTGCCTATAAGCATCATACAAGCGTTCTAAAAATGCGGCTGGGCTTTCTGTTTCCCCTTGAACAACAGCCTTTATCTTAGAGAAATTTGTAGGCTGTCTAGCAGCCGCCTGGAGACCGGTCATCAGAGTCTGGCGGTACACTCGGAGACGCTCCCTACCTCGTGCATCCCTGAAATCCCAATCTGGACGTGTGAGCGGAAAGGCATCATTGATTTCATTCTGAAGTGTGGTGGGTCTCCCATTTTCTCCGAGGACATTCTTTCTGGCCTCGTTGAGGATACGCTCCATTTCTTCCATGGTGAAGAGCGTCTTTAGCAGCTGCTGGCAGTCGTCCCAGGTTGGGCAATGGGTATGCATGATGGACTCTAATAATCCTATAAGACACTTAGGATCTTCAGAGAAAGGAGGGTTTTGGGTTCTCCAGTTATAGAGATCACTGGAGGAGAAAGGCCAATATTGGTAATGTTGCTCCCCTTCTGGTCCCCCCGTCCTATAACGCGAACTGGGAAGATTGGGACGTCTTCCTCTGGAGTTGAGATAGGTTCCTGTTCTTCCTGTCTCTGAAGCCCTCTAGTCCTTGGTCTACGTCCTCTTTCTAGATTTTGCCCCCGTCGTCGAAGACACTGGCTTAACTGCAGCACTAGGTGCTTGGTCTGCCTGGATGGCTGCCCCAGCTACTTGGCCTGCTTGGGCATATGGAGGTGGCCTAACTGTCTCAAAATCTAGTAGAGGATATAGAGATGAACTTTCTGGAAGCAACAGGGCAGAAGACTTTTCTCCATAAGTATTAAAGACACCTGGGGGTCCCTTTTTCTCTTGGACTACCAATGCCGGAGTGCCACCAGCTTGTACCAAAGGCCTAAGCCAGGAAGGGGGCTTCTGGACTTAATCCTCCCAAACTAAAATGTATGGAAATTGATCAGGATGGTCCTGGTTACCAGAACGAGTAATGATGGCCTTGTTCTTAGAAATTAGGTCTGGGAAAACGTTCCCTGTGGTTGCCACCCAATTCTCTGGTGTGGCTAAGAATGGTAGAATAGGGACGGTCATTCTGGACGCCGCAGGCTAAATCTTGAGTAAAGAGATGGCTCAGGGCTGGCCTGTTAAGCCCTCCCCACCCTGGCTAAGCTTTTGGATCTAGGGTCGGGAAAGAAGGGCAATGCCTTAGAACTGGCCTCTGAGATCTCACTGCATGATCGCCTAAGGCTCTTTTAGTCAACTCAGGTGGTAGTAATTTACTGGGAACCTAGGTCTGGGGACCCTATTTCCCTTCGGAACTGGGGGCATTCAGCCATTTAATGGTCCCCCTTTGCACTGTGATCCAGGCCTCGGAGGGCCTCTCTGGCCTCCTGGTTGAGAGCATTACTCCAGTGATGCCCTTGCTTTCCATCCTTAAGCAGACTTGAGCCTAGGCTTCTGTGCTCAGCCAGAGTTCTTACATGGTTTTTGTCCCTCTCTTTCCCCTTTCAAGTCCTTACTAAACCAAATTGGCAGCCTGCAGTCTGAGGATGGCCTCCCGCTCTACCAGGTAAAGATTTAAGAATGCCAACACCTATCCAAAGGATGGCCACTCGGCCGAACAGAGAGTCAAACTTACCCTTCTTGATAGCCAGGCCCATTTCCCGAGCCTCCTTCTGTACCTCAGGAAAGTGGGAGAGGATGAGACCTTTGGGAGTTACGTGTGCTTGTCCCATTGTTAAAACTAAACAACTTATTCTATATTTTTCTCTTAAAACCACTTAATACTGTATTTACAAAGCTTTATAACCACAATCCTTAATATTCTCAGCCGAGTGGGATGGGGGAGTTATAAGTCTAGGGGTATGATTTTAGAACTCTGGAGGCTAGTCCTTCATCCCGAATTGCTCCCCCCAATCCTTAAGGGCCACAGGTTGTGGGAAAGCCACCTGGGCAATCGGTAGAAGTCCTTCACCTAGACCAGAGTCTGGGATGGGCTCTACAGATGTCGTTGCTCACCCCACCCAAAATCGGCTGTTTCCCTAGCCAGATACCTTAGAATAGCAATTAATATTAAATGGATACCATGAAAACTTAGGCATGCAAATTACCACTATCATTAACAGAGCAATTTCTAAATTTAGAAGGATTATAATTAACCACTAATTATAATACATTTACTGGTACCAATACTCCAAAATATCATACAACAAAAACGACAAAATTGCAAATCCAATCACATATCCCAATTGTTTCCATTCACTCCACTTTCTCCAATCATATGGACCGGTCCTTTTCACACTCTCACACTCACACAGTTAGGATCCTTGATGAGGCCGAATGGAGTCCACTTCACCGGTGGCAGATCAACTTCTTCGTTGGGCGCCAGGATTCCTTCTTTGCTCGAGCACAGAGGACACTGTTCCTCTCTCAAAACCTTCTTTGCTCACGCATAGAGGACACTGTTCCTCTCTCCAAAAAAAAAAATTCTAAAACAGCTCCAACTCCCTTCTCATGAAGAAACTCAAGAATGGAGCTCCCCCTCTCACAGAGAGACTTCCACTGAGCGCTTCCTATTGGAGGTCACTGGTCTTATGTGCCGTGGCACTGCCCCTGGGGTCTTCCTCCAACTTCCAACCCAGTGTCCCGGCATCGGGACCTGGGTGGTGCCATCGGGCTAAGGGCCCTGGTCAGCACCACCACTGGAGGTCACAAGGGACTTTATACCCAAGCCTGTTCCTCCAGCCCAGGGGGTCACAAGGGCCTTACCACAGCGTCCTGCCGCCCGAGCCTTTTCCCCCGCCTGAGGCCGTCGCCTCCAGACTCGATCAAGGGTCACAAGGGCCTAACACAGCGTCCTGATGCCCAAGCCTTTTCCCTTGTCTCATCCCAGGACTTACAACGACGTCTCGCGGCCTGAGGGCCCCAAAATGAAACCTCTGCCCCTTGGTGCCGTTCGCTAAATGGGGAGGGGCTTATCCCGGACGAGCCCCCATATGAAGGGTCCAAGAATTGCCCACCAACCCAAATATCGAAGGACTCACAAGAGATGTAAAAATGCAAGCGAGGTTTATTGTCCCGGCTAGCCAGGGGTCGAGACCAAGACACTATGGCCGAGGTTCGACCCCTCCCCACTCCACGCTCTGAATTTTATAACCCTAGGAGGGAGTGGTTACACATGAGGGAGTGATTACACACGTCAGAGCCCGCCAACCTTAGAATACAACCAATCAGATACAAGGACAAACAAGTACAACCAATAATTTTAAAACATGCATCCACACACGTCAGAGCCTGCTCTGCCTTTCCCACCCACCTTGGCTGGGCCAGGCTCATCTCTGCACTGAAGAACAGATTATCTCTGCACTGGAGAGCAGATTAGCCTGGCCTTGTTTGCTGATCTAGCTCAGAGATATGGGGATGGGGTCCCATTTACAAAGACCTTGGCCAGCAAGCTAGAGATTAGAGGCTTTGACCTTGTGGGTCCCCTACCCTTGTCCTTGGATGGATCTTGATTTTATTTCCAATCCTACCCTACTTCTATCTTAACTATATTTTAATACCTTATTTCTAATCCTAATATGGGAGAAGACTTCTCTAGTTAACTTCTCATATAGGGGAGGAAAGCACTTCTTCCAGCCTGCTTTCCAGCACCCCTACAGAGAGCAGGTATCTGGGCTGACACCTACAGCAGTGCTGGCATCAGGGCAAGAAAAGGCCCCCTTACTGGTAGAGTAACTTAAAAACCGCCCAGAGAGCCAGGGGTGGTGGCGCACACTTGTGATCCCAGGATTTAGGAGGCTGACACAGGAGGATCACAGTTTGCCGATAGCCTCAGCTACTTAGTGAGAAACGTTGCAACTCATTGAGACCCTGTTTCAAAATCAAGAATAAAAAATAGGGCAGGGGTGTAGCTTGGAGGTAGAGTGTCTCAGGGATTCCATTCCCAGGACTACAAAAAAAAAAAAAAATTAGCACAGAGCCAGTCATGGTGGCACACACCTGTAATCCAGGTACTTGGCAGGCTGAGACTGGTGGGTCACAGGTTCAAGGACAACCTCAGCAATTTAGGGAGCGTCTCAGCAACCTATCAAGACCCTGTTTCAAAGCAAAACAAACAAACAAAAAACTAAAAAGAGCTGGAGATGTAGAATGCTTTTGGGCTTAATCCTCAGTACCACCAATCCCCCCCAAAACAACAAAACAACAACAACAAAAACCAAACCAGTACAGAATAGATGCGACTGAGCTACTGTCGCCGACTAATCTCAGTTGGGTCCTTGTTGTCAGCTCCCGGTCAAATCCTCAGAAAGATGGGGCAAAAGGCAGGTGGTGTCCTGCAGAAACTTATCTGCAGCGATTCCTTTCCCTCTATGAATTCCCTAAGTTTTTGGGTACGACGCTTGGGAAAGAAATCTGAGGTGGACAAAGGCTTCTTGAGCCAATGACACTTTATTACAAAAACCCCGAAAAATTTATACCCTTCACCAGTGAGATTAATAATAGGAGAAAAAAGAAAGGGAAGGGGGGCAATCACAGCAAAACAATAGTGAATTACATATAAACAAAGTAAATGATTAGTCCAGCATTTAAGAGATTAACTCCCGGATCTTTCTTCCGTTATTGCAGAAGGGCAGGTTCAAGGGCAAATTCCAAAGGCAATACAGGCACGCCCAAGGCTCAGGGCTTGGAGAATACGCCTTCTCATGGAATCTTCTTTTGCTTTCTTTTTTGAAGTTTCCATCTATATCCATATGACAAGCATGGGGAGATGTGGCGGTCCAGGGAGATGCGATGGGAGTCTCTCAGATCTCATCCGCTTTGCCTTCTGAAGTCTGAAAGCTTACAAAAACTCACAACACAGCTTGGCAAATAAGACACCACAAACAACACCATGAAGTTCTTGGATTTAGTTGTCAGATGTATTTCCTTAACTGCCCCTATCACAAACCCTCTGCAACCTGCTTCTAACTTTCTAATTCCTTTCTTTCCCAGTCGGGACGTTCTTATGATAAGCTCTTCTTCATGAAAAAGTGCTTTCTTACTCTTACGGTATTTCCTTTCCTTCATACATATATATTTAAAACGTCTGTCCTTTATTTTGTCACTTTCATTTCTAGCCATGCGGCATTCTCACTGTCTCGGGGACACTCCTACTGGGCGTAAAGGTCAACAATCTTTCTCCTTGGCTCTATTGTATTTTGGCAATTAAGCTGTCCTTCAGTCAAATTGCTTTGAAGTCACACCCAAAGTTTCTAGGCAGGGTCTCAAGGGTAAACAGGGTTACCTTGAACTGAGCTAGTTAATGGCTTAATCCTGAGTTAGTGATAAAGTGAGGGTCTGAGCTGGAATGCTTATTACAGCATCTGAGTTCTGGCCAGTTTTTTCATTACTATTGAGCAAAGCCAAGGACGTTTATTTCCACGGACTCAATTTCTGATCTCACATCATCAGAGCAATTCGTGTAGAGAGTTAAAAGAATACCAAGAGAATAATAGTTATGAAGGATATCTAAAGTGGGGGATATTTTTTGCCAGAGACGATACCTCTTTCTCGGGGCTTTTTGCCGATTTTTACTATGTGGAGTGGGGTCCTCAACACATAGATGCCGAGGCAGCAGGATGTCTTGGCAAGCTACCTATTGATAAAAGTACTTTGAGAGATAGTTGTGACTATAATCCCAGGATTACAGCAGGACAACTCTAATCAAGAGGATCAAACAACCTTGACACTAAAGCTGGAAGCAGATGGCCTGCAATGCAGCCTGGCTGCAGTCATGCAAGGACGGGCGTGTGTGTGTGTGTGTGTGTGGGGGGGTCCAGTCGTGAGTCCCAGCTGCCTAGGCAGAGGGTGCCCACTGTCCTTCATGTGACCTGCCCAGGCTGGCATTCAGTGTTTCCTGTGCTGGAGAGGAGAGAGCAGTGAGCTCTGTTACCCTTTAGCCGCTCCAGTACCTCCGCCACCTACTGCACCTTGTTCCGATCCCATCCCATCAAGTGACTGAAGATTTTTCTGATAGGTTTCTCTGATAGATTTTTATAAGGAAAGGGGATATATTGACTCATCAATATAATCAGAAACCACTTAGCAGGAATAAATTTGACTGTAAAATGACAAATTCTATTCTATTGCGTTAATTTTCTTGTGAATTGGAGAGGCATGAATCAGATGAGGAGATAAGAAACTAATAAAATCCAGTTCCCAGGTCCATAAAGCTCAAGACCAGATATGGACCTTTCCAAGGTAGTAGGAACTTTCTTAGCCACACACCCGCAGTCCCAGGCACACTACCTAAGCATTGAGCTGAGTGTTCATAGAGGTTACCATTACCAGGGATTGACACCCCCTCCCCTCCCCCCAAAAAAGTATTCCTATATGTTATGTTTGTGAACTTATTTTTATAGCCAAGGCAATTTTATTTTACTTTATTTTTTGTGGTAATGGGGATGGCTATAACTTCAGCCCTATTTTATTTTTCACTTGGAAACAGGGTCTCACTAGGTTGCTGAGAGCCTCAGTATGTTGCTGAAGCTGGCTTTGAACCAGCACTCCTCCTATTTCAGCCTCCTAAGTACTGGGGTTACAGGCATGCATCACCGTTGTCAAGGTAATTTTATTTTTAATTTTTTTTGGCAGTACTGAGGATGGAACCCAGGGGCATTCTACCTCCAAGCTACACCCCCAGCCCTTTTTTAAAGGGCTGCGCGATCCTCCTGTCTCCACCTCGGGGATTACAAGTGTGCGCCACCGTGGCCGGCTAAGTTTTTTTAATTTTTTTTTAATTTTTTATTTTTTGGTGGTACTGGGGTTCCTGGAAGCCCTTCTACCTCTGGGCTACACTCCTAGACCTATTTTTACAATTTTTAAATTTGGAAACAGGGTCTCCTAAGCCAGCGCGCGCGGCTGGCTTCGAACCCGCACGATCCTCCTGTCTCTGCCTCCCAAGCGTGGGGATTACAAGCGTGCGCCACTACGCCCGGCTGTTCTTTTTATTTTTGAAGCAGGGTCTCACTGAGTTGTGAAGGGCCTAAGTAGCTGAGGCTGTCTGTGAACCATGATCCTCCAGACTCTGCCTCCCGAATGTTGGGATCACAAGCGTGCGCCACCACGCCTGGCTACCAAGGTAATTTTAAATGCAGAGGTGTACTTTATTTATTTATTTATTTATTTATTTATTTATTTATTTATAAGTCCTGGGGATTGAACTCAGGGACATTATACCTCCTAGATATATCCGCAGCCCTATTTTTTATTCTTTATTTTTGAAACAGAGTCTCACCAAGTTGCAGAGGGCCTCAATAAGTAGCTGAGGCTGGCCACGAACCTGAGCTCCTCCTGTCTCAGCCTCCCAAGTATTGGGATTACAAGTGTGATCCACACCAGCTCATGGTTGCACATTTTTAAGCTGTGTAGCTACACTTTAGAGTGGCATGCTCCTTGAAGGCAGGGCCTGAGTGTGTGATGTCTTGCATATGCAGGGTTCCATGACAGCTCAGAGGGTCACTTATGGAGGAGACCAGTTGTCTCTGTTCTCCTCACTCCTGCCCTTTAGCAGCTGGTTCGTGATAAGTAAAATAAAAAATTAAATGCGAGTAAAATAAAAATAATGTGCGTACGGCGGAGTGTGAAAAACACGAGAGAGGTCCGGTACACATGGCATGTAAAGTTTTAATGGCACGGCTCTCCCGGGGATCAGGGCGAGGCACCGTGGGGCCCGCGCGCCTGTCCGAAGCTTGAGGACGCGGGCTCTCCTTTTCAAGGTATGCATCTCGCGAGATGAGGGTTTACTCGCGGGAACGCCCAATTCTCGCGGGGGTTTCAGCCCCTCCCTTGCCCTGCAGAGGTCATGTGACACAAAGTCACATGAGTGCAGGACCCAACTTATCAGTTCGGTCCGTCTTCTTTCCTTTGACCTCCAATTAGACACGTTCCACTTTAACTCTAGCCTCCCTAAAAGTCTCTTAAGCTTGTAGCACCCACTCTACACATTCACCTCTTCCTGATCACAGCTGACATGAGCATGCCCCATTTCTTCAACGAAAGGGCTGGTGAGGCAGAGCTAGGTGGAAGGTGATAGGAAGGTGGTAATGAGCCAGCCTATTAGCCTCCAGGAAAGTTGCCAGCAATCTCAGGCACTGTGACAACTCTTTGTGTGTGTGTGTGTGTGTGTGTGTGTGTGTGTGTGTGTGTGTGGTATTGGGGATGAAACCCAGGGGCATTCTACCTCCAAGCTACACCCCCAGCCCTACTTCTTACTTTTTTATTATTTATTTATTTATTTATTTATTTATTTATTTATTGGTGGTACTGGGGGTGGAACCCAGGGGCTTTCTACCTCCGGGCTACTCTCCCAGACCTCTTTTATATTTTATTTGGAAACAGGGTCTCACTAAGTTGCTGAGAGCCTTACTAAGTAGCTGAGGCTGGCTTCGAACCCGTGCGATTCTCCTGTCTCAGCCTCCCAAGCATGGGGATTACAAGCGTGCGCCACCACGCCCGGTTTATTCTTTATTTTGAAACAGGGTTTCACTGAGTCGCGGAGGGCCTCACTAAGTAGCGGAGGCTGTCCTGGAACCCTTTCAAATGCTGGGATTACAAGCATGCACCACCACGCCCAGCAGACAACTCTTAGTTGTGAATGAAAGAGATGGAATTGTTTTGACTTGGGAGGTTTCTCAGTTCTCACCTCTTCTGCCCTTCAAACAATCCAACCTAGTAAAGTTAGAGAAGTATGGTTTGGTGAATAAACCCAGGCTTTGGCATGCAAAGATCTGAGCTTGGGACTCTATCCAGGTATTTCCAGGTGTGTGGTCCTAGGTTAATTTCCTATCTATAAAATAAAGGAGGTGTCAGCTAGGTGTGGTGGCACATGCCTACCATCTAAGTACTTTGGACACTGAGACAGCAGGATTACAGGTTTGAGACCAGTCTCAGCAACTTAGCAAGACCCTGTTTCAAAATTAAAAATAAAATCAGGCTAGGGGTGTAACTCAGAGGTAGAATGTTCTTAGGTTCAATCCCCAGTACCTAAATAAATAAAGGAAGGAGATCTCAATGATTCCCTTCTCTATTGCAGAGATGTGTAAATAAGTCATATTCTTTCTCTTTGTGTGTGTGTGTGTGTGTGTGTGTGTGTGTGAGAGAGAGAGAGAGAGAGAGAGAGAGAGAAAATCAGAGGCAGATATGGCAAAATCATGACTATTTTTTCTCTCCTTTGTGTCCTTATTATATAGAAGATGCTCATTAATTGTTGAATTGAAGGAATAAATGGTGAAGTTGAATAGACCAAATCAGTGAATTCCGAGTTGAAGCGTGCACCCGCGGCCCCTGAGGAGCTTGTTAAAGCTCAAACTGCCAAGACCCAGCCCAGAAGTTTCTGGTTCAGCAAGTCCTGGGTGGAGCGAGAGAATCTGTCTTACCAAGTTCCCCAGGTGATGCGATTGCTGAGGCCCAGGGTTGCAGCACGAGAAGAGGCCAACAGATGGCGCCATCACCAAACCCAGGCCTCCCCTGGGAGCGGATGGAAATGGGTCAGCTCCGGGCTCAACCTACAGAAACGCAGGTTTTCCCAAGCAGGAGGAGGCGGCTGGGCCTGGCTGGTTGCTGAGCAGAGCAGAGAGCAGAAGGGCGAGAGGGAGCATCTGGTGTGCGGGAGGAATCCAAGCTCTTCACCAGACTCTTCGCTGGCCTGTCCCCCCCACCCCCATCCCCGGGCTTCTTTTGAGGACCACCAGAGGGACGGGGTCACCCCTGCAGAGCATAAACTCCGCCCCTTGACAAACATTTTCGGATCTTCCTTCTCAGTGACCTCATTTGGCGACTGGACCCTTATGTGTAAGACAATCTTTTTTACCCAGGCCCAGTACTTGAGCATAGCCCATGACCACCTCTCCGGGGGGGAGAAGCTGATCCTGGGGTAGCTACATGCTGTCCTGTAGCACCTCCAGGTACCAGGGACGGTTTGCCAGTGGCCGCTAGTCACTAGGCAATTGAGCACTTAAAATGAGACTAGGGCCACTAACGGAGTGAATTTTAAAGTGTTTAATTTTAAAGTATTGGACAGTGCGGTTTTACCAGAACACCTTGATGGATGGTTCTGGGTTGAGAAAAGCTGTCCCTTGGGCCTTAGGGTAAGAGATGATTAAATTGCTCTGCCTAAAACGTATGGGATTTTAGGACAAGAGGCAATCTGACCCGGAAAGAAAGGGAGAGGGGTGGAAGAGGAAAGGGTCAGGGTACTGCAGGGTCTGTAAGGCCTCTGGAGGCAGAGACAGCTCCAGGGCTTTTAGAACTGGAGTGCCTCATAGTGTCTGAAGTTGTTTCTTCTCTCTGTTGCCCCATCTCTTCAGAAGTGTTTGCTCTCCACAGAGCCGGAGGTGGCAGCAATTAGGGAGAGCAGAGATGACAAGCTCTGGGGGCAGCCGGGGCTGATCTCCTGGGAAGGGTGATGGTGCTTGGGAGGGAAATGGAGGAGAGAAGAAAACTTCAGTGCCAGCACCTCCGGGGGCTGGAAGACTGCCCCCTGCAGTGACCATGGAGACTCGGGGCCTAATTTTGAGCAATTCTTAAAGATTGACTCCAGCAGGTGGACGGGCTTGGATACTCAGGCAGCTGGCAGTGTTTCCCCAGACTAATGCTTCCCGATCCAGAGAGCACAACAGGGTGGCCAGCTCTTGCAGGGCCTCAGGCAGCTAAGGCAGATTTTGGGTGTGCGTGAGAAGGCAGGCTGGAGGGCTGAGCCGGGGTCATAATGTAGGCCAGTAGGAGGGAGCAGAGACACCCCGCATCGCTACAGCAAGCCTTGCCACCACTTCTTTCTGGACCTTTGTAACTCTCTATGATGTCCAAAAACAATGAACCACGTCCACCTGCTCCTGAGTTCTGTGTGTGTGAATGTGTGTGTGTGTGTGTGTGTGTGTGTGTGTGTGTGTGTGTGTATGTGTGTGTGTGTGTGTGTAAGAGGGAGCATGCAAGATGACCTGCAGCTCAATGAGAGGCAGACTTCACGTGCTGAGACACCGAGCCTCCTAGCCGTTATCTATTATGCAGTCTTGGAAGGAGACTACTGGATGTGATAAATGCGAAATAAACATCCTCTGCAATCGATTTCACAGCAAACCCTCAAACGAGGCCGTGCCGGCTCCCCCTTCCCTGTCTGGACCCTGGTATTGCTTCGCAGTCACCTGCGACCTGCAGCCCCAGGATCGGCCCGTGTTATCTGGAGAGCCTTGTGGGTTACTCTTATTATCAACACATCTGCATTGTATAAATTAATGGGTTTCCCGGTGGCATGTCCACAGTGATCGTGCCCACCCTGCCGTCGTCCCTCTCCTTACCGCACTGCCCCCAGCGGAGGACAATGGAAGGAGCCCGTGCAGGCTTTCCTAGGGAAGGGACACGTGTGCCACAGTCAGCTCTGGAGCTCCGAAACAGGGCCGCTCACTTGGTCCTGGCCCTCGGCTCTCCCAGCCACTCCTCACCGTCCCCCTCACCTTCTCACCCTGTCCTGTGGACCCTCCTTACCCCCTTGGCCTCGAGCTCAAGCTCCAGACAGTGCCAGCGGTGACAGCCCAGTGTGGTTGCTCAGGGCAACTCTCCAAGGAGGTGGAGAAGCAGGTAGTCTCTCTGTGATCAGAGAGGATCACATTCTTTCCAGAAAGTGACTATTAAAATAATTAAATTACCCAGGGGCAGGAAGAGGGAGAGAGGAGAATAGCAGCGCTCAGCCAGTAAAGTGGCAAGGAATATTCCACCGGGTTAACTAGATGTTGCAAGTCTAATAGAGGAAGCTGCAGGGCCCATGGAGAGACTATTCCACCCAGGGGCAAGGAGGGGAGTGGAGGAGAGGGGCAAGCAGAGGATGTCAGGGGAGTGGGAAAAGGGTGGCTGCATCTGAGAATCTGAGAAGGATATGTGGGGAATCTAATCTGTGTGGCAGGGAGGGGAGGAGAATCGATCCTGAGTTCTGAAAATCAGACCAACTTGAATTGCAATTGTGGCCCATAGCTGGATGAGGTGATGCTTACCTGTCATCTCAGTACTTGGGAGGCAGAGATAGTAGCATCATGATTTCAGACCAGCCTCAGCAACATAGTGAGACCCTGTTTCAAAATTAAAAATTAAAAAAGGGGAGAACGGGGATGTAACTAGGAGGTAGAATTTGCTTTGTGTGTGTGTGATAATGGAGATGGAACCCAGGAGCATTTTACCTATGAGTTATACCTTCAGCCCTCTTTTTTATTCTTTATTTTGAAACAGGGTCTCACTGCACTGCAGAAGGCCTCACTAAGTAGCTGAGGCTGGCTGTGAACCTCCGATCCTCCTGTCTCAGCCTCCCAAGTGTTGGGATTACAAGTGTGCGCCAGCACACCTGGCTGAGGTAGAATGCTTCTGAGTTCAATATCTAGTACCAAAACTAAAATAAAATAAATAAATTATAGCTCAGCCACTATTGGGGGTGACTCCCTTGGGAGCCCATCTCAGGAGGTTTATTTCTCCTGGATGGTCATGAGGATGCTAACGATGATGTGTGGAAAGCCCATGTAAGAAGGCACCGGCACCCAAACTTGTGGTTTGGGGCCGAGGCCATCCCTTCCAGCCCCAGCAAAGGCCAACAGCGACCACAACATGCCTTTGTGTAGGCCTTCCTGCCTTTCAGAGCACTTTCTTGTAGAACCTTAAGGTGACCAACTACCTGAGGAGACGGGAGGTCTCCAGTAGTGTTCCTATTTCTAGAGGGGGCTCAGGGTGCAGGCAGCCACAGCTAGTGGTAAGCTTGGTAGGAACTTTGGGGCCTTGGGAGCCCTAAAACTGGGCTGGTAATAAGGGGCTTTTCTGATAACCCAGGCCCCACCTTCAACCCTGGAATGTTTACTGCAGCTAATTAGCTGGGCAGGGAATAGCACAGCCACATTTGAAAGACACTGATTGTGCCCTGTTAATTAGGAACTTGCCTGGGTGTGTGGTGTCTGTTCTGCATCACAAAAGGCAGAGTCTAGAGCTCTGGGAGGAAATGAGCATTTGACACTGCTGTTTTCCTGTGGTGCCAAGCCAGCCGGAAGGGCCCTGCCAGGTGGTGGAGGACTTTGGGGCCCAGCTTGTCTGATGAAGACAGGGTAACCTGGAGTGCTTTGATGAAGTCGTTTGCGGATGAATTCGAGCAAAAGCCTATGTTGACGTGAACTGAGCTATGAGTGATGGATGTGTTATAGTTATAAAATGTCCCCTAAAGAGCTCACTTATTCATATGCAGAGCTGATATAATGCAGTCATGAAGGCTCTGATCTCAGCAGTAGATGAATCCATTGTAATGGGTGTCCCAGGGTGGTGGCTGGAGGGGGCGGGTCCAGGGATGAGGCCTTGGGGGTTACATAGGGGGTTACATATGGCTCCTCCTCCCCTGCCCACTAGTGCTCGCTCACGCTCTCGCTCTCGTGGTACTGGGGTATAACCCAGAGGCTTTCTACCTTCAGGCTACACTGACCTATTTTCTATTTTTTCTATTTTATTTGGAAACAGGGTCTCACTAAGTTGCTGAGAGCCTCACTAGTTAGTTGAGGCTGGCTTCGAACCTGCGCGATCCTCCTGTCTCAGCCTCCCAAGCGCTTCTGCTGTTTTCTTGATTCTGGCCTCTGTGATGTGAGCAGCACAGCCCACGTGCTTTCCCTCTTTCCGCCTCCCGCCACCTTGCTCTGGGATCCGCAGTTCCCAGGCTCACATGGACTGAGCCCCAAACCATAAGAAATAACCCTTCTTTCCTCTAAGTGACATGTCAAGTCTTTGGGTTATGGTGTGAGGATGCCGACCAGAACAGGGTGTGAAGAAAGGCAGCAGTGCTTGCTAGGTGGGGGTAAAAAGGCAAAAGGTATCCCAGAAGAGGCCAGCGGCAGCCACTGCCATGCCTTATCTAGCACCGTGACTTACTGTCACTGTCCTATGTGCCGGGCACCGTGCTGGGTGTTTTTCATAACTTGTCTCTGAATCGTCACTACTGCTCTATGAGAAGCAGAGAAGGAATCCCAAGCTCTTACTTAGCAAGGTTGAATAACTAGCCCATGGCTTATAAAAGTACATATGGAGGGAGACATCATTCAGATTCTGGGATTTCCGTCTTCAGGTCATTTGTTCTTTACTCTAGGTTATCTTCACACTAGAGTAACTGATCTGATAAATGACCTGGGTCACCGTATTGATTGGTAAGGAGGGGATCATAGCAGTAGTAGTACTGGAGGTTGGACCCGGGAGCATTCTCTGGGCTATACCTCCAGCACTGTTTTATTTTATTTTATTTTTTAATTTTTTTTTTTTTGTGTGGTTCTAGGAATGAAACCCAGGGGCATTCTACCTCCAAGCTACACCCAAGCCCTATTTATTTATTTATTTATTTATTTATTTATTTATTTATTGTGGTACTGGGGTTCCTGGAAACCCTTCTACCCTCCGGGCTTCACTCCCAGGCCTATTTTATATTTTTTCATTTGGAAACAGGGTCTCTTAAGCCAGCGCGGCTGGCTTCGAACCAGTGCGATCCTCCTGTCTCCGCCTCCCAAGCGCAGGGATTACAAGCGTGCGCCACCATGCCCGGCTAAAGAGCAATCTGGTTTTAAAGCACATGAGTTTGGGGTTTTTGTACTTGTAACCGTGTCTGACAAATTTATTTATTTATTTATTTTTATTTTAAAACAAGGGCTGGCTACAAATCTGCGATCCTCCTGTCTCAGCCTTTAAAGTACTGAGATTGCAGGCATGCATCACCACCATGGCCAGAGGAGTCCACAGGGTTAGTTAGGGTTTTGATGACTTTCTCTGCGGTCCTCAAAGGGTTCCACTGAGCCCTGGGATGAGGTCACAGTGCGGAAGAACAAAAGAGCTGTGCCTGAATCCTACGCGTCCAATCACTGAGCTCTTCCAGTGCGGCAGGCACTGAGGATCGTGTGCATCTCACATAACCCTTACACTAACTCCACGAGGCAGACAGGATGACACTCATTTATCTATGGAGCAAACAAAAATAAGCTCAGGGAATGTGAATAACCTGCTTGAAGTCTCAGAGGACATGCTGCAGCTCTGACCAAAACCCAGGTCAATATGGAGCCGGGTCCAGCCTCTTTGCCCTGCAGCTCTGCAGCCTCCATTCCAGAAAGCAAACGTGGTAGAACTGACCAGAAGATTCACCAGCACCACCACCCCTGCCCTTGTGAATCTGCGGGCTGCCAGTTACGGGGGTGGTTCCTTTGGAGCCAGTCATGCTTGGGGAAGTCAGACAAAACCCTCCTTCCCGGGCATGGCGACACATACCTGTAATCCCAGCACTTGGGAGGCTGAGACAGGAGGATCCCAACTTTGAGGACAGCCTCAGCAATTTAGTAAGGCCACAGCAATTTAGTGAGACCCGGTTTCAAAATAAAAATGTAGAAAAGGGTTGGAAGTATAGCTGAGGGGTAGAATGCCTGTGGGTTCAATCCTCAGTACCAAAACAAAGCAAACAACAGCAACCAAACCCCATCCCTGTCTCCCACCATGTCCATCAGATCCTCACATCACGGCACTTTCAGGGCAGGCAGAGTAATTTCAGAGGAGGTAGAGAGCCATATTAACGATTCGTGGAAAATCTTTAGTAGCTCTGTGAACTCTGACAAGCACCTCTGAAGCAAAGCTCCAAGCTATTCCTACCACCTTATTTTTTTTAATAAATTAAACTTTAAACAAATATATATATATATTGTGGTGCTGGGGATGGGACCCAGAGGTATTGTACCTCCAAGCTATACCCCCAGTCCTATTTTTTAGTATTTTTTTAATTTTTTGAAACAGGGTCTCACTGAGTTGTGAAGGGCCTCGCTAAGTAGCTGAGGCTGTCTGTGAACTGCGATCCTCCAGTCTCAGCCTCCCAAATGCTGGGATTACAAGCGTGCGCCACCACGCCCGGTTTGTATTTTCTAAATATGTTACAATACAGCCGGGCGTGGTGGCGCACACTTGTAATCCCCGCGCTTGGGAGGCTGAGGCCCTCAGCAACTTAGTGAGACCCTGTTTCCAAATAAAATATAAAGTGGGTCTGGGAGTATAGCCCGGAAGTAGAAAGCCTCCGGGTTCCACCCCCAGTACCACCAAATAAATAAATAAATAAATAAATTACATACAGAATATATTCGTTAATACTGGAAAGTAGCTAGCAATCAAATTAAAGAACAATTAAGAAAAACGACCCTATTATACCCAAATGAATACATTCTTTTTTTCCACTCTGAGACATAGGGACTCTCAGGACAAGGTTCAATTTATGCATGCTAAATTGCTAACGAGTCGGGTGTGGTGGTGCATGCCTATGATCCCAAACTTGGGAGGCTGAGACTGGAGGATCATAGGTTCAAAGACAATCTCAGTAATTTAGTGAGACCCTATTTAAAATAAATAAATTAATAAATTAATAAACAAGTAAATAAAAAAGGGCTGGAGGTATAACTCAGAGATAAAATATCCCTGGATCATTCCCAGGTACTACGGATAAATAAATAAATAAAAATTCAAAAACAAAAAGGGCTTGGAGGTGTTACTTGGCGGTAGAATGCCCCTGGGTTCGGTGCTTACGCCCAATACATACATACATATATACATACACACATACATTCACAAATACATAAAATTCTTTTTCTTTTTCCGGTCAGGGGATGGAGCCCAGGGGCATTCGACCTCCGAGCTACAGCCCCTGCCCTATTTTTTATTCTTTATTTCGAAACCGGGTCTCACTGAGTTGCAGAGGGCCTCACTAAGTAGCTGAGGCTGTCCGCGAACCGCAATACTCCAGTCTCAGCCTCCTGAATGCTGGGATTACAAGCGTGCGCCACCACGCCCGGTTCTCACAAATACATAAAAAATAAATAGTTAAATGATTCTTTGGAGTTTTTTAAGGGAAAATAATATCACTACTGCCACTTTCCAAACAGAAAATTCCATATGAACATTGCCCATTTTTTTTTTTTTTTTTTAGTTGCCGTTTTCTGAAACCAAACAGCAAACAGAAAAGAGCTGGGAGTGGGGTGCGGAGCCCCCCCAGGCCCTCAGGAAGTCACTCAGCCCTCTTCACACGCCTTTCCAGAAATAAGTCTCTCTTCTCCCAACCTCACCTTGACTTCCCTTCCTTCAAATAATAAACAGAAAAAGCCTTCATTCACCCTAGCAGGCCCCAGAAATATTTAATAAGTTGCATGGAGACATAAAAATAGATCACAAGGAAGCGGATAAGAATAACGTGGCCACGAGAGCCCTCATGCACGAGGGGGACTGGTTGCTGCTGGGGGGACAAGCTGGTTCTTCTTCAGAGCACAAAGGCTCTGGGGGGAGAGCAGGCCAGATACCAGGAGAAGGAAAAGTGAGTGGGTGGGAGGCCGGGAATGGGGGGCCGCAGGGTCAAAGCCGCAGAGTGCCAGGGGACAGCCTTATCCCGGGGCTGCTTTGAAAATAATGACAGCTCATAGGAAATCAGTCAGCGAGCTTTCTCTGAGAGCACAATGCCGTGTGAAACAGGAGGCCAGGCACCTCTGTAAGGAGAGTGCAGAGATGGAAATAGCACGCTCGAAACAATTAGACAGCAATTAATGCCAAAGCGTCTGCTCCTGACTCAAGTACCACCGAGCACGGAGAACACCTGGGGGCTGGATGGGCAGGCCCACCAGGGTCGGGAGAGTCTCCTCTCACGGGGGGCTCTGCTGCTGCAGCACAGCTCGACCAGAACGAACCGTGGCCCCTGCCTTGCCAGAAGTTTCTGATGAAAAAACAGAACCCCATGCTTGGCCTTTGACAGCTTTGCTGAATAGACGGATGATCAGAGTCCTAGGATTCTTGGGCACAAGCGAAGGGGCGGGAGGGCAGGGAATAACACAATTAAGCAATATCGCTTGGCTCTCTGTGTACTTCTTGAGGGCAGGAACTATGCCTTGACTCCATATTTAGGAAGACCCCATCGTATAACAGAACTGCTATGCTGGTCCTGAGGAGGGAGGTCTGGAGAAGAACCAGGCTTGGTCTATTAGCTTCCAAACAGCTCACGACAGAGCTTCTTTTGGAACTTAAAGCCTAACTGTTTTCACCATGTCTAGGATGATTGAATAGTCTTTCCCTGAACATACATCTACTCGCTCAGTTATTAGTTCTGTTGTTGTGTGTGTAGTAATGGGGATTGAACCCAGAGACGTTCTACCTTTGGGCTGTACCACACAGCCCTTTTTATTTATTTTTTCATTTTCTCTTTTGCTACTGGGGATTGAACCCAGAGGCATTCTACCTCTGAGCTACACCTCCAACCCAATTTTATTTTGAAACAGGGTCTCACTAGGTTGATGAGAATCTCAACTACTTGCTGAGGCTGTCTTTGAGCCTGTGATTAACCTGCCTCAGCCTCCCGAGTCCTGGGATTACAGGTGTGTATCACCACACCTGGTGTCAGTTATTAGCTCTGGAAATAGTTAGCTACATAATACGATAGATATTGAACATAAGCAGTAAAAGGCAGCATTTTCCTCTAAAAATAGCTTACTGTCAAGTGGGGAGATAAATAGTCACATATGCTGATTGCAGTGCATAATGGCTTTCACGGCACCATGCAGACAATAAGGAAAGCTTAAGAAAATGATCATCGATTGAGGCTGTCCAGAGGCATGAAGGGCACCCTCCCAGATGACAAGTATTTGAGTGGATTCTGCAGTGAGATGTCAGGCAGGTGTGTTAGGCGGGAAGAACATGTAGGCGAGTGGAAAGGAATGTGCAAAAGAGTAACATGTTCTGAGAGCTATAAATAGTCGAGTGTTACTAGAGCGCGAAGTTCCGTGGGGAGAGGTGCGAGATGACGCTGAGCAGATCAGCAGGAGCCACTGATGAATGACTCTGGATGCCAGGCCAGCGGGACGTGTGGTGTCCTGCTAATGGCTGAGGGGCCCTTGAGGAATGCTGCGTGGAGGAATGATGGAATCGGGGTTGTGAACTCAAAATAACATTATAAGTGGGCTGGGGTGAGGGGTTGGAGAAAGAAAGCCAAGGCTGGAGGCAGGAAATCAAATAGGCCATTGCAGGGGTCCATGTTAGAGACATGAGAACATTGTTTGGGAAGCAGGCAGTGGAGAAGGAAAGATGAGAGATTCTAGAGTGTTATTTCTTTTTTCTTTTCTTTTTATTTCCTTCCATCCTTTCTTTCTTCCTTTTTTTTAATATAGGGGGTTAAACTTAGGGACATTCTAAGCTATTCCCCCGTCCTTTTTTTCATTTTTTATTTAAAAACAGGGCCTTGCTAAGTTGTTGAGGCCAGCCTTGAACCTGTGATCCTCCTGTCTCAGCTGATCAAGTACTGGGATTATAGGTGTGCACCACCAAACCTGCTTGGAGAGTTACCTTTAAACCAGAGTTAGTAGCTCTGGTTACCAGTTGGACTGTAGGGAGAACAGGACAAGCATGAAGACGTCAGGAAGGATGTCTCAAGCATAACCAAATAGTGCACTTTCTTTCTCTTTGCTTGGCTTGTTCACCCCCAAGTCATTCTCCTTCTCCAGGACTCTGGAACACTACACCAAAGTCAATATCCATCCACTGTATCCTCTAGCTCTTCCTGGAACCCTGCCTCCTTCTTGGTTTGAACTGAACTTTGCCCTTACTCAAGGGCACCACTTCACCTACATCTCCTCTGGAGCATGCTCATCTCCAGACAGGTACCAGCCAGACAAGCAGCCACGACCCTGTTAAACAGCTCTGCTTCCAAAGAATGCTTTCTTGATCCGGATATACATTGTTCCTTTGAAATCCATGCCCTCCTGCTAGACCCGTTTTTATAGATTTCATACTTTATCGACTTTAGTGCCTGGCTCAGGCTCTTGTCATCAAGACTTGCCATCATCCTTGGATCAAAGACTTGGAAATTAGACCTGAGACTGTGAAGTTATTAGAGGAGAGAATAGGCTCAACACTCCAACATATAGGCACAGGCAGTAACTTTCTTAACAAAACCTCCAAAGCTCAGGAAATTAAAGCAAGAATTAACAAGTGGGATAGCATCAAACTAAAAAGTTTCCTCTCATCAAAGGAAACCATCAGTAACCTAAAGAGGAAGCCTACAGAATGGGAAAAGAGGACTTCCGGGAAGATGGCGACCGAGAAAAGCGGGGCTTAAGAGCCCCGCTAACAACAAACCTCCATTACCACAAAATCAGCGCCTTTCATAGCCAGAAAACACCATCACCAGTGAAACAAAAAATCACCAGGCTCCAGAGAGAAAGCGGACTGAGAACAGAGCCACAGAGGAGATAACCGGCCTATCGCCCGAGGACGCGGCAGACGTGGCGGCAGCAGCGCCATACTGCCGGCGAATTCACGGGACGGCTACAGCAAGCCGAGGTGAGCCACTGCGAAACAGCCAGGCGGGATTTCTCTGCGCAGAGAGCATCTAAAGTTCCCAGTGGCCGAGCTCAGCACACGCTGCAGGGATTCAGAGTGGAAACCAAAACCAAGAAGAAAAACACCAGCCCCACAGCCGAGGGCGTAGCAGCGGCGCCATATTGCCACCGGCGGCAGCAGCACCGAATCCAGCGAGGCCAGTACAGCTACATCTGCGTACTCAAGAACAGTGAGTCAAATTGCGGGCCACAGAGGAGAAATCCCAGTACTGTACTCCCTGGGACTTGACCCAGTGGGAGAGGGGCGGTGGCAGAGATATCACACCATAGGAGAACGTGCAACCTGGCACCCCCCACAGTCTAAAGCAGCCTCTATCGACTCTCTGGGTCGGAGACTCTGTGATA
The DNA here is from genome assembly GCF_963383645.1 of Muscardinus avellanarius. Classification (NCBI taxonomy): domain Eukaryota; kingdom Metazoa; phylum Chordata; class Mammalia; order Rodentia; family Gliridae; genus Muscardinus; species Muscardinus avellanarius. Next base: position 118,338,333 of record NC_137786.1, on the reverse strand, counting down.
AAACCCAGTAAAGGAGTAGTGGGGTCTGAGATACTACTGACTCGAGATCCAGAGCACCTTAAGTGAAGTCATAGTGACCCAAGGGAAGAACCCAGAGAAGGCACAAACATCCGAAATCATGGGAAAGAGGAATAATACTGGAGCAATAAATGCCCACAACCCCACAACATCAGAACCCGATAAAACAGAAAATCAGAGATTTCTAGAAGATCAAATCAGGAAAATAACTGTAGAAATAATAGAGGTGCTTCGAAAAGAACTCAGAGAGAGCCAAAAAGAGATAAAGGATGCAATTAATGAAGTAAAGGCCTCAATTCAAAGCACAAACAACCGATTAGAACACATGGAGAACAGAATCTCGCTCTTAGAAGATGAGCAATCCAAAAATGAACACATAGTTTCTAATCTAGAAAAAAATATCCGACAGCAGGAATCTGATATTGAAGAAATATGGGCCCATTTTAAGAGAGCTAACCTAAGAATAATTGGAATAGAGGAGGGAAAAGAAAGTGAAACCAAAGGGATCAACAATCTCTTCAAGGAAGTAATAGCAGAAAATTTTCCAGACATAGAGCAAGAGGTCGATACACAGGTCCAGGAAACTTATAGAACTCCCTTTAGACAGGATCGGAGAAGAGGATCCCCACGCCACATAATTGTCAAAATGACCAATGTGGAAGCCAAGCAGAGAATCTTAAAGGCAACAAAAGCAAAGGGCCAACTGACATTCAGAGGCAAACCAATTAGAATCACTCCAGACTTCCCAAACCAAGTTATGAGAGCCAGAAGGGCTTGGAGTAACATATTCCAAACTCTGAAAGAAAACAACTTCCAGCCAAAAATTTCCTACCCAGCAAAACTTTCTATCAAAATAGAAGGAGAAATAAGAAGCTTCCATGACAAACAGAAACTGAAGGAATTTATGTCTTCAAAACCAGCACTAGAGAAAATACTCAAAGAGATTAACTACAAAGAAGAAATAGGTAACACACTCCAGAACTAGAGAAACAAGATTTTCCATCCAACAGACAACTAAGATTGGTTATCTGTGGAGATTCATTATTTATGTTAGTCTTTTACCTATCTCTAAAGGGTATTGTTTGCCTTTATTGTTGTTAATTTCTAGGATTCCTAGTTGGAATATTAATACACCTTCAGATATAGCATTTGGAAATATTTTATCCCATTCTATTAGTAACTGTTAACTCTGTTTACATTGTCTTTGGATATACAATTTTTTTTTTAGGGAGTTTGTATACTCCTCTGTTGCCTGTGCCTTTGAAATCATAACCAAGAAATCACTGCCAATTTCAATGTTGTGAGGTTTAATGACCCAGATTTTCTCCTAAAAGTTTATAGTCTTAAGATTTATATTTAGGTCTATTATCTATTTTGAGTTAATATTTGTATATGGGATTAGGTAAGGGTCCAATTTTATTCTTTTCCATGTAATTATTATTTTTAACAATATTTAGTTAAAAGATTAATATTTCCACCACCAAATGTTCGTGGAAACCTTGTCAAAAATAACTTGACAATATAGGGAAGAATTTAGCTCTAGGCTTTTATTTAACTCCAATGGTTTATATATCTGCCTTTAGAATAGTACTACACTGTTTCAATTATTGTAGCTTTATATGGTTTGAAATCAGAAAATATATATCTTCTAGCTTTGTTCTTTTTCAAGATCGTTTTGGGTACCTAGAGTCCATATTCCATATTAGGATAGATTTTTTTCTGAAAAATAAATATATAAATATATGATAGTTTCACCTAAAAAATAGAAAAAAAATATTCTCTGGTAAGAAAGAAAGCAAAAAGAAATATTGAAATATTATCTTTAAGTCATCAAAAGCTTGGTATCAGACAAATGAAACTGTTATGTGAGATTATCATTTTTAATTTTAGATAAATTGCCATAATACTAGATGTCAACTACTAAGCCAAGCATGGGAGGGAGGGATAGGGAGAGAATGGGGTGGGGATTGGGTGGGGGCTGACTGGGAAAAGTGTGCATGTATGTCTACAAAAGTATGTATCCTACTATGATGTATGAATGCAGTGCACCAATAAAAATAAATAAATTAAAAAAAAAGAATTAAAAAAAAAAAGAATGGGAAAAGATCTTTACCAGCTACCACTCTGATTGGGGGCTAATATCCAGAATATACAAAGAGCTCAAAAGACTCTACACTAGCAAAACAAACAACCCAATCAAGAAGTGGGCAAATAAACTGAATAGACACTTCACAAAAGAAGAGATACAAAGGGCCAATAGATACATGAAAAGATGTTCTACATCACTGGCCACCAGGGAGATGCAAGTCAAAAGTACACTGAGATTCCATCTAACCCCAGTCAGAGTGGCAAGCATAAAGAAATCAAACAACAACAAATGCTGGTGAGGATGTGGGGAAAGAGGAACTCTTCTACACTGTTGGAGGGAATGCAAACTAGTTCAGCCACTATGGAGATCTGTGTGGAGATTCCTAAGAAAGGTGGGAATAGATCCACCGTATGACCCAGCTACCACTCCTGGGTATCTTTCCAAAGGGGTTGAATCCAGAGAACTACAGCTACATATGCATACCTATGTTCATAGCAGCACAATTCGTAATAGCCAAAATATGGAACCAACCCAGATCTCCATCAACAGATGAATGGATAGCAACTTTGGGAAATACACACAATGGAATTCTATTCAGCCATAAAGAAGAGCAAAATTATATCATTTGCAAGAAGATGGAAAGTCCTGGAGAACATCATGTTAAGTGAGATCAGTCAAGCACAGAAGGAGAAGGTACATATGTTTCCTCTAATATGCCCAAACTAGGGAACACAGAGGATACCAGTGGGACTCCAGATAATGGAGGGGAAATATCAGCAAAGTTTGAATGGAAAGATAGGAGAGGAGGAAGGCTGATCTTGATTAATGAGGGTCTACATCAGAATATGTGTAAAATTATGAATATGACATGGTTATACTGGACAACCGTTGGTGAGAGGGGGGAAGGGAAAACAAGGGCGGGGGAGAGGGCACAAATATAGTTTAAATGTATACCATTTATGTTCAATAAAAAATTTGTTTAAAACATAAAAAAATAAAACTTGAGATAATAATCTAAAGAAAAAAAAAGACTTGCCATCATCTTGACCTCTCAATTTATTTGATTTTTTTGGTACTGGGCATTGAACACAGGGGCATTCTGTGTCTGAGCTACACCCCCAGCCCTATTTTATTTTTAATTTGAAACAAGGTCTTGCTAGGTCGATGAGAGTCTCACTACTTGCTGAGACTGTCCTCAGACTTCCATCCTCCTGGCTCGGCCTTGTAAGTCCTGGGATTACAAGTGTGCGCCACCAGCCCGGCTTGACTCTTTGGTTTACGGGAGGAGCGTGAGCAATGGCAGAGCCTCACATGGCACGCACTTCCACTCTACTTCAGGGGCCACACTAACGGCCACACTCTGGGTTTGATCATTATCTGAAATGAATAGGCGTCATCTCTGAAACCTTTAATTCAATATCCATCCTCTGATCATAGTCTCTTTTTCTTCTAATTCTCTTACTTCTACTGCACCTGTGCTCTGGTTTTAATAAAAGTCTCTTGCCTTTTTGTATCTCCACATCTAGCCATCTGGCAATCTCAATTTTCTTTCTTTCGCAATCTTCTCCTCTAGCCAGTCTAGAAAACATACTATATTACTTCATTGTTATCTTTTGATTTTCCTCACCTCTCTCTCATTATGACCGTGTGCTCTTCTTTTTTCTCTTCTTCTTCTTCTTTTTTTTTTTTTTAACAAAACTCCAGTTTCTGTGCTAATCCATCTACTACTTCTTCGTACCTGGTTGTAGGCCAAAATCCCCTTTGATTCTTCTCCCTTCTTCACCCCAGGCGGTCACCAAGGCCTGCCAGTTCTTCCTAAACATCTCTCCAGGAGGTCCTCTCCTCTCTACCTTGCCTTAGTTCAAGTCCTCAAAGTTTTTAATCTATACTAATTCCATTTAGTTGATCTAATTGTCTGCAGTTGGGAACTGGAGTTCGAGGTCATTTTCTGAACTGTGTTCTGATCATATCTCTGCAGCCAGAGTGATCATTCTGAAATGCAAATGTAATCATGTAATTCTCCCACTTACGATCGCCTAACGGTTCTCCACACTCTTCTGCCTCACACAGACGACCCACGGTGATTTGACATCGCCTGTCTCCAGCTCCTGCTTTCCCTACTCTGTCGTAAACCCGTTTCCCTTCTTTCTATCTGAAACTCTATTTAAACTACCTTTAGCTTTCACAGTGTCTCGTGCCCTTTCTCTTTGCTGCACAAATTCTTTCCTTGGCCTAGAAACTTTACCACTTCGTTATTTGGCTTCTAGTTTTTCAAGATGCAGCTGACGTCCAACCCAGAGCACCTTAATAGATGCTCAAGACGTTGGGTCTTTATGGGAAGAGTCCCTGATAGCCTTTCTGCCTCTCTGAGTGAAATAATTGCTGCTTCCAGGTGATCCTCAAGAATCTCCATTATTCTGCCTCTCCCCTTTTGTGCTAATTTTACTTTACTTCTCCATGTTCTACACTGAGGCTGTGTTGAGAGGCGTATTTCCCTTTGGCGTGGCATGCCCAGTCTCCAACACAAGGCATCCGGGGAGCCGTGGAGGTGAAGGAATGAAACCTGTGAAGGAGGGCTTAAGGTCTGAGCCTCAGCCCATCCCAGGCCATCCTGTTCTTCCAGCCTTCCTGGGGGAGGCACAGGACTGTCGTTCTTTCCTGAGGGTTTCTTTACAGAAAACCACTTCTGTCTGCTCTGCAAATGCTGGTGTTGCCGCCAAGGACTCTGATCTTCTAAAGCTCTACCTTTACCAACAAAGCCTCCCTCGTCTTTCAGTGCAGTGCAGATGAAGGTTGAGGGGTCTTGCCGTCCCCAGCAGGTTTCCCCATCAGAGACCGGAGGGGAAGTTCAGGAGAGGTGGTAGGTACTGTGAGTTCTTTGAGTGACCAAACGCAGCAGCTTCCTTGAAATGGCCCCTTTACTGCCTACTAAAAGTTGGCCCACCAAAGGCCAGCATTCTGCAAAGGGAGTTAGGAGAACCTTGCTTTGACGCCTCCATTCTCTTCTGCTGCGTCCTTTGCACGGCCGTCAGATGTTATGACTTTTTTTGTTCTCTCTCATTTTTTGCAGCACTGGGAATGGAACCCAGGGCCTCATGCATGTGAGGCAGGCACTCCACCACTGAGCTGTATCCCCAGCCCCAATCATCAGAGGTAATACCCTAAAATGTTGATATGAGCAGGCTGATTGCCTACGAAAAAGCCTTTCGTACTTCTCCACCGCCTGTAAGACAATATAAAACCAACCTTCCTCCCTCCCTCTTTTCTTTCCTTTCTATCTTCTTTTGTTTTATTGTGTTATCTTTTTAAAGCCTTTTATACTTTTATTGGTGCACTGAAATTATAAATCATAGTGAGATTCAAAGTAATACATCCAACCTGAGCAGGGTGGTGCACACTTGTAATCCAGTTACTTGCAGGTTTGAGGTCAGCCTCAGCAATGTAGCAGGGCCATTAGCAACATAAAGAGACCCTGTTTTAAAATAAAATATAAGCCGGGCGTGGTGGTGCACACTTGTTATCCCCTCATTCTGGAGGCTGAGACAGGAGGATCAAGGTTCGTGGACAGCCTCAGCTACTTAATGAGGCCCTCTGCAACTTAATGAGGCTCTCTGCAACTTAGTGAGACCCTGTTTTAAAATAAAGAATAAAAAAATAGGGCTGAGGGTGTAGCTCAGAGGTAGAATGCCCCTGGGTTCCATTTCCAGACCCCCCCCCAAAAAAAATAAAAACAAAATAAAATCTAAACATAGGTATAGCTTGAGGTAGAACACCCCTGGGTTCAATCCTCAGTAGCACCAAGAAAAATAAAAATAAAGTAATACATGTCTACAGGCACACAGCACTTGGCATATTGCTCTCCACTTTGCACCCAGTTCCCCACTCCTCCTTCTCCGGGCATGTTAGTGAGATTCGTAGTGATACCTTCAAGGTATGGACATTGAGGCCAGCCTCAGCAACTTCGGCCCTGTTTCAAAGTAAAAATAAAAAGGGCTGGAGGAGTAGCTCAGAGGTAGAATGCCTCTGGGTCCATTCCCCAGTACCCCGCCCCGATACTCTTAATTGTGACAAATGATAGCAAGTAACACTTATTGAGTACTTACTAAGCTCCTGGCTCCTGCCAGGCTCTGTATCTGCAGGGTGCTTGCTGCCCTCGGACACAGGTTGGGTCTGGAGTGTTCCCAAAAGGCTCCTGTGCTGGCGACTTGGTCCCCAGTGCACTGGTGTCCAGAGTGGGGCCCTTGGGAAATGACTGGATCACGGAGGCTGGACCTCATCAGTGGTTAGCCCACTGCCGGCTTCCTAGCTGAGTGGGCTCTTAGAGGGTGGTGGCAAGGTAGGGGCGGGGCCTGGTTGGAGGAAGCGGCCACTGGGGGCGTGTCCTGCAAAGCCCCTCCTTTTCTCTCACTCCCGCCACGACGCCACGACGCCACGACGCCACGACGCCACGACGCCACGACGCCACGACGCCACGACGCCATGACGTGATGACGCCATGACGCCATGACGCCATGACGTGATGCCTCACCACAGGCCCACAGCGTGGAGCCAAGCAACCACGGACTAAAGCCCCAGGACCGTCAGCCAACCTTTCCTCCTTTACGTTGATTTTCTCGAGTATTTTGTCACAGAGTCAGAAAGCAGACTAATGCAGTAAGTATTCTCTGTGTTTCACAAATGGGGAAAATGACGTTTGGAGCGTTAAAGGAACTTCTGATAGGCAGATAGCTAGAGAGTGGTGGCGCCCGGCACGAGGCAGAATCCACGAGTGCCCAGTTCAGAACCCTTGTTGCCAGTGACTACATTGTCCTGACCCTCCTTGGGGACTCCCTGTTGCCGGCGCGGAGTGCACAGCCAGGTCAGAGGCGGAGCCCAGGGCAGCTCGCTGCTGAGCGGGGCTGGCCCTGGGGACTTTTTGGTGGCTGAGTGTGGGTACCATGGGCATTGCGGGATGAATGCCAACCTCATCATCCCAGCCAGAGTGTTCTTGGAGAGTCCCCTCCCTCTGAAGCATGCACACCTGTACCATCAGTGGGTTTCTCTGCAGGTGAGCTCCAGGGCCAGCGGTGGTGTATGCACTGGGTCACGTGATGGTCTCAGAAATACAGGTATCTTAAGGAGGACAGGACCTCCCAAGAGTGCGTGGTGGTGCGGGGGTGGGGGACACACCGACGCTCCCCGTGAGGCTTCCTTTGACTCCTGCCAATGTCGGAGAACACTGAGAACTGGAACCCCTGCCAAATATCACACCCGGGGGCTGGCCCAGTTCCACAGTTGTCCTCCAGGGCTCCCACTGCAGCTCCGCTCGGTGCCGCCGCTGCCCCAGCAGCGCCTTCTGCTCCTGCTCTCTCTTCTCCTGGTCCCGGCTGGCTGCCAAGTGCTGCCATTCTGATTTCTCCTGCCTTCCTTTCCTCCTCCTCCTCTGCCTCCTCCTCCCCCTCCTCCTCCCCTCCCCTCCTCCCTCCTCCCCTCCTCCTCCTCCTCCTCCTCCTCCTCTTCCCCCTCCTCTCCTTTCCTCTTCCCTCCTTTTCCTTTCTTTTTCCTCCTCTTTCTCTTCTCCTTCCCTTTCCCCTTCCCCTCCCTCTCTCCCTCCTCTTTCCCCTCCCTCCTCCTCCTCCTCCTCCTCCTCCTCCTCCTCCTCCTCCTCCTCCTCCTCCTCCTCTTCATTCTTTGGTACTTTGGGGCCTTCTACCTCTGGGTGCACACCCAGACCTTTTTTTTATTTTGAAACAGTGTCTCACTAAGTTGCTGAGGCTGGCTTTGAACCTGCCATCCTCCCCTCTCAGCCTCCCAAGTCCTGGGATTACAAGCGCACCACCATGCCTGGCTCTCCCTCCCTCTTTCAACCCGGGGGGGGGAGGGGGCTCCAAGCTGGGTAGGTTGCAGGAACTCCATGCCTGAGGCTGTGCTGGGTGGAACTCTCTTCCCCAGACACCTGCTGGAGACCTCTGCCCCAGTCAGGGCTCAGTGTCGACCTTGTCCAGGGCCTCAGCGGCTGACAGCCCTCGCCCTGCTCCCTCCCACCTACCCTGCTGAATCTTATCAAGGCAGCTCTAGCCGTTGAAATTATTCTCTGTACTTCTCGATTTACTTATTACAGCTCTTGCCCTAGTGAGATTGAGACTCCTAAGGACACAGCTCCTTCTCACGGGCACTGTATCCCTAGCTCCTAAAACAGTGTCAGGAGCACGAGGGGGCTCTCTGGATATATTGTAACTGAACAAATGCACAAATATATTTGTGGCTGAGTGTGGATATATTGTAACTGAACAAATGCCTGATTCCTTCCTCTCCCCCCTCCCTCCCTTTTCTTCCTTCCTTCTTTCTTCTTTCTGGTACTGGGGATTGAGCCCAGGGACATTCTACCTCTGAGATATACCCTCAACACCTTTTATTTTTTATTTTGAGAGAAGGTTTTCTTGAGTTGCTGAAAACCCCACTAAGTTGCTGAGGCTGGCCTCAAATCTGTGATCCTCCTGTTTCAGCCTCTCAAGTACCAGGATTACAGGTGTGTGCCACCACGCCCAATTCTATGTCTTTGCTTTTAACTCGGATGAGAGACAGGCTAATGTGGTAGTTAAGAGCACTGGCTGTGTCGCCTGAGTTCAAGTCCTACCATGATGTGACCTGGGGAAAATGACTTGGCCCCTCTGTGCCTTGGTTCTTGTCTATAAGGATGGCAATGGCTCTGCTTGTCTTGTAGATTGTGGTGAGGACTGAATGAGTCAATACATATAAAACACTTAGAATAATGCTCAGAACTTAGTAAAGAGCTCGCCACTGTTAGCAGCATGCTCTATTACCAGGGACCAGCATTCCCATTGGAATGGGGTTTGCTGCATGGTTTTGTTCAGCAGCAGCTCTGTTTTCTATTTCTCCACATCATGTCCTAGAAAGACCTGCTCTCATGGAAAGAGCTCTGCGGACTGTCCCTCCTGGCCAAGTTCTAGTTACCAACACATGTCTTTACCTAACTGAATAAAGATGCAGAAAGAGAGTGGTGCCTGATGGTGCACACCTGTAATCCTAGTACTTAAACTTGGGAGGCTGAGACAGGAGGATTGCAGGTTCGAGGCCAGTCTTTGTAACTTGGTGAGGTCCTCGGCCACTTAGTGAGATCCTGTCTTAAAATAAAAATAAGAAGGGCTGGGGGTGTAGTTCAGAGGTAGACTGTTCCTGAGTTCAATTCCTAGTACCAAAAATTAATAAATAAATAAAAAAAATAAAAGCAGAAAGTGCCTGACATTTGGCTACTCATACAAATCGCCAGTGAGTTCTAGATATGAAAGCACGTCTCCTTAGCTGATTCTCTCTTGGCAGTGGCAATGATTTTTCTCATGAACCGATTGTGCTGGTGAATCAAAGCCTCCATGGCTAGTGAAGGAAAAGCTTTGATATATCCAATTCACAGGAGTAATATCATTGGCCAGCGGCAGTGTAATTAAAACCATTAGAATTCTCCGCTGCCTAGAGACAGTACTTGGTATTCACAGAGCCTCTCGTAATATGCCTCTGCCCAGTAACTAGTTATCCACTCCTCGCCAGCCTTCTTGGAAAGAGCTCTGTGGACTGTCCCTCCTGGCCAAGTTCTAGTTACCAACACAGTTCTCCTTTCTCCCCAGGTGGGAGTTTAACACACCTTCTCCTGTACGCTGCACGCACTTGTGTGCCTACTCTAGCAAGTTGCTTAGTACAACACTTGCATGTTCTACACTCCATGTCTTCCCAGTATTTAAGGGCAGTTCCTGGGTGTTATACACTATCTTTTTTTTTGTTTTTGTTTCTTGGTACTGGGGATGGAACCCAGTGACTTCTACCTCTGAGCTACACCCCAGCCATATTTTTTATTCTTCACTTTGAAACAGAGTCTCACTGAGTTGCAAAGGGCCTAAGTGGCAGAGACTGTCCTGGAACCGCGATCCTCCTGTCTCAGTCTGGGATGCCAGGTGCGCACCACCGCGCCCGGCTTACGCGTGGTCTTGTTCATCTCCATATTGTTTTCTGCTTACTCATTAGTCGCCCAGCATGAGGTGCCCTTCATATCAGTTGTGGATTTAATTGGAGTCTGAGATTTTGCATTGAAATTTTGCTATCTCTCTATAGTGGATGTTATAGTTAGATATAAAATGTCCGCAGAAGAGCTTATTTATTAACATTCAGGGTTTATTCAGGGAAGTCGGGAGGGCTGTAATCCCAGCAGTGGATGAATCCATTGGAATGGACTTACCTGGGTGGTACTCGTAGGCCGGCAGGGTGTGGCTAGACGAGGTGGTCTCTGGGGGCCTTGGGGTTATGTATGTGCTTCCTCCTCCCCTGCTCTCACTCTCGCTCTGGCCTCCATGATGTGGGGAGCACAGCCCGTGTCCTCTCCCTCTCTCCACTTCCCGCCACCATGTCCTGGGATCTGCGGCCCCTGATTGCACATGGACTGAACCTGAAACTATAAGGAAGTAAATCTTCTTCCCTCTAAGCTACGTGGTAGGTCTTTAGATTATGGTGTGAGAATGCCGATGGGAACAGTAGTGTGTGTGGTGTGTGGTGTGTGGTGTGTGTGTGTGGTGTGTGTGGTGTATGTGTATGGTGTGTATGTGTGTGTGTGGTGTGGGGTATGTGTGTGTGTGTGTGTGTGTGTGTGTGTGTGTGTGTGTGTGTGCTACTGGAGATTGAACCTGGGGCATTCTACCTCTGAGCTACACTTCCAGACTTTTTAAATTTTTTACTTTGAAACAGAGTCTTTCTAAGTTGTGGAGGGTCTCGCTAAGCTGCTGAGGCTGACCTAAAACCTGCAATGCTCCTGTCTCAGCCTCCCGAGTCCTGGTATTATAGGCATGCACTTCCATGTCCTGTTGAGAAGGGCATGTGTCATACTTAGTAGTCATTCTACGACTCATTTTGAAATAAGTTGAAGAAACCCCAAATGAGAGAATTCTGGCAATTTGACCAAGCCTTCAAGAGCAACATGAAACTTGGAAGTCTGCCTGCTGAGTTTCAGCTATTATCTCACATTAATCCTGGCGCTCTGAGAATATGTTGCCATATGGTTTGCTAAAATTCCATATCAAGACCTTCTTGTTTTCCTTCTTCCTCTTCTTTTTCCTTTTTTATTTCCTCATGTGCTTACTGAGCAACTCTTTCTTAATATACATATTTCTTTTACTTTATCCCCATTAACGAGCAACTCTTATGCCCAATGCAAGAGACTGTCATCAATCAAGCAGTCCAGAGAAACCCAAGCACAGTGGTGCACAGCTGAGATGCCAGTACTTACAAGGCTGAGACAGGAGTATTGAAGGTTCAAGAATGGTCCCAGGAACTTAGAGAGACCCTGTTTCAAAATTAAAATAAAAAAAGGCTGGGGATGTAGCTTGGAGGTAGAATTCCCCTGGGCTCAATCCCCAACATACCACCCCCCCCCTCTCTCTCTCACACACACACACACACACACACTAAAAGAAAACAAATTTAAAAGAAGATAATTCAATGAGACCCATAGCACTAAGTCACTAAGAACTAACTATTGTCATGTACATAATGGTATTTTGGAGGTTATAAAATGCTAAATAAGCTGGCCTGGTGGCACATGCTTGTAATCCCAGCATTTGGGAGGCTGAGACAGGAGGATCGCGGTTCGCAGACAGCCTCAGCTACTTAGTGAGGCCCTCTGCAACTTAGGTCCTGTTTCAAACTAAAGAATAAAAAATAGGGCAAGGGGGTATGGCTTGGAGGTAGAATGCTCCTGGGTTCCATCCCCAGTACTGCAAAAAAAAAAAAAAAAAGCTAAACAAATATAATTTCTATCAAAGTTTCCTAAGGCATGGTAGCTGCCTTCAGGGAGTTTAGAATTTGTAGGGAAAGTAGAATAGGCTCATAGTGCCACACAAAAGATGATATCTATAAATTTCTAACACATTCCTGTAAGACAGGAATGGCAAATTCTTACACCCGCATTGGCCAGGCACAGATGAGGAAGTCAGGCTGAGCTTGCCCCTGACAAGACCTCTGGAGCCCACACCTCTTCTAACAGGGCAGCCCCAAGGCTCCTGCAGTCAGTGGTCAGTGGTGAGCGCAAGCCTGAGGGGCCAGCTCCTTCTAACTGAAGCTAAAAATCTGGGGCTTACAGGATTAAAAAAAATGTTGGCAACTTCTTAATTTTTTTTAAACACTATGTGAACCAAGTAAAACACATGCTGGCTGCTTCCTCCCTGTGAGCTCAGGCCTGCTCACTCTCTGCGTCCAAGCTCCTTCCGAGGACTGGACACTATAACCACCTGTGTTCCTGTCCTCCATCATCTCTCCTTTGAGTGGAAGCTGGGCTGAGTGTACCTTGGTCAGCCGGCGGCTGCGGTACCAAATGCTGTCATCAGCAGCTGAGGGAGCGGGTGCTGACTCCGGCCACGAGGACGCACTCGCTCACACTGCTTCATTTCTCCACACTTGCAGCTGTGGGTAAGGAACTAGACGATCACTGAATTTCCAGCTCTGCCATTCTTTGACCTAGTATTTTAAGACAGCAAGGGACAAAATCAAAGCAGGATTCTTATTCAGGGGATGGAGAGCCCATTATCATATTTTGAATATTTACCATATTCCTGGCACCCTGCTAATCTCTTTACACATATTATTTTAATGCTTGCAATCCTGAGATATAAATTTTCCTTCCCGTTTCACAATGAAGGAACAGTTTACAACATAGAATATTTATAGAAAACCCAACTTTCTTCCTCAAGTTCACCCACTTTGTTTGTGGCAGAACCAAGAAACCCACGCAGGCATGCCCGATTCCACAGCCCAAGCTCTGAAGCTGAGTGAAGGGTACGGAATGAGAAGGAACGCAAGCTCACTTACAAACGAGCAGGCTTCCAGTCTATTGGTACATCTTCTATGCCTCGACCATGATGCTCAGTGCTGAGATGCATGAACACAAAAAGGGGTTTGATCTCAGGCAGAAAAGCCCTGGGAGAAAACAAACGTCTATCAAATTCACTATGGAAGATTGTTTTCCAAGATGAGCACAACCTCCTGCATGTCCTTTGGAAGGTGATTTTGACATGCCCTCAAGAGCTGGGGTTTTTCCCACTTCCTGGACTCTAGGCTCAGCCTGTGACTTGCTTTGGCCAGTAGATTGCAGCCAAGTGGTGCTGTGGGACTTCTAGGTCCAAACCTTAAGAGGTCTTTTTTTTTTAAAATTTTATTTTTTATTGGTGCACTGTATTCATACATCATAGTAGAATACATACTTTTGTAGACATACATGCACACTTTTCCCAGTCAGCCCCCACCCAATCCCCACCCCATTCTTTCCCTATCCCTCCCTCCCATGCTTGGCTTAGTAGTTGACATCTAGTATTATGGCAATTTATCTAAAATTAAAAATGATAATCTCACATAACAGTTTCATTTGTTTGATACCAAGCTTTTGATGACTTAAAGATAACATTTCAATATTTCTTTTTGCTTTCTTTCTTACCAGAGAATATTTTTTTCTATTTTTTAGGTGAAACTATCATATATTTATATATTTATTTTTCAGAAAAAAATCTATCCTAATATGGAATATGGAGTCTAGGTACCCAAAACGATCTTGAAAAAGAACAAAGCTAGAAGATATATATTTTCTGATTTCAAACCATATAAAGCTACAATAATTGAAACAGTGTAGTACTATTCTAAAGGCAGATATATAAACCATTGGAGTTAAATAAAAGCCTAGAGCTAAATTCTTCCCTATATTGTCAAGTTATTTTTGACAAGGTTTTCACAAACATTTGGTGGTGGAAATGATAATCTTTTAACTAAATATTGTTAAAAAATAATAATTACATGGAAAAGAATAAAATTGGACCCTTACCTAATCCCATATACAAATATTAACTCAAAATAGATAATAGACCTAAATACAAATCTTAAGACTATAAACTTTTAGGAGAAAATCTGGGTCATAAAACCTCACAACATTGAAATTGGCAGTGATTTCTTGGTTATGATTTCAATGACACAGGCAACAGAGGAGTATACAGACTCCCTAAAAAATAAAAAAATAAAAAAGTTGTATATCCAAAGACAATGTAAACAGAGTTAACAGTTACTAATAGAATGGGATAAAATATTTCCAATTGCTATATCTGAAGGTATATTAATATTCCAACTAGAAATCCTAAAAATTAACAACAATAAAGGCAAACAATACCATTTAGAGATAGGTAAAAGACTAACATAAATAATGAATCTCCACAGATAACCAATCTTAGTTGTCTGTTGGATGGAAACTCTTGTTTCTCTGGTTCTGGTGTGTGTTACCTATTTCTTCTTTGTAGTTAATCTCTTTGAGTATTTTCTCTAGTGCTGGTTTTGAAGACATAAATTCCTTCAGTTTCTGTTTGTCATGGAAGCTTCTTATTTCTCCATCTAATTTGATAGAAAGTTTTGCTGGGTAGGAAATTTTTGGCTGGAAGTTGTTTTCTTTCAGAGTTTGGAATATGTTACTCCAAGCCCTTCTGGCTCTCATGACTTGGTTTGGGAAGTCTGGAGTGATTCTAATTGGTTTGCCTCTGAATGTCAGTTGGCCCTTTGTTTTTGTTGCCTTTAAGATTCTCTGCTTGGCTTCCACATTGGTCATTTTGACAATTATATGGCGTGGGGATCCTCTTCTCGGATCCTGTCTAAAGGGAGTTCTATAAGTTTCCTGGATCTGTGTATCAACCTCTTGCTCTATATTTGGAAAATTTTCTGCTATTACTTCCTTGAAGAGATTGTTGATCCCTTTGGTATCACTTTCTTTTCCCTCCTCTATTCCAATTATTCTTAGGTTAGCTCTCTTAAGATGGGCCCATATTTCTTCAATGTCAGATTCCTGCTGTCGGATTTTTTTTCTAGATTAGAAACTATGCATTCATTTTTGGATTGCTCATCTTCTAAGAGCGAGATTCTGTTCCCCATGTGGTCTAATCGGTTGTTTGTGCTTTGAATTGAGGCCTTTACTTCATTAATTGCATCCTTTATCTCTTTTTGGCTCTCTCTGAGTTCTTTTCGAAGCACCTCTATTATTTCTACAGTTATTTTCCTGATTTGATCTTCTAGAAATCTCTGATTTTCTGTTTTATCGGGTTCTGATGTTGTGGGGTTGTGGGCATTCATTGCTCCATTGTTATTCCTCTTTCCCATGATTTCGGATGTTTGTGCCTTCTCTGGGTTCTTCCCTTGGGTCACTATGACTTCCCTTAAGGTGTTCTGGATCTCGAGTCAGTAGTATCTCGGACCCCACTACTCCTTTACTGGGTTGTATCACAGAGTCTCCAACCCAGAGAGTCGATAGAGGCTGCTTTAGACTGTGGGGGGGGGGGTGCCAGGTTGCACGTTCTCCTATGGTGTGATATCTCTGCCACCGCCCCTCCCCCACTGAGTCAAGTCCCAGGGAGTACAGTACTGGGATTTCTCCTTTGTGGCCCGCAATTTGACTCACTGTTCTTGAGTACGCAGATGTAGCTGTACTGGCCTCGCTGAATTCGCTGCTGCTGCCGCCGGTGGCAATATGGCGCCGCTGCTACGCCCTCGGCTATGGGGCTGGCATTTTTCTTCTTGATTTTGATTTCTACTCTGAATCCCTGCAGCGTGTGCTGAGCTCGGCCACTGGGAGCTTTAGATGCTCTCTGCGCGGAGAAATTCCGCCTAGCTGTTCCGCAGTGGCTCACCTCGGCTTGCTGTAGCCGTCCCGTGAATTCGCCGGTGCCTCCGGCAGTATGGCGCTGCTGCCGCGTCCTCGGGCGTGAGGCCGGTGTATCTCCTCTGTGGCTCTGTTCTCAGTCCACTTTCTCTCTGGAGCCTGGTGATTTTTTGTTTCACTGGTGATGGTGCTTTCTGGCTATGAAAGGCGCTGATTTTGTGGTAATGGAGATTTGTTGTTAGCGGGGCTCTTAAGCCCTGCTTTTCTCGGTCACCATCTTCCCAGAAGTTCTTAAGAGGTCTTGAAGCATCTGTTTTTTCTCTTTTTAGAAGCCAGCCACCAAAGTCAACAAGTCCAGCCTACCTGCTTGAGAGAGATTCAGCCAGCCTCAAGCCATTCTGGCCTTCTTGGCCAGACTATGAGACAAGAACAAAACTATTTTGGATCCTCTAGTGCCAGTGAAGCCACCCGAGGAAACATCAAGGAGCCCTGGAACAGCCATCCCTCTTGAAACCCGGCCATTGGTCAAACTACAGAATCGTGAGCCAAAACGCACTACTGTGCCTTATGTGTAAGCATGTGTCAAAAATTAGGAATCAGGGAACTCAGAGGACAGCATGATTCTAATGTGGGTGGAGAGGGGATGGGAGGTAGAGGCATGGAGACTGGGGAGAATCTCAGGTTACAAAGACTGTCCTTAAGACAATACCTTACAAGGAGCTCTGTCCTAGCACGGTAGCATTTTCAGGAAATAAGTCAGGTACTGGGATTACAGGCATGCACTACCACACCTGGCTACCAGACATTTCTTAAGCACCATTCATTCATTCTTCATTCATTCAATAAGAAGCTCCATTTGCTGTTATGCCTTTTTTTTTTTTTTTTTTGGCCAGTTCCTGACCCCAGACCTGCTTGTGGTCCTGGCTCTTTTGAGATTTGCTCCACTTCTCTGTGAGCTATGTGGACAGCAGCAAAAGCATTAGGCCTAGAGTCAGGCAGACATGAGTTTGAAATCCCAGTTATGATATTGGCTCATTCTGTGACATTGGACCCTCCAAGCCTGAACATCTTCATCTAATAAAGTGGGGATAATAACACTTACCTCACAGGGCTGTTGGAAAGATTAGTCAGGAGAATAGATGCACATTTATTTTATGCAAAAATGAAATCTTGTTGGCACACACAAGTGCGAGGCCCCATCTCTTAGATGTTCCAGTTAGGGGTAGGACATGGTTTTTCCATTGGACTTTTTCTGCATCTTCAGGTCTGGCTATTTCTATTTGACCGTGATCACACACAGTAACTGAGCTTGGCTGTCCTCCTCAGATCCACCTTTTGCCTTTAAGATTTATTTGAATGTTGCCTGCTACTCATTAAGGGATGGCTTCTGAATGCTCCTAGTGTTTCACTCATTAAAACAGAATTTTCCAACTCTACCACTCCTGGGTATCTTTCCAAACAGACTGGAATCAGAGAGTTATAGTAATATATGCAGACCCATGTTCATAGCAGCACAATTCACAATAGCCGAATTATAGAACCAACCTAGGCATTCATGAACAGATGAATGGATTACAAAATTATGGGATATTCACACAGTGGAATTCCACTCAACAACAAGAAGAACAAAATTTATGTCATTTGCAGGAAAATAGATGGACCTGGAGAACACTGAGATGAGCCAGTCACAGAAAGTGAAGGGTCAGATGTTTTCTCTCATATGTGGAAGCTAGGGAGTAATCAGGATACCAGAGGGCTTTAGATAGTGGAGGAGACACTTCAGCAGAGCCAGGGAGGTGGTCCAGGAAAGGGGAGGGGAGAGAGGGAGGATCAATGAAGGAATTACTTCCATTGACTTTATGTACATATATGAGAATACCAATGTCAATCTCAATACCCTATATCGGGAAAAGGGGACAGAATGGGGAGGAATCCAGGGGAAAAGTCCACCAAGAGCTGTATGCATGCAGGTCAGTAACACTAGGACTTACATTATGATGTGAGACCAGGATACACCAATAAAAGTACATTAAAAAAAAAACAGAGGGTTTCCCAGGTAAGGTGAAGTCCGAGTTCATTTTTGAAAGATGAGATAGAGAAATCTGAAGATGGAGAAAGTTCAGGAACAGAGCAGAATAGCTAGCTATCTTGTATGCTGGGCTGAGAAATGGCAAGCCATGACTTTGCATGAAAGGCTCTGAATTCTAGATCAAGAGCGTGGGGCTTTATTCTGTATGCAGTAGGCAATCATGGAGCACTTCAAACAGGAACGACACCATCAAATCTGATCTTTGGTGATGTGCTCTGGAGAAGGGAGACATCTGAGGCAAACCAGACAGAAAGCTATTGCGTTAATTTGGATGAAAGGTGGCAAGAGCTTGATGGGGTTAAGGACACTGGAACTGCATAGCAGATGTCAGATCGGGGGACCTTGTAGGGTAGAGTCACAGGACTTGGTGGCCACCTGGAAGCTGGAAATGAGAACGTGGAAGGAATGGAAGGCAGCATGGGGCCGATAAAGTGCCATGTGCTGTCAACCAGATAGAACAGGAGGAATAAGGTTTGGGAGAAGGGGGAAAGGACAACTGTAGTAAAGGACACACAGAGTTTATGCTGCTCTCTGGATGACCCCCCCCTTTTTTTTTTACTGCTTCCAACAGTTTCCTAGGCTCAGAAGAAACATGAATACAAAGGTACTCAAGCAGGCAGGATGCACCCCAACAGACCCTGAGTTCTAAGTAACCATAGCACCTGGGGAACTGAACAAGTCAATCTGCAAAATGAGCTCCCCCTTATCAAAGGGAGAAAGATGAGAGAGAATCCAAAGCTGCCTCCAAGCTTTATCTGGGGCTGCTGTTTTTAGGGTGTGTTGAAGTGCTGCCGATGGTTTCCCAACATGAGTCAGCGCTCCGTACATAATCTGATTCCCCTGAGAACTTGGAGACTTGCTCTGCAGACAGCCCACCTCTTCCTCCACTTCTTCCCTCTCCTTCTGCACGTCTGGATCAGACCCAAAGATATGAAGTATTGCTTCATTTGAAGAGTATCTTGTCATTCTCTTCTATTTAGTCTCCTCTCTGCTTAATCATCTGTCTAATCCAGACTAATCATCAATCAACCAATGAATCAATAAACATTTCTTTTTTTTGGTATGGGGATCGAACCCAGGGGCATTCTACCTCTGAGTGAAACCCCCAGCCCTATTTTATTTTTTATTTTGAAACAGGGTTTTACTAAGTTACTGAGAGTCTCACTACATTGCTGAGGCTTTTCTTGAACTTGCGATCCTCCCCAGCCTCCCAGGTACTGGGATTATAGGCATGCACTATCACATCTGTATAACAAGCATTTCTTAAGCACTTTTCATTCATTCATTCATCCATCCATTCATTCTTTCATTCATTTGTTCATTCAACAAATATGTATTGTATGTCTCCTATGTGCTAATTACTGTTCTGGGTGCTGGCAATGCACCAGTGAACAAAATAAAGTGAACTTTAAATTGTGGCATAATTTCTTGGGAGTAGAATATCTACACACACACACACACACACACACACACACACACATACACACTTGTATGTACACATTATTGCATAGTGACTAATGATCAAGATGTTTTCCAAGTTGTTTTTCCACTCACAGAACATAAGAATGTTCTGTCAGCTTCTGAGGACTGAAAATGTGAGGGACGTAGGTCAATGCAGGAGAGAATAACATAAGAGGGCTCCATAGGGGAGGAGGTATCTGAGTTGGGTCTTTGTAGAGAGGGAATTAGATGGCAAGAAGAAGAGCATTTCAGGCCAGAAACAGCCTGGGGCCTGCATGGAGTTGGCAATGCATAGGCACGTTGTGTTTGAGATATATGGATAAAACCGGACTGTTTCAAGGTGTGGGTGCATGGGAGAGTAGAACACAAAATGTAGTTGAATGAGCTGGGTGTGGTGGCGCATGCTTCTAATCCCAGCCTTTGGGAGGCTGAGACAGGAGGATCATGGTTCATGGCCAGCCTCAGCTAGTGGAGGCCCTTTGCAACTCAGTGAGACCCTGTTTCAAAATAAAGATTAAAAAATAGGGCTAGGGAGCAGCAGCAGGCTCCAGAGAGGAAGGGAATTCATAACGGAGTTCAGAAACCAGAGAGGAGATACACCGGCCTCATGCCCGAGAACGCGGCAGCAGCGCCTTACTGCTGGCGGCAGCGGCGAGTTCACCAAACGGCACCAGACCAACACACTCAATAGCCCACCAAACTCCAGAGAGGAGCGGCGGACAGCGAGCCAAGGTGAGCCGCTGCGGAACAGCCGGGCGGGATTCTGCAGATTTCTCGGCGCAGAGAGCACCTAAAGCTCCCAGGGGCTGGGCTCAGCGCACCCTGCAGAGACCCAAAGTGGAGTTCAAAAACAGAAAAGAAATATGCCAGCCTCACAGCTGAGGGCGCAGCAGCGGTGCCATATTGCTACCGGCGGCGGCAGCAGCGAATGTCACCTAGTCCATGACAGCTCCATCTGCGCACTCAACAGTGAGTCAAATTGGGGCCCCTAGAGGAGAAATCCCAGTACTGTACTTCCAGGGACTTGACCCAGTGGGGGAGTGGTGGTGGCAGAGATATTACATCATAGGAGAATGTCCAACCTGGCACCCCCCCATGGTCTAAAGCAGCCTCGATTGACTCCCTGGGTCTGAGACTCTGCGATACAACCCAGTAGAGGAGTAGTGGGAACTGAGATACCATAGTGTCGAGATCCACGGCACCTTAAGTGAAATTGTAGTCACCCAGGGAAGAACCCAGAGAAGGCACAAACTTCCGAAATCATGGGAAAGAGGAATAACAATGGAGCAATGAATGCCCACAACCCCACAACATCAGAACCTGATAAAACAGAAATTCAGAGATTTCTAGAAGATCAAATCAGGAAAATAACTGTAGAAATAATAGAAGTGTTTCGAAAAGAATTCAGAGAGAGCCAAAGAGAGATAAAGGATGCAATTAATGAAGTAAAGGCCTCAATTTAAAGTACAAACAACCGATTAGACCACATGGAGAATAGGATCTCGCTCCTAGAAGATGATCATTCAAAAAATGAACGCATAGTTTCTAATTTAGAAAAAAAAATCCGACAGCAGGAATCTGACATTGAAGAAATATGGGCCCATTTTAAGACAGCTAACCTAAGAATAATTGGAATAGAGGAGAGAAAAGAAGGTGAAACCAAAGGGATTAACAATCTTTTCAAGGAAATAATAGCAGAAAATTTTCCAAACATAGAGCAAGAGGTCGATACACAGGTCCAGGAAACTTATAGAACTCCCGTTACAGAGGATCAGAGAAGAGGATCCCCACGCCACATAATTGTCAAAATGACTAATGTGGAAGCCAAGCAGAGAATCTTAAAGGCAACAAAAACAAAGGGCCAAGTGACATTCAGAGGCAAACCAATTAGAATCACTCCAGACTTCCCAAACCAAGTCATGAGAGCCAGAAGGGCTTGGAGTAACATATTCCAAACTCTGAAAGAAAACAACTTCCAGCCAAAAATTTCCTACCCCTCAAAACTTTCTATCAAATTAGATGGGGAAATAAGAAGCTTCCACGACAAACAGAAACTGAAGGAATTTATGTCTTCAAAACCAGCGCTAGAGAAAATACTCAAAGAGATTAACTACAAAGAAGAAATAGGTAACACACACCAGAACCAGAGAAACAAGATTTTCCATCCAACAGACAACTAAGATTGGTTATCTGTGGAGATTCATTATTTATGTTAGTCTTTTACCTATCTGTAAAGGGTATTGTTTGCCTTTATTGTTTGTTAATTTTTAGGATTTCTAGTTGGAATATTAATATACCTTCAGATATAGCATTTGGAAATATTTTATCCCATTTTATCAGTAACTTTTAACTCTGTTTACATTGTCTTTGGATATACAATATTTTTTTATTTTTTAGGGAGTTTATTTACCTTTTTGTTGCCTGCGCCATTGAAATCATATCCAAGAAATCACTGCCAATTTCAATATTGTGAGGTTCTATGACCCAGATTTTCTTCTAATAGTTTATAGTATTAAGATTTATACTTAGGTCTTTTATCTATTTTGAGTTAATATTTGTAAATATGTTAGGTAAGGGTCCAATTTTATTCTTTTTCATGTAATTGTTATTTTTCAACAATATTTAGTTAAAAGATTATTATTTCTACCACCAAATGTTCGTGGAAACCTTGTCAAAAATAACTTGACAATATATGGAAGAATTTATCTCTAGGCTTTTATTTAACTCCAGTGTTTTATATATCTGCCTCTGGAACAGTACTACACTGTTTCAATTATTGTAGCTTTATATGGTTTGAAATCAGAAAATATACATCTTCTAGCTTTGTTCTTCTTTGAGATTGTTTTGGGTATCTAGAGTCCATATTCCATATCAGGATAGATTTTTTCTGAAAAATAAATAAATAAATGTATGATAGCTTCACCTAAAAAAAAAAAAAAGAAAAAAAATATTCTCTGGTAAGAAAGAAAGCAAAAAGAAATATTGAACTGTTATCTTTTAGTCATCAAAAGCTTGGTATCAGACAAATGAAACTGTTTTGTGAGATTATCATCGTTAATATTGGATAAATTGCTATAAAACTAGATGTCAACCACTAAGCCAAGCATGGGAAGGAGGGATGGGGAGGGAACGGGGTGGGGATTGGGTAGGGGCTAACTGGGCAATGTGTGCATGTATGTCTACAGAAGTATTTTCTTTATACCAGTATGATGTATGAATACATTGCACCAATAAAAAATAAATAAAAATATGAAAAAAAATAGGGCTAGGGGTATAGCTTGGAGGTAGAATGCCCCTGGGTTCCATCCCCAGACCACACAAACACACAAAAAAGTTATATATATATTTGAATGAATCCAGTAGGCAAAGACAAGGAAATGCCATCATTCAATCCAGCAGAGATCTTAGCTGTGATTCTGAAGCAAAGATGAATAACTGGGCGTTTGTGAGCAGGGAAGGACGTGGGGAGCGCAGGTGTTAATGGGTAATGTGGTAAATGCTCCCTGGGGCTGGACAGGGCTGTTGAATCTTAAATTTGAGGAATGGCCACATCCCTCTCCCATGCCCTTCTTGGGATAGCCCTGGAGTAGGAATTACATTTTGTGATTGGTGAAACTTTAATTTTTTTGTGTGGTAATGGGGTCTCACTAAGTTGCAGAGGGCCTCATTAAGTAGCTAAGGCTATCTGCAAACCTGCAATCCTCCCTTTTCAGCCTCCCAAGTGCTGAGATTACAAGTGTGCACAACTACGCCCAGCTTAGGTGAGACTTTAGGAAGACAAAACTAGTATTTTCAGAAAGAGTGGCCGAGGCCGTGGGGGCTGAAAGGCAACTAGAGAGGAGAAGCTGAAGGTCTCTGGGGCTTGGGGAACTGAGCCACTTTCTAATATATATTTTTGAGTTCTTCTTTTATTTTTATGTGGAACATAATGAAATATGAAATATTGAAATTGGCATACATTCAGACTGTGCTTCATGCTCTCTCCTCCACCCCCTACTCTCCCCCCCCAGCAATGAGTGTCTAGGTTAACCATGCAATATTCATACTTTTACACATATTCGAATATAGCTCCTCCATTGATCAATCTCAGACTTCTTCCTCTCCTATCCTTCCATTCTAGCTTTGCTGAGGTTTCTCCTCCATTATCTGGAGTCCCTCTAGTATTCCTAATAGTCCCTAGTCTGGGCATATTAGAGAAAACATACATCCTTTCTCTTTCTGTGCTTGGCTAATCTCACTTAACATAATGTTCTCCAGGTCTTTCCATCTTCTTGCGAATGACATGGTTTTCTTCTTCTTTATAGCTGAGTAGAATTCCATTGTGTATATTTTCCATAATTTTGCCATCCATTCATCTGTTAATGGAGACCTAGGTTGGTTCCATACTTCGGCTATTACAAATTGTGCTGCTATGAACATGACTTCAGATTATATTATAGAGCAATAGTAGTAAAAACAGCATGATATTGGCACAACAACAGGCATACTGACCAGTGGGACAGAATAGAAGATAGAGAAACAAACCCACACATCATTAGTCAATTGATCTTTGACAAAGGGGTCAAACTCATATGCTGGAGAAAAGACAGCCTTTTCAATAAATGGTGCTCGGATAACTGGTTATCTATTTATAGAAAGATGGAACTAAATTCTTATTTCTCATCATGCACAGGAATCAACTAGAGATGGATCAAAGACTTAGAAATTAGATCAGAGGCTGTGAAGCTATTAGAGGAGGGCATAGGCTCAACACTCCAACATATAGGCACAGGCAATAACTTTCTCAACAAGACCTCCAAAGCTCAGGAAATTAAAGCAAGAATTAACAAGTAGGATGGCATCAAACTAAAAAGTTTCTTCTCATCAAAGGAAACCATCAAGAATCTAAAGAGGAAGCCTACAGAAGGGAGAAGATCCTTACCAGCCACCACTCAGATAGAGGGTTTATATCCAGAATAGGCAAAGAGCTCAAAAGACTCTACACTAGCAAAACAACCCAATCAAGAAATGGGCAATTGAACTGAATAGACACTTCACAAAAGAAGAGATACAAATGGCCAATAGATGCATGAAAAGATGTTCTTCATCACTGGCTATCAGGGAGATGCAAATCAAAACTACACTGAGATTCCATCTAACCCCAATCAGAGTGGCAAACAAAGAAATCAAATAACAACAAATGCTTGTAATCCCTGTGCTTGGGAGGCGGAGACAGGAGGATCGCGCTGGTTTGGAGCCAGTCTCGCTGGCTTAAGAGACCCTGTTTCCAAATTAAAAAAAAAAAAAAAAAAAAAAAATATATATATATATATATATATATATATATATATATATATATATATATATATATATAATAGGTCTGGGAGTGTAGCCCGGAGGTAGAAGGGCTTCCAGGAATCCCAGTACCACCAAAAAAACAAAAAAACAACAACAACAAAAAAAACAAATACTGGCGAGGATTTGGGGAAAGAGGAACACTTTTACACTGTTGGTGGGAGTGCAAACTAGTTCAGCCACTATGGAGATCATTGTGGAGATTCCTTAGAAAACTGGTAACAAGCTGGGTGTGGTGGCACATGCTTGTAATCCCAGTGCTTGGGAGCAGAGACAGGAGAATCACACAGTTTTTTTTGGTTGTTGTTTTTTTTTGTTTTTTTGTTTTTGGTGGTACTGGGGCTTCTCGAAGCCCTTCTACCTCCGGGATACACTCCCACAGGCTACACTCCCAGACCTATTTTTTAACATTTTTATGTGGAAATAGAGTCTCTTAAGCCAGCGAGGCTGGCTTCGAACCAGCGCAATCCTCCTGTCTCCGCCTCCCAAGCGCAGGGATTACAAGCGTGCGCCACCACGCCCGGCCTGAATCACACAGTTTTGAAGCCAGCCTCAGCTACTTAGTGAGGCTCTTGGCAACTTAGTAAGTCCCTGTTTTCAAATAAAGTATAAAATAGGCCTGGCAGTATAGCCCAGAGGTAGAAAAGCCCCTGGGTTCCACCCTCATTACCACTAAAAAAATAAATAAATAAATAAATAAAAGAAAAAAAGAAAAGAAAACTAGGAGTGGATCCACCATATGATCTGGCTGTACCACTCTTGGGTATTTTCCCAAAGGGGTTGAAATCAGAGAACTACAGTAACATATGCATACCCATGTTCATAGCAGCACTTTCCATATTTGAAGGATTTGGGGAGACCAGATTGGCTCTGAACTGGGACTAAGACCAATGTTAGGGGAGACATCTATTGGCTCTTTTAGGGAAGAGCTTTCCTTTTTTTTTTTTTTTTTGTGGTGCTGGGCGTTGAATCCAGGGACATTTTACCTCTGAGCTACACCCCCAGCCCATTTTTTTTTCTTTATTTCTTTAACAGGGTCTAAGTAGCTGATGCTGTCCGTGAACCCAGATCCACCTGTTTCAGCCTCCCAAGTACTGGAATTACAAACATGCACCATCACACCTTCCCAGGAAAGAGCTTTCTAAGAGTCAGAACTGTCCTCAGGCGGTAGTGGACTCCCCCCAACTTAGCATGCACATTGTGGAAAGGATGCAAGTCCTGCACAGAACATTGGCCTAGCCACAATTCCAAGTCCATCATGCATGTGTTTCTTGAGTTTAAGTTCCCAAGCATCTGCTACGGGAAAATCTGAGAGCCCAGGACTGCTGTCCACTGGGGAGGGTCAGGAAGGCAGTCTCCACTGCTTTCTCTCCCGTGCCAGGAGAATGTGGGGTGCTGGGCTCACCCCATGTGCTGGGTGCTCTGAGTGAGCAGATAATCATGGTAGCAGCCTTGCTCTTGCCAGCAAGGCGTGTCTTGTCCCTTTTTGTTTTGGTTTTGGAAAGGCATCACATTTTTATAGCCAAGGAGAGAGAAGGAAGGAAGAGAAGAAATTTATAATGTGGTTCTAAGTGGTTTTATCACATATTTGATTAGCTCTCTAGAGGAAAGATAAAAGCTTAATCGGATCATTTAAGAAGGCGCACACACAGAAAGGAGACCGGCTTAACTAACGATTAGGAAGTGTCTCTGGGCTGGAAAAGTCTCCTCTTTGCCTTAAGTGGGGTGATAAGCACTATTATTATGGGAAAATTCACACCATGACTCAATTCATAGCTGTAATACGACTACGACTTGCAAAGCATGTCTCATTTCAGAGACATTAAATTCTTGGGTGCCTACTTTATCAAGTGTGTGACATCTCCATCCGCCATCCGCACACCAGCCTTCGTGTAAGCTCAGCAAAGGGACTTGTTGGGGGTACCAGGGTCTTAAAGGGGGCCTGCTGGCGGGAACACACACATGCTTCCTCATTTTCCTTCCTCCTTCCCTCCCTCCCTTCCTTCCTTCCTTCTACTAGGAATGAACCTAGGACCTTGTGCATGCTAGGCCAGGGCTTTGCCACTGA
Organism: Muscardinus avellanarius; assembly: GCF_963383645.1. NCBI lineage: Eukaryota > Metazoa > Chordata > Mammalia > Rodentia > Gliridae > Muscardinus > Muscardinus avellanarius. Next base: position 118,311,614 of record NC_137786.1, on the reverse strand, counting down.
GCTACATCCCCAGCTCTTTTCATTTCATTTCATTTTCCTTTGAGACAAGGTCTTTCTAAATTGCCCAGGCTGGCCTTGAACTTTTGATGGATCCTCCTGCCTCCGCCTCCTGAGTAGCTGGGATTACAGGTATATACCACCATGCTAGGCTCATTGTCTACTTATTTCTTAATCCCCTGCAGCTGAGCTGAAATTTCCTTTTCTTTTCTTTCTTTTTTCTTCTCTCTCTATTTTAAAACAGGGTCTAAGTTGCGGAGGGCCTCACTAAGTAGCTGAGGCTGTCCACAAACTGTGGTCCTCCAGTTTCCGCCAAATGCTGGGATTACAAGCGTGCGCCACCACGCCTGGCCTACTTTTTAAAAAAAATATATTTCATTTTATTTTTGGTGGTAGTGGGGATTGAACCTAGGGACATTAATACCTCTGAACCCTAGTCCTATTTTATTTTTTTATTTTGAAACAAGGTCTCACCAAGTTTCTGAGGTTGGCTTCAAACCTGCGATCCTCCTGTCTCAGCCTCCTAAGCACTGGGGTTATGGGTGTGTACCACCATACGTAGCTATCTCTCCCTCTCTTTCTTTCTTTCTTTCTTTCTTTCTTTCTTTCTTTCTTTCTTTCTTTCTTTCTTCTTTCTTTCTTGTGCTGGGGACTGAACCTAGGGGCATTTTACCTCCGAGCTACAACCTCAGCCCACTTTTTTTCTTTATTTTGAACAGGGCCTCACTAAGTAGATGAGGCTGGCCGCGAACCTGGATCCTCCTGTCTCAGCCCCAAGTACTGATATTACAAGTGTGCGCCCGGCTTGTCATTTACTTTCTAATCACCGAGTCCAGTGACTTTTTCTTGTGTCCTCAATTCTCGGAGGTGTCCCGTGACACAATCCTGTGGGAACTTCATGTTTTGGGCTGTGGGGTGCTTCACTCTTGATTTTCTTACAAATCGACACTTCCCTTCTCTGTTCTTCCATGATTCCCTGTTCTTTGTCCATTGCAGATCTGGTTTACCATGTACATCTCCAACCAACATGTCTGCAGGGTTGATTCTCCGAGGTCGTCAGCTTTATTTATTTCTAGACCTTCACATCTGAACACATACCTCACATGTACTTGGTGCCAAAAGACTCATGAATCCCTGCGTCCGCCTGGGCAGAGCTCATTTCTTTTTATTTCAGATCTCCAGTTCTCAGTGCTCATTTTAAACCTAGACCTTCCAGCCCCCTCCCTCAATTTCTAAGGTCAAATTAATCATCTTTAATAAGTTCGACTGTCGGAAAGCTGCAGTCTTGTAATTACCACCCAGCCTGGAAGAGCATCGCCATCTCCCTTGTCTGATCTCGTCTCTTTCCTCGTATCCTGGGCACCTTGGCTTTAGTGAGACGCCCTGACACTGCCCGCCTGCCATCCTGCGCCTGTCCCCACAGCGTCCCCCTCCTTTCCCTTCTCTTCCTTCTCCTCCGCTGTCGCTGCCCTAATCAAGACTTGTCCCCACAGGCGCCACACTCACGCATCTTCTAAGAGGGAGACCAGTCATAAGGATTATTTTATTTTATTTTTGGTACTGGGGATTGATCCCAGAGGCTTTCTACCTCCAAGCAGTACTCTGAGCCTGATTTTATTTCTTATGTGGAAACAGGATCTCACTAGGCTACTGAGAGGCTCGGAAGGAGAGTTAAATGAAAAGTTTCTCCTTGGCTTCGATATATCTTGCTTTTAATTGCCAAAGTAATGCACAATATTCCTAAAATACTTTTCTGGTCATCAGTCAAATCAAAATCAAATTTATTTTTATTTTATTATTATTTTTTTCTTTGAGTGGTTCCCTTTTCTCATAGAATCCAGTGCAAGCACCTTGACCAGTCTTCCGTGCACCAGGGCCAGGCTTCCAGCTGGTCTCCAGCTGCACCCAGCCCCTCCCTCCACTCTGGTCAGGCTGTCACCATCCAGTCACCATCCTCTGTAAGATGTGCCCTCCCCCACTTGTGCCCATGAACACGAAGTTCCAGAAGTCCCTATTTTCTTACTTAGATCTTGGTAATAGCTTCTTAACCCATCTTCCTGTTTCTCATTTCTTCCTTATTCCACTCATTCTACACGCTTCGATTTGCAAAGGGAGGTTGGACAGGAGGTAGTGAGAGGCTCAACTGGTGGCAAGTCTTCAGACAGATCAAGTTTTAGGGAAGATATATATGGAAACCCATTCTCTTAAAATATCCTTGCCCAAAGCTTACTGACTATTATGGATGCTGTTCCTTGCCAAAACACCTTTCTTAAAAATAAATGTTGACTGTTGACTGGTACATGGCTATAATCCCTGCACTTGGGAGGCTGAGACAGGAGGATTGCAGGTTTAAGGCCAGCCTCAGCAACTTAGCGAGGCCCTGTTTAAAACTAAAACTAAAACTAAAAATAAAAGGGGTGTGGAAGTAGCTCAGAGGTGGTATGCCCCTGGTTCAATCCTTATTACCAAAAAAAAAAGAGAAATCCTTCAGTGATTTGATTTTCATAATCTGTACAATACAATATAATCCCACTAGACTTGGCATTCCAAGATTTGCAAGCTCTGTCGTTCACCCACATTTCCAATTATGGGACATGAAGTTAGAGCACACGCTTTGGAGTCGGAGGACGTGAGCTGAAACGCGACTTACCTTTTTACTAGCTGTGTGATCTCAGCAAGTCACTTGACCTCTCTCACCCTTAGTTTTCTTTCCTATAATTTTCAAGTAATTCTAACTTACCTGGCGGGGTCATTGTGCAGATCATAATTAGAGGTAAAAAGTGTGGAGCTTAGAAGTCTTTCCAGAAGTTAGCTGTGATTGTCCTATCTATTATATCATACCTACATAGAGCTTCTAGGCTACTTGCATTTGTATAAACATGCAAATCTGTTACAGCTACCCAGAATAGACCAATTTGCATTCTTTTCTCTTACCTCTCTATCTGGAGAACTGCTTGAGATCCAAACTATCTAAAGGTCACCTCCACCATTCAGTCTTTCTGGAGAATCCTTTCTTTGTGCTTCTGTACCACTTTATATCTCCAGAAGCATACTGTATTGTAATTATATTTCTGCTGTTAGTCTATGCAGTTGCTGGTGACCTGACCTTTACTGTGTGTGTGTGTGTGTGTGTGTGTGTGTGTGTGTGTGTGTGTGTGCATGCGCGCGCACACGCTAGGGATTACACCCAGGGACATTCTGCATCTAAGCTATACCCCCATATTGCTTTTATTTCTTATTTTGAAACAGGGTCTCCCTAAGTTGCAGAGGGCCCCACTAACTTGCTGAGGCTAACCATAGTACTGAGATTCTCTTGTCTCAGCCTCCCAGGTACTGGGATTACAGTGTGTGCCAGTGCACTCAGTTTTACCTAACTTTTTAGCTCCATTACTAGAATAGTGTCTGGTATATAACAGAGCTGATCAATGTTGACGTTGACTGGATGTTGAATAAACAGGAGAAAAGAGCACATATTATAGAATGTAGACTTTACCTAGGAGCTTTCTTTCTTTCTTTCTTTCTTTCTTTCTTTCTTTCTTTCTTTCTTTCTTTCTTTCTTTTTCTTTCATTAAAGTGTGCCACCATGCTTAGCTTCATTTTTTACTTTGAAACAGGGTTTAAATTGCTGAGGCTGTGCTGTACGGCGAGGCCAGTGGCGGGGCCAGCGAGGCCGGGATTTGGATCCTGCAGTGTGGCATCCACAGGGAAATATCATAAAAAAATAAAAAATCAGATGCTTTCCCTAATATGTGAAAACTAGGGAGAAATGAGTAATAGGAGGCACTCTAGTTGAAGAAGGGGCCCTATGGAGGAGCAATTAAGGTGACCTATGCACATGATATACTTAAACAAATATATCAAAGTCAATCACTAAATCAAGCATGGGATCGAGAAAGGGAGAGGGAATGGGATGGAGATTGGATAAAAGCTAATTGGGTGATGTGTGCTTGTATATCCTCACAAGTCTTGTATTCCATTGAGATGTTTGACTACAATGCACCAATAAAAATATATTTAAAAAAATAAAATAAATTGCTGAGGCCGGCCTTGAATCTGTGATCTTTGTCTCCCAAATACTGGAATTAGAGGCTTAATCCCACCGTGTTTGGCTTTTAGTTTTTGTTTTGAAGCGAGGTCTTGCTAATTTGCAGAAAGTCTCTCTTAGTTGCTGAGGCTGGTCTCAAACCTGAGATCTTCTTTTCTCAGCCTCCCAAGTACTGGGATTGCAAGGCATGTGCCATCATACCCAGTCATGAAGTTTCTTGGAAAAACATTGTAACTAACAAAAAAAAAGAAAAGAAAACTCCTGGTTTTATATCCTTTTTTTTCAATTTGTGAAGCACTTCATGCTTTTATCTCCTATAATCTTTCAAACAATCCCAAAGGGTGTACTCATTTCGAGTCACCCCCCCCCATGCCAGTTTGGCATGGGGCTGTACTTCTATTTTCTGTATTTCTATCTTTCTAATAAACTTCTTTAAATCTTAAAAAAAAAACAATCCCACAAGGTGGTTTTGTGATTATCCCTACTGTACACTATATAGATGATTAGATTGGTGTGTAAGAAGGTAACAGATCAACAATCAAAGAGGTGTCAGAGTCAGAACACAGAGCCAAGATTTTTTTTTTTTTTTTTTTTTTTTTTTTTGCGGGTCTGGGGATGGAACCCAGAGGCATTTGACCTCCGAGCTACACCCCCTGCCCAATTTTTTATTCTTTATTTTGAAACCGGGTCTCACTGAGTTGCAGAGGGCTTCACTAAGTAGCTGAGGCTGTCTGCGAACCGCGATCCTCCGGTCTCAGCCTCCCAAATGCTGGGATTACAAGCGTGCGCCACCACACCTGGCTCAGAACCAAGATTTTTAACAAGAACTCCATGGCTGAAGCAAGTCAACACTCTAGAGAATACGGTGTGCATAGTGGATTACCAAGAAAATTCCAGTCGTCCGTATTTGCATTATTGAACTGCACAGATGGAGGAGTACTCAATGCTGAAAGCCAGGCTTGGTGATTCATACTTGTAATCCCAGTACTTGGGAGGCTGAGACAGTAGGATTACAGGTTTGAGGACAGCCTCAGCAAGTAGTGAGACTCTCATCAACCTAGTGAGACCCTGTTTAAAAATAAAACAAAAATAGGGTTGAGGGTGTAGCTGGGAGGTAGAATGCCCCTGGGTTCCATCCTCAGTACCGCAATAAATAAATAAATAAATAAATAAATAAATAAATAAATAAATAATAAAGTTGAGGTATTTGGATTATAGATTTGTCTGTTGTCAAAAATTTGGGGCAATTGGGGGCCATTTATTTCACTTTCATGGCCCTTGCAATTTTCAAGGTGACCTCTAAGGAACCTAAGGTGACCTTAGATTTTACAACCTCTCACTTAGGGGTAGCTGTGCTAGTTGAGGAGTGATGTAGAGGAACTTTCTGTTGGCAATAACATGCCTTAATTTTAGGCTGAGACCGATGGAAGATAAAAGGATAGCTTTTGGAAAGGAAGATGACGGGGAAGAGGGAAGCAAAGGTTTCCAGTCACACAGACAGCTCGGCGGCTGCACGCCGGATCCTCCTCCAGGGTCTGTGTGAGGAATTTGAAAAGGAAGCGCTGTCCTCTGACTCTCCAATGAAACGCGGTGACTAGTCTCTTCCCATTAATTCCTTTAGAAAAATGGAAGACATCGACCTGATCAGACTGATCAAAGTGGATGTGTGCTTCTCCTACCCCAGAGTGCTTGACATCCAGATTCAGAGAGGAAATGAGAGAAAAATGGTTTTGAAATCTGCTGTTCAGAGTGGCCTAGATTGCATTTTAATTTAATTGGTTAGAGTTTCACCTTTTGCCTTCAGTGGGCTGATTAGATGAAATTGAATTGTTTGGGGGATCTGTTAAAAAGATCCTGAATCCTTCCCTCTGAGGCGGAGCCACCAAGGCCATCGCCTCTCTGTCCTAGGGTAACTTCCCAGATTACCTCCTGCAGTGACAGCTTCTGAATTTGTGTGTCTCTGGTATATAAATAGACCCAGAGCTTTTCTTAATAGCAGAGCTAGGCTGCCTGCTAGACTGTTTCTAACTGTGTACATTTGGAACAGCGGGGCCCAGTCTGATCAATCCCAGCAGGTCATTCCAATTGTAAAATTGCCCAAACCATGGGACCTAGTGCAGAGCCTGGAATATAACAGATCCCAGCAGACATCTGCTCACTAAGCGGGCCTAGTCCAGGCTCTCTGCATATGCACGAAGCCCTTCTGTGGGGCCCGCCACGAGACTTGTGATCAAAGGCTGGCCCAGGACTCCGGTGCTTATTGTTCTGTGGGTCCCAGAGCTTCCCCTGCCTCCACAGACATCAGGTCTGGAAGAGAGCGCAGCAGTATTTGGTAGAACTGCTCTTGTTGATAAACGGCTGGCTCTAATTGACAGCTTCTGTTTAAAACCTGCTCAGTCTCCCTCCCCATTTCTGTCTAGCGTAACAGCTTGGTCTTCTTTGGGGCACTAAGTCCTCCCCACTCCTGTTTCAATCATTTGCAAGATGCAGGATGAGAGTTAACACAGAATCTCCCATGCATAACCTCACTACTTATGTTTATTTATTTATTTTTGAACCCAGGGACATTCTACCTCCAAGATACATCCCCAGCCCTATTTTATTTTGAAACAAGGTCTTACTAGGTTATGAGAGCCTCACTCCTATCTGAGGCTGTCCTGGAACCTGTAATCCTCCTATTTCAGCTTCCCAAGTACTGGAATTACAGACATGTGCCACCATTCCTGGCATAACCTCACTATTTAAAAGTTATAAATTGAAGCCAGGCGTGGTGGCGCACGCTTGTAATCCCAGCATTTGGGAGGCTGACACAGGAGGATCGTGGTTCGCGGCCAGACTCAGCTACTTAGTGAGGCCCTGTGCAACTCAGTGAGACCCGGTTTCAAAATAAAGAATAAAAAATAGCGCTGGGGGTGTCGCTTGGAGGTAGAATGTCCCTGGGTTCCATCCCTAGTATCGAAAAAAAAAAAAAGTTATAAATTGAGCAAACGAATAACTATATGAAGTTACTACTACTTAGTGTTTTTACTTTCTGGATGCCATAATTGAAAAAATATAAAAAGCTTCGGTTTGTAGAAGACTGAAAGTCAGCAATAATATCAAATGCTACTAAATTTACATATATAGAGAGATGTGACATTAAAGAGCTAGCCATGTCTAGAGGCGTAGTAAAGTTTATGCTTCATTCATTATTACCTACTTACTCTACAAGATATATTTGTCTTATTTTCATTCTAGCATAACCACTATGTTATAATCAATATTTTCATAGCATTTGTGTTCTGTTGATAGCAAGCTAAAGCGTGGGGTCACAGCTGAACATGGTGGCACAGCTGAACATGTAATCTCAGTTCTTGAAAGGCTGAGACAGGAGGATCGCAGGTTCAAAGCTGGCTTCAGCAACTTAGTGAGGCTCTCAGCAACCTAGTGAGACTCTATTTCTAAACAAAGAAATAAAATTGGGTTGAAGGTAGAATGCATCTGGATTAGCCAGGCGTGGTGGCTCATGCTTGTAATCCCCCCGCTTGGGAAGCTGAGACAGGAGGATCACGCAGGTTCAAAGCCAGCCTCAGCTACTTAGTGAGGCTCTCAGCAACTTAACGAGACCCTTTTTACCAAATAAAATATAAAATAGGTCTGGGAGTGTAGCCCAGAGGTAGAAGGCCTCTGAGTTCCATCCCCAGTACCACCAAAAAAAAAAAAAAAAAAAAAGAATGCATCTGGATTTAATCCCCAGTACCCAAATCAATCAATCAATCATGGGGTCAACAAGCTTTTTGTTTAAAGATTAAAACAGAAATATATTAGCCACATACATGGCCTCTGTCCCAGCTATTGTACTCTGCTGTTGGACTGTGAAAGCAACTATACATAATACATACATGGAGTATGATTGTGTGCCAATAAAACTTTATTATAAAAATAGGCAGCCAGCTGTAAGCCGTAGTTTGCATAGTTTGCCAACCCTTGAATAAAAATAAAATATAATTACAATAAACATGCATAAAACTTGAATGTATATTCATGAAATATAAATAAAGCATATGAAATATAAAAATTTTATGTAGCTATTGAAAATGTTAATTTTTCTAAAATACGCAAAATTATCTATAATCAATAAGCCAAACATAAGTTATAATTTATAAAAATTAGTTAAGCAAAGCTAAAATATTAATTTTGGAGGGAAGGTATAGATATCTTATCAGCATTTTTTTTTTTACAAAAAATAAAAATACTTGCAACTCCAGTTGCAATGACCATCCTGTTGCCTATGTAAAGAATCAGGATATTTTATGCACAGTGCTTTTATATCTATATCTGTATCTATGTGAATATTAAGAGTAATGACAATTATTTAACATTGGAAAATGTTTCCAGCCACCAACTTAAGATGATAGAACTAATTAGTGAGCCTCTGGAACCATAAAATGAAATAGGTGAATAAGAAAGTGAGCAGTTAGCTGGGTGTGCACATGCCTAGAGCTTCTGTACTTGGAGGCTGACAGGAGAATATCAGGTTCAAGGACAGCCTCAGCAAGCAGTGAGACTCATCAGTCTTCAAGACACTGTTTCCAAATAAGAAATAAAATTGGGCTGGAGGTGCAGCTTGAAGGTAGAATGCCTCTGGGTTCAATCCTCAGTATCACACACAAAAAAAGAAAAAATAGAAAAGAAAAATATAAGTGAGCAATTAGCACTCCTGGGGAAAATATTTTATTAGGCTGGTATCTATAGCATTTGTGTCCATTGCTGTGACACAATACCTGGAATAATTAACAAGAGGACGGTTTGCTGGGCAAGGTGGTGCACACTTGTAATCCCAGTACGTGGGAGGCTGAAACAGGAGGACTGAAGGTTCATGGCCAGCCTCAGCTACTTAGTGAGACCCTCTGCAACTTAGACCCTGTTTCCATCCCTAGGACCACAAATAAAATAAAATAAATAATAAAAAATGGGACTGGGGTTGTAGCTCGGAGGTAGAATGCCCCAGGTTCAATCTCAGTAACACACACACACACACACACACACACACACACACACACACACACAAAAGAGGAAAGGTTTATTCTGATTCACAGATTTGGAGGTTCTAGCCCATGATCTGTTGGCCGTGCTGTTCTGGGCCTGTAGTGAGACAATGCATCAAGGCCGGAGGACCTGATGGAGTAAGATTTTTACCTATGGCAGCCAGAAAGAAAAGAGAAAGGAGAAGGGGGGTCCGGGCCTCAGGGTCCCCTTCTCCAGTGACCTGAGACCTCCCACTAGGTCCCAACTCTGAAAAGTTTCTACTACCGCTCACTAGCATCAAGATAGGGACTAAACCTTTAACACATGGGCCTTTGGGGATATTTAAGATCTAAACTAGTATCGCTTAGGAGGCGGAGACAGGAGGATTGCACCAGGTTCGAAGCCAGCCTTGCTGGCTTAAGAGACCCTGTTTCCAAATAAAAATATAAAAAAAAAAGCCGGGCGTGGTGGTGCACACTTGTAATCCCTGCGCTTGGGAGGCTGAGACAGGAGGATCGCACGGGTTCAAAGCCAACCTCAGCTACTTAGTGAGGCTTTCAGCAACTTAGTGAGACCCTGTTTCAAAAAAAAAAAAAAGTCTGGGAGTATAGCCTGGAGGTAGAAAGTCTCTGGGTTCTACTCCTAGTACCACCACAAAAAAAAAAAAAAAAAAAAAAAATATATATATATATATATATATATATATATATATATATATATATATATGAGATAGGGTTTGGGAGTGAAGCCTGGAAGTAGAAAGGTTTCCAGGAACCCCAGTACTGCCAAAAATAAATAAATAAATAAATAAAAATAAACTATAGTATCATTCATGCTATTTACAACGTGGCACATTGACACAATATGAAAAATACAAGGTGCTTGTTCTCTTACTTAAGTGCTTCTGTCACTGTAGTCCTCTGCTTACTCCACAGTGGCATCCATCTCCAATGTTGGGGGGCAGCATTACCCCCAAGACACTCAGCATTGTGACACAGCTTGTCTTGTTATGAGGACACAGGGCATATTATATATGAGAAGTGATTCCGTTGGACCCAACTGGTGTTAATGACAGGAGTGGATGTTTAGCTCAGTTTCAGGTGTGCACACCACCAGTGTGTGAGGACTGAGGACTGAGTGCCGAGTAACAGAAGTGTTTTTAAGGTGTGAAGCATATTTGGATATGCAGGGTTCCTGATGTGTGAGTCCCAGGCAAGGCTGCTCAGTAAACACGTTTCATGCTGTTGGATTAGGGGTAGATGCAGGATTAGGAGGTAAAAGAAGCAAGAATAATGAGCTCAAAGATGAAGGGGCCCTCCCAGGGAATTGGTAAAATGGAGAATGTAAGCTTAGAACTCCTGGCAACCACCAGGTGAAGAGAGTTTCCCTGAGAATGAGGACAGAAGAGGAATTCTGCGGCAAGAGTTGGAGAAAGACCAAGTCAAATGTCCTCATTTGAGACCTTAAATCCTGCTGTGCCAGACTTGAAGTTTCTAGACTTTTTAGTTATGGGAACTATAAAGTTCCTTGTCTGCTTAAACCAGTTTCATTTGGATTTCTGTGCCTTGCAATAAAATGTTTCTATTAATATATAATATTCTGGATACTGTGGTCCATTTATTTAACGAGTACCTGAAATTTGCCTAGTCTCCTCTGCCTTTGAAAATTTCTTAACAATTAGACATATTTAACTGTCCACATCGTACCCATCCTGTACTCTCTTATAAGCTTTTCAGATCTTGTCTAAGCAGTGTTTGAAGATCTGCTGGTAAACTTGATAAATCACTCTGATAAGTCACTCTTCCAGAGGAGGTAAAATGCAGATGTGATTGCTTCACACATTTGCCTACCATGGAAATGTAATTACCATGAGAAAATGTTGACCTGACTAGAGAGTAGACATACAGAACAGACTTCTTCAGGGTTTGTCTCAGTGGAACCCTAGGTCAGCCATTAGCCAGCCAACACCTTGCACGCGAGTGAGTCCGGCCAAGGTAAGGAGAGTGACCTAGTCAACCTGAGGTTGACACACACACGTTTTCAGTCCAGATCATGTAGACCCCGCTGGCTCATGGGCTGTATACATAAATGTTTGTTGATGTATGGTTACTGAGGTTGAGAATATTTGTCACACACCATTATTATGACAGCAGATGACTGATACATCAGCCTAGAAGTGCTATATCTGGCAAATTCTGACAGCTTTGATAAAATCTCAGCTTTTTTTTTTTAGATGCTGAACAAAGGAGACTTGAAATATCATCTCTCTGAACTTTAGTTGCATTTCTGAAATTACCATTTATACTGTGATCAAAAGTGTTTTGAAGCACAAGAAAAAAAATAAGGAGCATCTAGTTTGGAAAGGAAGAAATAAGACTTTTTATTCACAGATGACATGATTGTGTATGTAGAAAATCTGCTGGAATTTCCAGAAGAGCTCTTAGCCCTAGTAAGTGAATTAAGCAGGTTTGAAGGACACAAGATTAATATATAAAACACAATTGCATTTTATTTATTAATAATCAATAATAGTCCAGACATGATGGCATATACCTATAATCCTAATACTTGGGAGGCTGAGACAGAATTCAGGTTTGAGGCCAGTCTCAGCAATTCATCAAGGCTTTCAGCAACTTAATGAGGTCCTGTTTTCAAATAAAAAATAAAATGAGGCTTGGGGTGCAGCTTGGAGGTAGAGTACCCCTGGGTTTAATCCCTAGCAACACACACACACACACACACACACACACACACACACACAGCAATGATAGAAATAATAAAAAGTATGTTTTTTTTTAAAAAAAATGAGACAGGGAGAGATAAATATGGCAAAAGAAAAACAAAAACAACAAAACAAACTAAAGTCTAAGACCACCATAAAACCTTGGTGAGAGAAACTATGTAACATCTAAATCAATAGAAAGACACACTGGGTTCAAGGACCAAAAAATGCACCACTATGAAGATTTTAATTTTCTCTAATGATGCATGGATCAATGCAACCCCAATCAAATACCAGCAGACTATTTTTTTTTACAGATAATCACAAGGCAATTTCAAGTTTTATTTAGAAGTATAAAATATTTTGTATTTAGCCAAAACATTTAAAAAAGAGGAACAAATTTGGAAGGTTAATATTACGTGATTTAAAGATTTATTATGGAACTATAACAACAAAAGCAGTGTAGCAATTAGACAGCCATATGCAAAAAAGCTCTTCAAAGCCGCACATGGTGGTTCACACTTGTAATTCCAGTACTTAGGAGACTGAGAGAGGAGGACCGCAGTTCTCAGCCAACCTCAGCTACTTAGTGGGGCCATCCCACTAAGGGTCTCAACTTAGTGAGACTCTGTTTTAAAATAAGGAATAAGGGGCTGGGATGTAGCTCAATGGCAAAGCGCCTGCTTTGCAGGTGTGGCGCTCTGGGTTCTATCTCCAGTTCCAAAAAGACCGAAAAAAAAAGAACCCCTTTAAAATAAAGAATAAGCCGGGTGTGGTGGTGCACGCTTGTTATCCCAGCATTTGGGAAGCTGAGACAGGAGGATTGTGGTTCATGGACAGCCTCAGCTACTTAGTGAGGCCCTTTGCAACTCAGTGAGACCCTGTTTCAAAATAAAGAATAAAAAATAGGCTGGAGTTGTAGCGTGGAGGTAGAATGTCCCTGGGTTTCATCCCCAGTGCTGAATAATAATAATAATAATAATAATAATAATAATAATAATAATAATAATAAATAAAAAATAGAGCTGGGGTATAGCTCAGAGGTAGAATGCCCCTGGGTTCCATCCCTAGTACCACACATAAAAAAAGCTCTTCAATCTAAACTTTGCAATATATATATTTTTTAAATGAGCTCAAAATGGATGATAGACCTAAATGTAAAATAAACAACTATAAAATGTCTAAAGGAAAACATAGAAAAAAATCTCTGTGGCCTTAGTCAAAGACTTCTTATATTTGACACCAAAAGCATAATTCATAAAATGAAAAATCAATTGAACTTCATCAAAATTAAACCACCTGATTTTACAGAGACATTGTTATTAGAATGAAAATGCAATTTTTAGAATAGAAGAAAAATATTCGCAAAGCATTGATCTGATAAAAGACTCGTACATAGGATTCAAATATAGGTATGTGGGTCTGTCTGCCTATCTCCCTATCGTTCCATATATATACATATGTTTGTTTATTTGGTGTTGGGGATTGAACCCAGGGTATTCTACCTTTGAGTTACACCTCCAGCCCTATTTTATTTATATTTTTTATTTTAAAGAATTTTAATATGCTTGTATTGGTTCATTAGAGTCTCACTGTCATGTTGACAGTGACAATGTGCAGAGTACTTGGCCCCCCACTCTGTCCCCACCCCCTCCTTCCCCATACAGAGTCCTGAGGTTGCTGAGGTTGACATTGGTATTTCACATATGTACACAAGCTGACAGTAGTCATTCCTTCAGTGGTCCTCACTCTCCCCCTCCCCTTTCCCTCCTACCTCCCTGGCTCCACTGAGGTTTCTCCTCCATTACCCAGTCCCTCTGGTGTCCCCATTCCTCCCCAGCTTCTGCACATTAGAGAACACCTATGACCCTTCACTTTCTGTGACTGGCTGATCTAATAAACATAATGTTCTCCAGGTCCTTCCATTTTCTTGCAAATGACATAATTTTGTTCTTTATTGATGAGTGGAATTCCATTGTATTTCTCATAATTTTGTAATCCATTCATCTCATGATGGACACCTAGGTTGGTTCCATAATTTGGCTATTGTGAATTGTGCTGCTATGAACATGGGTATGCATATAATACTGCAATTCTCTGAATTCTGCTCCGTTGGAAAGATACCCAGGAATGGTATAACCAGATTATTTTTTATTTTAAAACTGGGTTGCTAAATTGCGGAGGCTGGCCTGGAACCTGTGATTTTCCTGTCTCAGTCTCTGGAGTACTGGGATTACAGGCATGTGCCACCACGCCCAACTCTATCCATCTTAATCTCAGGCTACAACAAAAACAGACTATTTACTGAATGGCTTAAATAAGAGAAATAACTTCCTTATAGTTTTGGAGCCTGGAAATCTTAGATGGGGTGCTTGCGTGGTGGGTTCTGTGGAGGACTTTCCTCCTGCCATGTAGATAACCTGCCTTAACAGGGTGGGTTGCAATGATACCCGTGCATGGAGTGGGAGAGAAATCCCTCTCCTACTGCTTATAAGGCTACCAGTCCTTCTGGATTAGGACGTCACCCTAGGTCCTCATTTAACCTTAATTATCTCTTTTTCTAAATGCAAAAGCCCCTTTCCAAATTCAATCACATTCGAAATGAAAGCTTTAACATACAAATCTGTGGGAGTATGGAACAACTTAGTTCATAGCAGTATCTTAAAATTTAGTAATAAAAGTGCAAACAAAGCTGGGGGTGGTGGTGCACACTTGTAATCTCTGTACTTGGGAGGCTGAGACAGAAGGATCTCAGGTTCACAGCCAGCCTCAGCAACCTTGTGAGGCCCTGTTAAAAAAAAAAGAATAAAATAGGGCTGGGGTGTAACACACACACACACACACACACACACACATACACACTGCAAGCAATTTAATTTAAAAACAAACAAGAGCTAGGCGTGGTGGCGCACACTTGTAATCCCAGCATTCAAGAGGCTGAGACCTGAGGATCATGGGTCACGGGCAGCCTCAGCTACTTAGTGAGGCCCTCTGCAACTTAATGAGACCCTGTCTCAAAATAAAGAATAAAAAATAGGTCAGGGGGTGTAGCTTGGAGGTTGAATGCCCCTGGGTCCCATCCCCAGACCCGCAAAAATAAATAAATAAATAAATAAATAAATATGGACAAGAGCTGGGCATGGTTTGAAACCAGCTCCAGCAACTTAGCAATATCCTCAGCAATTAAGGGAGACCCTGTTGCAAAATAAAAACAATAAAAAGGGCTAAGGATGCAGCTCAGAGATAGGATGCTCCGAGGTTCAATCCAAAGAAAGAGAGAGAGAGAGAGAGAGAGAGAGAGAGAGAGAGAGAGAGAGAGGAAGGAGAAACTGAAACCTGTTCCTAAATTGTGTCCATTCTGCATGAAAGACACAGGGTGAGACTATTGTCACCATTCACAGCCCCAGCTCGTCCATCCTGCCACAATCAGGAATAACAAAGGATGAAGCAGAAGAGCCTGAAATCAAACTCAGGAACTTACTGGTGTTGAACAATTTTCTTTGCCTGAGACTGTTCGCAACAGATTGAGCGCCTGGCACTGGGGGCACAGCCCGCAGGTGGATGAGCTGGTCTCTAACTGCCCATGTGGAAGGGGCCTCGGCTGGCACGCAATCGCCCCTCACAGGAGCTGGGATTCCCTCTGCAAAGGCTCTGCCAGCTGCCGCCTCTGCTTCACATTCCCAAGGACAGAGCTCTCCAGAGGTGGCTGCGTAGGGCTCGCCCAGCTCTAGAGACGCGTCAAGTGCCACAGTCCTCACTTCTCCACACTCTCAATGATCATTATCTGCCCATCTCTCTCTGGGTTTGAAAGTCTTTAGAAATTAAGCTCAGCCTGGTGTGGTGGCTCATGCTTGTAATCCCAGCATTCGGGAGGGTGAGACCCAGAGGATAGGATTGTAGTTCGTGGACAACCTCAGCTACTTAGGCCCTCTGCTCGGAAGTCGAATGTCCCTGGGGTTCCATTCCCAGATAAGAAAGAAAGAGAGAGAGAGAGAGAGAGAGAGAGAGAGAGAGAGAGAGAGAGAGAGAGAGAGAGAGAGAGAATGAGAATATGAGAATTAAACTCAAGCCAGGCATGGTGGGTGGCGCACCCTTGTAATCCCAGCACTTGGGAGGCTGAGACAGGAGAATCGCAGTTCTCAGACAGCCTCAGCTATTTAGTGAGGTCCTTTGCAACTCAGTGAGATCCTGTTTCAAAATAAAAGAATAAAAAATAGGGCTGGTGGTGTAGCTCGGAGGTAGAATGCCCCTGGGTTCCATCTCCAGTACTGCAAAACAAAACAAAAAACAGACAAGAGATTTAAACAGGTATTTCATCAAAAAATATATATCTGACAAAGAAACATAGAAGATTCCCTAAATATTAGTCATTAGGGAATTGTAAATCAAAACCACAACTAGGTAACATTTGCATCTTTAAGAACTGCTAAAATTTTTGTTGGATATGGCCCCACACACCTGTAAACCTAGTAGCGAGGAGCCTGAGATAGGTGAATAAAAAGCTGTGAGGCCAGTCTCAGCAACTTAGTGAGACCCTGTTTAAAAAAAAATAAAATAGGGCTGGGATGTAGCTCAGAGGTAGAATGTGTCCCTGGGTCTGATATCTAGTGTCACTAAAAAGGGAAAGAAAGAAAAAAAAAAGGAGTAAAATTAAGAAGATTCACTCACACTAGGGTTTGGCGACAATGTAACAGAAACATGATTCTCATCATTTTGGAAAATAGTTTACCAATATCTAAAGAAGTTAAACATACTTCCATCATACAGAGAAATGGGTAAATCTCTTTGTCATTCAAAGACTTTTACATGAGCTGAATGTGATGGCATGTACCTGTAATCCCAGTACTTGGGAGGCTAAGAGAGAAGGATCACAGTTTCACAGCCAACCTCAGCTACTTAGTGAGGCTCTCAGCAATTTAGTGAAACCCTAATTCCAAATAAAAAATGAAATAGGGCTGGGTTTAGCTCAGAGGTAGACTGCACCTGGGTTCAATCCCCAGCCCACAATCACAAAACAAAACAAACAACAAAGAGTTCTACACAAGGACTCATATTCTTTTATTTTTAATAGCCTCAAACTGGCCAGGCCTGGTGGCGCACGCTTGTAATCCCTGCACTTGGGAGGCTGAGACAGGAGGATCGCGCAGGTTCGAAGCCAGTCTCCACTGGCTTAAGAGACCCTGTTTCCAAATAAAAAATATAAAATAGGTCTGGGAGTGTAGCCCGGAGGTAGAAGGCCCCTGGTTCCATCCCCAGTTTATTCATTGATAGATGAATAAATTCATTTATTAATTGGTAGATGAATAAATAATGTAGTCCATACCATGGAATACTACTTAGCAAGAAAGATAATTGACTTAATGGCAAAACAGTTGTGCTGAATAAAGGGAGTTAAATGAAAACACAAATATTTCTCTTATATAAAATTATACTAAATAACAATGACAGTCACAGAATACCAGGGGCAGCCTGGGGTGGGCTTGGAGGGAGAGCAAGGAAAGAATGACAATGCATCCAAGGAAACTTCTGCGGGTGAGGGCATGTCCCATCCTCACTGTAGGGATGATGGGCGCTGCCGGGTTCTGTCGACAGGCTTGTCTATCACAAATCTGCCCTCCGCTCCTGCTGGGCCACTGGAACGTTCGCAGCCCAGCTGTGCTAGGGCAGCGGCATAGGTGGCAGAGACACCTAAGGAGACGCCTGGAGATGAGATGTGACACAGAGCTTTATTGAGAAATGCTTACAGGGAGGGTGCCGAGCTGGACAGGGGCCTCATCAGAAATCCCGGTGGTGTGGGGCAGGACGGGCGCCTCCATTTCACACAGTGTCTCTGGTGCTCTGCCAGGTAATAACGCCCTTCCTCCCTCCTCCCATGGCACTTTGTCCAGCGGTGGCTGGATGAACACTCCCCTCTCCATGGTGCTTTGATCTGTGCCAGGTACCCCAGAGAGAGGGGTATTTACTTATTGGCGGTGCACGCTTGTAATCCTAGCATTCGGGAGGCTGAGACCGGAGGATCGCGGTTTGCGGACAGCCTCAGCTACTTAGTGAGGCCCTCTGCAACTCAGTGAGACCTGTTTTCAAAATAAATAATAAAAATAGGGAAGGGGGTGTAGCTCGGAGGTCGAATGCTCCTGGGTTCCATCCCCAGACCCACACACACAAAAATAATAATAGTTATTATTGGTGATGGTACTGGGGATAGAACCCCCGGCCTTTTACCTCCTGGCTATACCCCCAGTCCTATTGTTATTTTTATTTTAAAACCAGGTCTCACTAGGTTGACAAGAGTCTCACTCTTTGCTATCTTTGAACCTGTGATCTTCCTGTCTCAGCCTCTCAAGTACTAGGATTATAGGTATGTACCATCACACCTGGCTTAATTATTATTGTTTATTATTATTATTATTATCATCATCATCATCATCATCATCATTAGTGGTGGTACTTGGAACCCAGAGGCCTTCTATCGTCTGGCTATACCTTCAGCTTTATTTTATTTTTTATTTAGAAACAGGGTCTCAGTAAATTGTTGCAAGTCTGAGGTGCTAAGACTGGCTTTGAATCTGAGCTCCTCCTGTCTCAGCCTCCCAAGTAGTGGGATTACAGGCATGCACCACCATGCCCAGCAAGAGAGGGGTTTTTAAAAGTTAGGCTACAGAATTGGCAGTCTCACCATCTTAGCTTTCTTTGTCCTTGTACACAGCAGCCTGAGAGTGTAAGAAAGTAGATTTCTATAGCTGGGTGTGGTGGCGCACATTGGTAATGCCAGTACTTGGGAGGCTGAGACAGAAAGGTTGCAGGTTTTCAACCAGCCTCAGCTATTCAGTGAGGCCCTCTGCAACTTAGTGAGACGCTGTTTCAAAATAAAGAATAAAAAAATAGCCTTGGGGGGGGGGTGTCGCTTGGAGGTAGAATGCCCCTGGGTTCCATCCGCAGTACTGCAAATAAATAAATAAATAAATAAATAAATAAATAAATGTGGATTTCTACAGATAACACTAATGTGCTAATTCCTGGTGTACATGAGAGAAAGCCAGCATTCTTCAAGATAATATTTATCTGAGTCTGGTGTGGTGTTTCACACCTGTGATCCCAGAATTTGGGAGGCGGAGACAGGAACATCGCAGGTATTAAGCCAGTCTCAGCAATTTAGCCCTCTGCAACTTGGCGAAATAAAAAAATAATAATAATAAAATAATAAAAGAGGGCTGGGGGTATAGCTCAGAGATGGAATGTCCGTAGGTTCAATGCCTAGCACCCTTCCCCCCAACACACACACACACACACACACACACACACACACACACACACACACACGGACACAGGCATAATGCTTATCAGGACATTCTGGCCCAGATCTATTCTCGTCATTCCCCAAATCTGCAGGTACTTGGAAATGAGAAGTGCACTGCAAGGACCTGGGATTCCACTGTCCTCCTTTTCTCCAGGGATGACACCTCCACCCTCTGGCTTTTACTGCTTCTGAGAGCTTTTTCCCAAAGGTCAGATATGCTGTGTCCTTGACATATCTGGTTCTCTCTGGGCAATCGGTTTTCTGATATCAAAGCAAGCTACTCAGCCAGGATGGTGGCACACACCTCCAATCCCAGCACTTAGGAGGCTGAGACAGGAGCAATTTCGTGAAACCCTCAGCAACTTAGCAAGACTCCGTTTCAAAATAAAAAGGGCTGTTGGTGTAGCTCAGAGGTAGAGTACCCCGGGGTTCAATTCCCGGTATACATATATAAAAAGTGAGTTCCTGTATACAGTGGGGATCTCATCAGTGGGAGATGGCAGTCCATGCTTGTCTGCATCCTTTCAGTTTCAAATAAGGTGTTGGGAAAAAGTCTGGCCCCTGACAGAAGAAGCAAAGCGTGCCACCGAGCCTACAGTTTTTGCTTGTTTGTTTTGTGGCACCGGGGATTGAACCCAATCTATACCCTAACCCTATTGGATTTTTTTAAAACAGAGTCTTGGTTGGTTGATGAAAATCTCACTACTTGCTGAGGCTCTTCTTGAACCTGCGAGCCTCCTGCCTCAGCCTCCCGAGTACTGGGATTACAGTGGTGTACACTCCACCCTGCACCGCACAGTATTTTTGCCAGCCCTCAGTACTCCTGCTTTCAAACTGTGCTTTGTGATCTTGGGTCATGAGCTCATTATTTGCTGTAATAGATGGGAAACCTGGGCCTTAAATCAAGGATTAAAGTTTTTTCGCGGAGAAGATTCTGTTTTTGGCAGTGACGAGGCGCTGCCATCAATATGGGACTATGTCCATGTAGCAGTGATCTTATTTCCATCCCTCAGATCTTATTTATTTATTTTTTATTCTCTCTTATTATTTATTATTATTTATTATTTATTCTCTTATTATTTATTATTTATTCTCTCTTATTTATTTATTTTTTATTGGTACTGGGAATTGAATCCAGAGGCATTCTACTTCCAAGCTACACCCCCAGCCCATTTTAATTAACTAGTTAATTTTTTATTATTATTATTATTATTATTATTATTATTATTACGGTACTGGGGATGGAACCCAAGGGCATTCTACCTCTGAGGGACACGCCCAGCACTACTTTTTATTATTTATTTTGGAAACAGGGTCTCACTGAGTTGCAAAAGGCCTCACTGAGCAGCTGAGGCTGTCCACAAACCCGGATCCTCCTGTCTCAGCCTCCCAAATGCTGGGGTTTTAAGTGTGTGCCACCACTCCTGGCTTAATTTTTTGTTTTGAAACAGGGTTTCACTAGGTTGCAGAGAGTCTCACTACCTGCTGAGGCTGTCTTCGAAGCTGCGTTCCTCCTGTCTCAGTCTCCCAAGGACTGGGATTACAGGTGTGCACCACCACACTCGGCTCTCCTTGCTCTCTCTTGAGGACCTCAGTTTGGAGGGACGGAGGTGTCCCAGACTTAGCTTCTTCACCCAGAGGCTGGCCCTAAGCTCCGTGTCCTGGCACCACTACCGTAAGCATCACTCGCCCTCTGGTAGATCAGGATTGGCCTCTCTTTCTCTTTTCTTTTCTCTTTCCCTTTCTCTTTCTCTTTCACTTTCTTCTTGTCTCTTGTCTCCTTCTTATCGTGAGATTGGCGATGTCTCACATAACGTGTCCTACCGGGCTTAGCAGGAGCCCCTTGGAGCACACAGTCACACATTGTTAAAAGAAGAAGTTAGCCTTGTCCCGCTTTGCCAGCCTTTCCCTCTCTCACTGCACATAGGCATCTCCCACAGGTGTGGAGGTCCTGGGGCAGAAAGCCAGGCCCTGGGGCAGAAAAGTATGCCAGCAACCCAGCCTTACCATCTGGTGAGACCTGGTATGAAGATACATTGCTGCTTGGAAATGAGGATCTAATGGGGCTGGGCTGAGCTTGGGCAGCGTGGTACCCACAGCATCTACGAGCCTTTTGGACCCTTGGTTTTGTTTCAGCCTCAGAATGGGATTCTAGCCTCAGACCTCCTGCGCAGTTCTGCAGTCTGCCTGGAATCTACAGAAGAGCCCAGAATGGTTGCAGGACTAGAATGCTGGCCCCAAGCCCTGGCTACTTAACAGGGATCTTGCCAGCTCCTTCTGGCAAGTGGGATTCTCATCCCTATAAGTTCTAATTATCACCTGCAAATCAACAGAGCTCTTAAAATCATAATGTAGCTTTCTCTTTTTTTTCCCAACATTCTTACCTGACTACCTGGAATTTCATATTTTCTCTAATCACTCAGCAAAGAGGATTTTTCTGGTTTCAGTATTTTTCTGAATTCCATCTATTTCTATTTTTGTCACCCATCCACACTGGGTGACAGGGCACAGGACCTCCCAGATGTGCTTCCCGAATCAGTCTCTGCCTCCAGACTCCCCCAGGCCCAGCCCAATGCCCTGCCTTCTGCAGCTGTACTCTACCTCAGCCCCAGCTCTCAAAGTTAGCCTGTTTTCTGTTGCTGTAACTGAAGGCCACAAGCTGGGTCATTTATGAAGAATGAAGGTTTATCTAGCTCATGGTTCTGGGGGCTGAAAGACCAATTATCAAAGTGCAGCCATCTGGCAAGGGTCTCTGTGCTGCACGGACACCTGGAGAGGGTGTCACATGGCTGGAAACAGCAAATGTGCTGGCTGAGGTCTCTCTTCTCGTCTTAAAAAGCCAGTAAGGCCATCATGGGAACCCTGCTCCTTGACCTCATATGATACTAATTACCCTTCCAAAGCTCTGCCTCTAGTACCATCAAAATGGGAATTTGGGGATTGGCTCCCAGCACGTGAGCTTTGGGGTACACACTTAGCCACAGCAGTCTCCTTAGTCTCCGTCTTCTTTTTGGCTGGGTGAGTCTGTCTTTATTTCTGAGCTCCGTAACTCATGTGGCCATTTATCTAATTGCAGTTATATTCTGCTGCTATAATCCTGTAATTTCTCAACCTCCTCACTAGACTACAATTTCCTTGAGGGACTGCCCCACCTTTTGAAGCTCTCAAGGCTTGTTATGAACAGGTAGAACTGAATGAAAAAGAAAATGGTTTGTATGGTTTCTGTCATTCATCTTTATAACCACATCCTTCATACAAGGACAAAGCTTAATAGTTCAGTGAGCACAGATGCAAATACTTAGGCCTTCCTGGAAAGCAAGTTTTCTTTGTGAAGCGAAGGGACAAGACAGTCTTGGGTTAGAAGAAAATTGAAAAGGCTTTGGGATTGAGAGACTGAGAATTCAGAGAGAGAGAAAGCGCTGTGTTCCTGGTGCCAGAGAAAAACGTCTGTGCTGTAAGCAGACACCACCAGCATACTAAATGGTAGTCATAAAACAAGGGCCAGATGCCTGGGCTTTGACACCTGTAGCTAAAGCTGACTTTGTAGCCTGGCTGAGAAATCACATTATCATTGTCTTTATTATGAAGAGGCTTATGCTCCAGAGATGCTCCAAGCTTTTTGCTTCTTTTATGTTCTTTTACTGGGACATTTATTATTGCTGTCTCTTCCCAATACTGCTGGGCTTATTATCCTACATGACTCTATGTCTCAAGAGCAAATTGCTCTTTTAGGGGGCATAAAATATGCCAGATCCTCAGCAAGAGAAACAGGACATAGTTTAGACCCAGTAATTTGTGCTTCAATGAAATTAGAAATTAGTCTCTTGGGGTCTATCTCATGAAGGTTTCTTTTTTTTTTTTTCCTGTTAAAACTCTCTTTTTTCTCTCTTTCAAAGGCTATTAAGAAGAAAAGGAGCCCCCATATTTTCTGGGAAGCCCTTTTTTCCCCACACTGCAGGCTCATGTGGCCCTAGTGATGGCCAGATCTTCTGTGCTCAGTTAATGAAAGACACACATATGTCCCTGTTGCTTTTGTGGAAAGTTTGGGGGGGGGGGTGCTGTGTACAGATAGGAAGGAGAAGGCCAACCAAATCTGTGTCTTTGAAGCCATGAAAATGATCAGGAAGCCCAATTAGACTATGGGCATGGTGAAATAGGCCAGAAACTCCTAACAGCCACATGGCGCCGCAGTCCCCTCTGTAACTGCCATTGTGTGCCTCGTGGCTCTTGGTCTGACTCTCCCCTGCGATCTAGCCAGAGCCGGTTAGAAGGCAGCTGCAAGGAATATGTGCTGTATCAGTCAGAACTGCCTGAGAAGACCATTTCCAAATATGGGAGTCAAATTGGATCTGCGGCTGGATGACCACGCAAGATACTATATCAGAATGGACCGTGTAAGTCTTCGCTGTGGTGGTCCAAATGTTCATATTTCCACCAGTATTCCTATGTTGAGATCCTAACCCCCCCAGTGATGGTCATTAGGAGGTAATAGATCATGAGGCCTTTGGGGGCATGGGATCAGGCCATGAATAGAGTAGTGAATATGTATCTTTTTGTGTGTGTGGTTCTGGGGATTGAATACACGGACATCCTACCTCTGAGCTACACCCCAAGCCCCATTTTTTATTTTTAATTTGAAACAGGGTCTCAAATACTAGGTTGATGAATACTAGGTCTCAAATCTCTAGGTTGATGAGATTTTCACCACTTGCTGAGGCTGTACTCAAACCTGTGATCCTCCTGTCTCAGCCTCCTAAGTACTGGGATTACAAACTGTACCACCACACCCAGCTTGATTAGCGACCTTATTAAGAGGCCCCCAAAGAGCTGACATGTGAAGGCATAGTAGGCACCAAGAAGTGGGCCCTGACTAGACACTGAGTCTGCCTGTGCCTTAATCTTGGATTCTCCAGCCTCCAAAACTGTGAGAATAAATTTCAGTTGTTTATTTATCAACTACCTCATTTATGGTATTCTATTATGGCAGCTGGCGTTGACTGAAATAGTCAAAGTTCCTGAAGGGAGGTACATGATATTAACTAAGAGGAGAAGACAGAAGACAAAGGTTTAGTAGTACTCTTTGAGAATACAGCCCCAGGAGTTCCAGGATCAGTTCAGAAGAATTAGACCTCGCCAGGTGCAGTGGCCCATGTCTGTAATCCCAGCTCTTGGAAGACTATGTTGCTAAGGCTGTGTTGCTAAGAAGGGGCAATTTCTAAAGAATTCATTTAGCTCCTGGTTCTCGAGGCAGGGAAGTTCAAGATGGTGTGGCCACATCTTCTCAGCTTCTGGTGGGCACCTACTGCGGTATCAACTGATGTCAAGCAAGAAAGCCAAGGAAGCCAAAGCCACCCTATAACAACCCATTTTTTCTGATAACTAATCTAGTTCCAAGAGGGGAAGAACAAATGGATTGAAGAAAGGCATTAATTCATGAAGGTTCTGATCTGTGACCCAGCGCTACCCACCAGGCTCCACCCTCCAACAGCACCACTGTAGCAATGGAATCTCGGCATGAGTTTTGGCAGGGACAAACAGCACTGGGACCAGAGCACTGGCCAGACTTGCTCAAATACCTGGAACTTTGCATTTCCTTTTCTCACTTCCCTGAACAGTTTCACTCTAGAGCTCTAGATGCCTGGGTCCTTCTCCTTACCCTGGTCTCAGACACCTTTAGAGAGGCTTCCTGCTGTCTTGGCTGAAGGGGTCCCTCCCTCACTCATAATTCTTCTCTAGTCCATTGCTGTGGTTTATTTCCCTCACAGCACTTATCTGAAGTGTTGTTTGCACACATATTTTCTGACTCTTCCCAGTAGACTGAGAGATTCCTAATTGTCTTGTCAACTAATGTATTCTGCATAAAAGTTTTCTCATTAATGTTTGTTGAATGAGTGAAAGATGAGGATTTAATGAGAGCATTTTGACTTCACAGTAAGCCTATTTGAATGGTATCTTAATCTGCACTGGCATGCTGGTTCCTAAGGACTCTATGTTGATTCTGCTTAGTTCAGCTATGCACTTAAACATCTCTTCTGGTGCTTGGTTACAGATTCTCCAACCTCTGCTTTTCTGGAACTCAGGGTTCTGGTCCTTCACTTTCCCACAATTTCTCAAAATTACTGACTGTGAGTCTGAGATGTACTTGGTGTGCTATTTGTGCACTTGGGGTGAAGTCAGCCGGTCCTGGACTCTTGAACTGCTCTGGAGTGACTGGAGGTCTTCTGAGTGGCCCTCTGCTGGATTGTGGCTTCCTTCTTCCTGCAGCACTTGGGTGTCTGCAGAACACAGTTCAGGTTCCGCTGGAGAGGCTCTCCCCCAAATCAGTTGGTAAAGATTTTCCAGGAATGACTGTAAAGAACCCCAGGTTTCCTTCAGCCCCCTGAACTGCCTAAAGCTGCAGATATGGCCCAGTTCTGGGAGGAAGGAGATGCAGGGAAGTGCCCAGGCCTTGGATTCTCCCTGACCGTGACCTTCAGCTTCCCCACTGTATAAATGGTCCTGATGTTGTAGCCTGCTTCAGCGCCTGGCTATTTTGGGCCAGGACCCTTTTGGGGATGAGATCCAGCTGCCTGTCCCCATGGTGCCCATTTCACTCTACTCTGCCTTCAGAGTATCCCCTATTTGGGGACGGCCCTGCTTGGATGGCTGCCTGTGCCTGTCACCATCCTTTCCAGAGGTCATGTGCTGTCTTCCTGAACTACTCCATCTCGTTACCTGCTACTTTCTTATTGTCTGCTAGCTCTGAAAGGGCTAGAGAGAACAGACAGGCCCTGGCCCAGTGGAGGACAGGGCAGACTGGGCAGGTTATGAAGTCCCATTTATACAGATGGAAAAGCTGAGGACCAAGGTCACACCGCCAGAATGTGGCAGAGCTGGGATTCTAACTCAGGTTCCCAAACACAGACTACAGCCGTGGCAGCAAGGATGGGCCTAAGACCTTTTGTTTGGAAGGTCCTGTAATCATACTCTGATTCCGTGTGTGTGTGTGTGTGTGTGTGTGTGTGTGTGTGTGCGTGCGCGCGCGCTGGGGATTGGACCCAGGGGCATTCTACCTCTGAGCTTCACCCCCAGCATTTTTTATCTTATGCTTTGAAACAGCGTCTTACTAGGTTGCTGAGAATCTCACTAGGTTGCTGAGGCTGGTCTTAGACCCATGATTCTCCTTTCTCAGCCCTCCACGCATTGGGATTACAGGTATGCACCACCATATCTGGACAGCCACACTCTGATATCTGCCAACATTAGGTGGAGGATCTGGTGGCAGAGACAGTGCAGTGAGACTTTGCCAAAGGACAGGACATTTCATCATCAGCCATGACTACTAAAAGGCTTCGTGGGTTGCTTGCTGCTGTACAAAGTCATCTAATCAAGACTCAGCACCTGTCTCTATGATTTAGAGTATGATCCACAAGACCAAATCGGCTCCTGATGCTACTTCTTCCCCACCCATCACATGATTCAACCTCGTTTCTTTTTTGTCTTATTTCTTATAGAACAGGGGAAATTAAGAGCCAGGAGAAGCCTTAAAAACAAACACACAGAAAAACCAAGCCGTCAAGAAAACAGCTTTAGTGGGCATGGTGGCGCACGCTTGTAATCACCGTGCTTGGGAGGCGGAGACAGGAGGATCACCCAGGTTCCAAGCCAGCCACGCTGGCTTAAGAGATCCTGTTTCCAAATTAAAAAATATCTATATCTATATCTATATAATAGGTCTGGGAGTGTAGCCCGGAGGTAGAAGGGCTTCCAGGAGCCCCAGTACCACCAAAAAAAGAAAGAAAGAAAGAAAGAAAGAAGCTTTAATCAACTGATTTTCAGAAGCACTGCCTCTCAGAGATGGAGCCTGACATGGTTGTAGGGTCTAATAGATTTTCTCTGTAAGATGCTTCATGTTGCAAAGCTTATTAGCCATGTTTTTGATTAGCTAATTGCTTGGAGCCCCAAAAGATTTCTTTAGGTTATTTGCCTTTGTGTTGGTCATACTCAAAAGGCAAAACCAAAGATCTAACCCTAAGATTGGCAACAAATGAACCTCGGCTGACAGCCTCTGTGAGCCCGTGGCAGGACATTAGGACCAGGGCTTGAGCACGTGCCTCTCCGAATGACAGCGGAGCTGTAGAGTCACCCTCGAGGTCAAGGGCTTTGGACAGCAGCCTGCCCATGTGGCCCCCGTGACCTGTTGATGCATAGAGCCCTGGAGATGGGTGGTCTGGGTCCAGACAGGTTGGATCACCACTTCTGGCTCTTTCCAACTCTCTCATAGCAGAAATACCTTTTGAAGGTATTTTCCATTTTATGCAATATGGAAGGAACCTTATAGGGTCCCTCTCCTCTGACTCTCCCATTTTATAGATGAGGAAAGTGAGGTTTAAAGAAGGGGAGTCACTTCAAAGTCAGCCAGTGTTGGAGAACAGCATGGGCCAGCTGGCTGGGGTTTGTATTTATTACCACTTCAAGCCCCCTGTCTTTCCTGCCCCCCCCACGTCCCTTTGCCTGTATTTTTTCAACCATGGGCCACCAGCCTCCAGCGGGAAAGGAGAGGACAGAAGCAGCCATTCTGAAATCTCTGAAATCAAATATGCTCTGCAAAGAAAGCTGACATGGTCTTGGGCTGTACTATGAATCTTAGAGGTGGGTGCTGAGCCTTGGTTAGATGACTTCAACAGCACCAGGATAGCCTTCTGCAGTTGGACTCTGAACACCTTGGTCCCTCTTTGTAACTGGGCCTCTGGCAGGGCTTCCTCTCAAAGCCTATGGCAGACCCTGCAGGGTTGGGCCATGCTTATAATCTGGGAAAATGCCCTTGATTGGATTAATAGACATGGTTTGTGGGACTGGATCCCATTTTCCTCTCTTGAAAGCAGGCTTTTCAATACACACACACACACACACACACACACACACACACACACACACACACACACACACCTGGTGATACAGGGCAGATGGGAGCTCCCAGGAGAAGGGGGAGGGGAAGAGAAGCTCCCTGCTTGGCAAGAGGGATGGAGCAGGCACTGCTACCCCTCCCCCAGCCAATCTGGCTTCTCTTTGTGCTGGGCTGACAAGGGGCAGCTGGTGGTGTTGGCACAGAGATCAGCAAAGGAAACTAGCCAAGTGCAGGGTGGGGGGGCAAAGGCTAGCCTGGGATGCTGGGGGATGGGGCTTGGCGGTCCCTGAGCGCCCCTCCCTCAGATGCAGCGCTTCCCCATCCCTGGCTCCCCTTGTTCCCTCTGGTCAAGTGGTGCTCGGGGACCTCATCAGAGTGACTAACAATATCCTGGAAGCCAGCCGCTCTGTTCTCTTAGACTCTGGCTGCAGACTCCCTGGAGTTAAATCCCAGCTCTGTCACACTGGACAAATGACTTCACCTCTCTGTCCCCATTTCCTCATATACAAAATAGAGATGATAATAGCACCCACTGCATAGCGTGAATTCTGATTCAGGGAGTAAGTAGGACGCAGAGCACTTCTGACCCTGCCTGAGGTTTGCAAGAGTTGGCTAATCCATGCTGCTATTACTTTTATCATTCATCTTTTCTGCACTCCTTCACGCAGTAAAGTTGGGCATTTCCCTGAAAACTCAGAGACATGGGCAGAGAGATTTTAGTCCCTGGAAATCCTGCCCAAGGGCTGGAAACCCCATGAATTTCTTGGGCCTGTCTGTGTTTTTTTGTTTGTTTGGTTCCTAGAATTTGACCTTTTCAGGTGACCAGTTTGGTCACAGGAATTTCTTAGGGGCCTTCTGTAAGGAGTGATGTATATTCTGATTTTTTAGTGCATCAGGATTTCAAATTCTAAAAAAAGAAAAAGAAAGGAAGAAAAGGAAGAAAGAAAGAAAGAGAGAAAGAGAGGAAGAAAGAAAGAAGGAGTCTATTTTACTGGAGTGACGAACTGATAAAAAAAAAAAGCCCAAGATTCAACACCCAACTGTCTTGACCTGCCTGACCTTGATGATGTTACTGTAAGCTTTGGTCTGTGCCTCAGGATTCTTGTGTGCAAGTTTGGAGAGAAGTGTTTGATCTACCTCATGAAACTGCTTGCTACCCAACAAGGATGTGTTTGAAATGCCATATGCAAAAAGCAAGATAACTGGGATTATTATTTTGCAACAGATAAAGGCTTAGACCCCATATCCTGCACTGAACAATCGCTCAGCTTTAGGTAAGTTTTTTAGCCTTTGTTGAGACTCCTGTTCTCTTCCATAAAGTAGAGATAATTAAACTCACCTCACAGGATTATTGCATAGATAATAGATTTCTTTTATTGATAGTGCTCGGTGTAATATCTAACATGTTGCAGTAGTTATTTTAAAAGGTTGTATTTTTACCACCCCTTCCCCACCCCTTAATACATACATTTTAATGTGGTGGACATTTCTGAGAAAGAGAAACCCAGTGGCCTCCTCTGAGAGAAGGTGGCTTTGTCCCTTCTCTATTCTCAAGTGCACTGCGGTCATTTTTATTGAGGAAATAACTAAGCTTTGCTCTCCTTTTCTCTCTTATTAGCTTGGTTTCTCTCCAAATTTCATGGGGGTGGGGGAGACACAGCCTGGTTGTATTTTATGTCAGGAATTGGATTTGGGCACAGCTGTCTTTAGGTTCCGACCTCCTGGAGGGGTAAAGTCAGCCCTCTGCTCATCGTCTGCTGCTACCAAAGGTGCCAGGAGCTTGACTTGGTCCTTCTGGGGAGGAAGTAGGCGGAGGGAACCGCCATTAATTACAGAGACCTGGTGTGGAGGGAGTCATATCTTCCCCAGGTGTGTTTTCCTTGCTGGGATGAAGGATGTGGTTGTGTGCAAGAGTCTAAAAAAATATTTTGGAAGCCGGGCGTGGTGGCACACGCTTGTAATCCCAGCATTCCGGAGGTTGAGACCAGAGGATCGCGGTTCACAAACAGCCTCAGCTACTTAGTGAGGCCCTTTGCAACTCAGTGAGACCCGGTTTCAAAATAAAGAATAAAAAATAGGGCAGGAGGTGTAGCTCACAAAAAAAAAAAAAAATTGGGAGGGAGTGAGAAGGAAGAAGAATCATTAATTCATGGTCCCTATACCATGTGGCTGGCTTCCTACTAGAGGTAGGAAGAAAATTATGTCTTTGTTTCTCCATTTATCAACGCGCCTTTTTCTGATAATTTTGTTGTTGTGTTGGTACTGGAGATTAAATCCAGGAGCATTCTACCTCCAAGCTATGTCTCCACCTTTTTCATTTTTAAATTTTGAAACAGGGTCTTGCTAAGATGCTGAGGATGGTCTAGGACCTCCTGTCTCAGCCTCCCAAGTATGAGGATTACAAGAACGCATGACTTGGTCCAGACTTTTTTTTTCCCTGATAATTTGTAAGATACCATGTTTCCCTTCTGTGGACTACTGGGAGTCCTCTCTCTTCCACCTCTAAGAGGCTGACAGGCACAGAGTTCTGTGAGTGGGTTCTTGAGGGAGACAATTGAGAAAGTAATTTTCTTGGCTCCATTTCTCACTTAATTGGGCATTAATTAACAACGGATCCACCGTTTCCCCAGAAAGAAACATCCTAACCCATACTGTGTCCCATAAAGTGTGTTCTAGTATAGAATATACCTGTGTTCTCCCTTGGACTGAAATATTCACAGGAAAGCTGGCAGCTGTTCATTTTGTTCTTGGATTAATTTCGCCTCTCATGCCATAAACTTTTTGAACTTTAGTGTTTTTTTTTTTAAGATGTGACTACATTCCTCTTCAAGTAAAGAATATAGACAGATACAGATAGGCAGTGTATATAACACCACTTAGAACAGTTCCCTGTGTTTAGCAGCTACTCAAAGAATACATTTCATTATATGAATTATCCACATCCTCTTTTGCTCACTTCTGATTTTGCTCAAGAGTGTCTACTCCTGAGATAGTTCTGAGCTTACTCAAAGTATCCATTACTCATTTCCTCTCAGCCCTGGGAAGCAGAACAATTGTTGAGGTGACTGTAATAGGCTTTGTACTGCGTGGAGACAGCAAAGAGGACTGACTTTCTCTTTTACAACTTTTTATTGGTGCATTGTCATTGTACATGATAGATTCATAGTGACGCATCCATACGTGCATGTACCATTATTTGTTCTGTTCCCTTCTCCATATCTTCCTTCTCCTTTCTCTCCTCCCTCCACATGGAAAGGGCTGGACTTTCTGCATGATGGATCTTGTGAGCTTTCAGATTCAACATAACTATTGTCTCAGCTGGCGTGATGATACACACTTTTGATCGTAGCACTCGGGAGGCTGAGATGGGAAAATAGTAGGTTTGAAGCCAGCCTCAGCTATTAAGTGAGGCCTTCAGCAACTTAGTGAGACCCTGTTTAATATATATATATATATATATAATGTTTATTATACATATATATTATAAACATATGTTTATTATATATATATTAAACATATGTGTATATATACATATATACACATATATACACACACACGTGTTTATATATATGTGTGTGTGTATGGGATATGTGTGGCTGGGAGTGTAGTTCAGTGGTAGCACACTCCTGGGTTCAATCCCCAGTAACACACACACACACACACACACACACACACACACACACACATGCACACCAAAAAAAAAAAGAAAGATGAAAAAAATATTGAGAATCTACAGAATGGGAGAAAATCTTTCCCAGGTTTGAGGCCAACCTCAGCAACTTAGGCAAGATCCTATTTCAAAAAAAAAAAAAAATTAAAAAGGGTTGGGAGTGTAGCTCAGAGGTAGAATGCTACTGGGTTTAATGCCCAGTACCACACTCACTCTATGATTCACTGGGCTATGTTGTCAACTTTGTGTTGTGACCGCTCTGCTATCTCTGTCCCTCATGCTAGTTTCTGGGGTGTTTACTCTGTGCTAGGGAGTTAGTACAAGAATATTTTTATCCAGGGTTATTGTGTTGCTTTCACAAATGAGAGAACTAGTCTTAAGAGGGTAAATGACTTACCCAGTTAGAGAGAAATAAAGACGAGATTAGCACCTAGCAAGGTCTGGCCCCAAAGCCCGCCTCTTAACCACTGTGCTATGTACCCAAGTCATCTGAAAAATTGCCCGGGGTCACAGCAGGGAAGTGAGGGCGGGGCTCCACAGGGAGACAAGTCTGTCCAGCAGGAAAGTGAGGCTGGAGCCACTGGAACTCAGGGAAGAGGGGCCCGATGTGACACGCTCCCCTCAGATCTCAGGATGCGTCTACCCAGCAAGTTCCTAGACCTAGAAATAGAACTGACCCAATGCTCACGATGAGTTCACACTAGTTTCCTTGCACACGAGGTCACACGAGCTGAGCAGGGTAATCACAGGGATTGGTTGTACTTTAGGGGGTAGCATAGTGTTCCCTCTATGTGTGCCTGCCAGAGCCAGCCAGCAAAAATATGGGTTCCGAAGATAGGCGTGAGGATGAAGAATTCAACTCTTAAGAATTTGATTCCAATAATTTTTAAATTCTAACGTAGAGGGAGAGCCAGCCTACTATCTCTACTGGCTGACCCCTGCTCCTGGGTCAATATTTCCTACTGGCCAACGACTGCTCCTGGGTCAGTATTCTCTAATGGGCCAACCTACTGGCCAACCTATTGGCTGACAATGGTTTTATTTCTCTTGAGGTATTTATGCAGTTACAGGTCAATCAATATCCTCGTGCTATCACCACCCGAATACAATAGAGACCAATCCAAAGCACATACATTACAGGTAGGTTAATCAGTACCCTCGTGCCATCACCACCTGATCTTCTCTCTGACCTTTTACTTTGAACTTTCCATAACCCCAAACCTTGTTGACTCTGGGCAAAGGACAGTCAGCTAAATCAGAAATATTCTTTTAGGGGAAAACCTTAATAGCTCCCCACATGTGTCTTAGAACATTGGCTCTCCAAGATGTTCTATAAGAAAGAATCTTCTGATTTAATGCCTTTAAACACTGGGGCATAATTCATCCCTCTCTAGAAAATTTATAATACATATAAACATAATAAAGGCTCTGAAAAGTCTTGCAAAAAACCAAACCAAACAAACCAGAAATTATAGTTTATTTAACTTTGCTAACCATTCCCAAACACACTTGGTCATAGGACTCTTTTTTGGAGTGCCGTTTATTAATATTATGAGGACCTAGTGTTCCATGGAACACATGTAAAAAAATATTTGCCTCATGCAAGATAAGGATGCAAGAAGCCACTGCCATTCCAGCTTATTAGTAATGTGCAGGGCTGTAAAATGAGCGCTCTGACCTCTAGAATCTGCAGGCCTCTTCCTAGTTCAATAATCTATGACTCTGGATGCCTCCACACAACACAATGAGAGATTACCACATGTGCCTAGAATTAGGAAATTTAAAATTAGATAAAAATAAATATAAGCACATTAGTGCAAAGTAGAGTGCCTGGCAGCCCATATAAGTGTTTAATAAACTATTGGTGAGTGAAAGAGATGTCTGTACACTTAAATGAGACAGACTGGCCTAACAGGCTCTTAAGTCAAGGTTGAATGAGATCATGAGCGAGTAAAATGCGTCTTCGCAGATAGAAATTTTGAGCACTTTAGATAGAGAAAGAAGGTAATAAAAATATAGTCCCTGCTTACTTTGTGCCAGATAACTGACAGATGTCATGCTACTCTTAACAACTGTAGGAGGCTTAGAAGAGTTGAGAGAGAAGTAAAACATAGTGCTGCATGCTTGTAACCCCTGTACTTGGGAGGCTGAGACAGGAGGATCACAGGTTTGCAGCCAGCCTCAGATACTTAGTGATGCCTGGTGGCACATGCTTGTAATCCCAGCATTTGGGAGCCTGAGACAGGAGGATCGTGGTTTTCAGACACCCTCAGCTACATAGTGAGGGCCTTTGCAACTCAGTGAGACCGGTTTCAAAATAAAGAATAAATAATAGGGCTGGGGGTATATCTCAGAGGTAGAATGTCCCAGGGTTCCATTTCCAGTACCGCAAAAAAAAGTAAATTAATTAAATAAATAAAAAATAGGGTTGGGGGTGTAGCTTGAGGGTAGAATGCTCCTGGGTTCAATCTCCAGCAACACACACACACACACACACACACACACACACACACACACACACACACCAGCAAAGTAAAGTTGAGAGAGTTGTGCTCCGGATCACATTTTGGGTTCGTGGCAACGAAGAGGTTAGAATTCACAGGCCTTGGAAGTTCTCTTTTTAAATTCTTGGAAGCAGCCTGCATCTTGATCTCTCCTTGTGTTCTGTCATGGACTCCTTGAGACACTGTCATGGATTCCCTGAGTCAGGAGGAGGCGTGGAGATGCTAGAGGTCAGCCTTCTCTGAAGGTGAACTTTCTGGCTTTCAGCTTAGAGTTCAGTTTACTTTGGGACCTGTGTCTCCAGGGCTGCACGTGACAAAGGGACTGTTTTTTATTGATAACTTCAGAGGAGGGTCCACTCTTCCCCCTCAGTGAACACAGAGGTGGAACAGGACCAAAGATTTCCCCAAAGCTGGGTGTGGTAGTGCACACTTATAATTCAAGTACTTGGGAGGCTGAGACTGGAGGACCGCAGGGTAGAGGCATACTTCGGCCACTTGATGAGACCTTGTTTCAAAAATAAGAAAGGCTGAGAGTTTCGTTCAGAAATAGACCCCCCCCCCAGTCCAATTCCCTGCACCACAAAAACAAAACAATCCCAACAAACTAGCAAACATTTCCCCCAAAAGATCATTTGGATGAGCATGCATGAAACTTCAGCACCCAGCAGAGCAGGAAGGAGCTGTTGAAGGTTCCAAACACCCCTGCCCTGGGGCGCACTGGTGAAGTAGGCCACTGGCAAGCCCAGAGATGTGGCAAGTGCCATCTGCCAGGGTCTGAAGTCCTGGGAAGGGGACCACGCTACCACTTCTCAGCGCTCCTCCAGGGGAAAGCCCTTTGGAGAGACACACCAATCCAGCCAGGTAGTGTCTCAGTATAGGTGTAAAAAGCAAATGGGCACATGTGTTCTTTTTTGTGGGTGATATAAAAACCATTGTGTTGAGAGCGGTTCCAGTGACGTGAAGGATGGAGAGGAGGGTGGAAAATATCAAGTGGAAAATGCAGGCTTGCTAACATCCATCTTGCCAGCTGGGCCCCTGGGAAGCGGCAGTGAACGGGGACCAGTCATTTCACCCTTTCAAGCCCTCGGAATGGTGGTGGGGCACGTCAACAGGGCTTTGGTGTCTTTGGTGTTTCACTCTTTGGGTTTCCTAGAAGGGAGGGGCTGTTGAAGTGGTTCTGGTGAGAGAGAAGAGTGTTGACTTGCTCTTCTTCATGGGCTCAGATACTTCCCAGAGACCTGGGTGCACTTAGCCTGGAGCCTGTCAACTAAGCCTTGCCCCCCCCACCCCAGTCCCAGGTAGATGCCGATGTGGGAACCTGGATGCCTGGACGGTGGGATGACTCAGGCGTCCCCTTTTCTAGGCAGCTGTGTGATCTTTGGAGTGAGGAACTTCTCCGGGCTTCAGTTCTCATCAGCTAAATAAACGTTTGGACACCCTGGGCGTCCTCGCCTCTGCAGAGCCACAATCTCCACCCTGCCGGGTCAGGGCGGCACTTCATCCTGAAGGTCCTGGGGTCACCCAGAGACACGCCCCCCTCCCCATCGCCTGCCTGAAATCGGCACTCTGCCCCCCGCGGGCGGGCTAACATCTCCCCCCAGCCTCGAGGCAGAGGCTTCTGGCGGTGTCCGCACTGAACTGGATGGTGCGATTTCTCTAGGAGCGGTGGCTTGTGTCTGCTGTGTGTGTCCCCGAGTTACACCGCAGTGCTAAACCCCGGAGCGAGGCAATACCGGGAGAATCCGGGCACAGGCTTCACCGGGGGAGGGAGGCGGCGAGGGGAGGAGAGGCGGGAGAGCAGGGGGGCGGCGGGGAGAGCGGAAACGCGGAGCGGAGCCGGCACGGCGCGGGGAGGGCCCGAGTATAGACCGGGAAGCAGGGGAGGCGATGCGGTAGCGCCGAGGCGCGGGCACCTGCCGGCCCGCCCGCCCGGCCCCGCGCCCCGCCAGCTGCGCTCCGCCTCCCCCTCCAGACGGGACCCGCGTAGCCAGGCCGGCGCCGAGGTGCGGGGCGCGGCAGCCCGGACCGCCCCCCGCCCCTGTCCACAGGAGCCGCGGCGCCGGCAGACCCAGGTAGGAACTTCAGACTCTCCGAGTACCGGGGTGGGGGCGCACCTGGACCCCGGCCGGCCGCGGGGAGGGAGCCCGCGCGCCTGCAGACTGTGAGACTCGGGGTGGGGGCGGGGCGCTGCTCGTTCCCACCCGAATTTCCTTAGCGCAAAGCAAAGTTATCCGAGGGCACGGTAAAGCTATTAACATGGACTGGGGCCTGGCTGTGTCCGACACCTGAGAGTTGGTGTCCCCGGGGAAACCGCGGAGAGGGAGGACCTCCACCAATCTCCGGAGGTGGCGAAGCTGGCTTCTTTCATCTTTCGGTGCTGGGGAGGTGTGGACGGGTGGGGGCTTGGGACTCGGCTTCTTCCCGCCCGCCGGCCTTTCTGTCAAAAGTTCGACCCGGGGCGCCAGCTGTCCTTTTCTGGGCAGTGAGTCCATCGCTCCCACCTGGCTGCCGGGCCAGCCTTTTACACTCCCCCCGCGCAGGTCAAGTCCAAGATGTGGCAGAAAGGCAGAATGCACATCATGGGGTTTGTCTGAAGGGATCGACTTAGAAGAGGGAGAGCTTCCCTTTTTCTCATTTCCTCCAAGGTGGAGGTGGAAGGCTTAGCGATTAGAGAAACTCTTGTACCAGACCTCAGAATGCATATGGGGCTGGGGGTCTCTTTTCAGGGAAGCGGGATCCTCTTGTGGAGTAGATGAAAAGGGTGAGGAGGTGCATTGGAATTAAGTCTTTAGAGCCCAGACAACTTGTCTGAGCTGCTCATGCCTTGGGAAAGCTTCGTTCCCCAGCAGGGGTGCAACCCCATAGGAGTGCGGTGATGCTCGGCTCTGGTTTCTGGTGAGCTGGGAACAGTTGTGAGCGACAGCTCTGCCCAGGCCCTGTATCAAAGGGGGTCCAGGTGGGAGGATTATACCTGTCACATATGATTGGAAGATCCCTAGCTTTTTCCAAAGCAGTGATAATTTTTGAAAAGGCTCGTAAAAAATAAAATAAGATGCTTTCATGACAGCAGCAGATGTAAAACTCCCACCGCTCCCAGGGAAAACAAAGAAATGTGTGCAGGGGCTGAGCTTTCTCCTCTGTAGCACCGATGTGGGCGCATCCCTGCCTGGGAGCTCTGTCCTCCAAGAGGGGCCCATCTCAGCCAGGGCTCTCGCAGTGAGATCCAAGACTGACTATTGGATACTAATTGACAATGCTACATTCCTGCCCCCCACTCCCAGGTCCTGCTTTGTCCCTAGCTGATCAAAAGGTGGCACTTAGGCTTCCTAGTGAACCCTCCCCATTGAATAGCGTTTGGGAAATTAGTGGCATGTGGCTGTTTGGTGAGCAATTCAGCCTTGCTCTCTGGGTGAGGGTAACACTTGCTTCCTTTATTCCTGTGCCTCCCACCTTTGTTCCTTCCTTGAAGATCATGTCTCTTGCTCATGCTCGCCGTCCCTACCCATGCCACCTTCACAGCTTCTCAGAACTTTAGCTGCTTTGATGATGTACATTGAGGTCACCAGCATTTGCCTGAGCCCCTTTTCTTGGTTCGTTTACTTAGTAACTAGCTCAGAAGCTCTGGTCCTCAACCTGTCACTCAGGTTGAGTGACACACAGGTTGAGTGACAGCTCTGCTAGACATCATTGCGATTCAAGACATCCAGAGTCTCAAAAGGAAGTTCTGATTTTCCTCTTGTCCACACTCAAAAGTGATTTGGGGCTGGCCTTTGGTGTTAGGGTTGAAGAGAAACCACGGTGAGCATCTGATCAATATCTTGCCCAAACTGGGAAGCTATTATAGTATTTCTACTTGACATTGTCACCAAATTTGAGTGCATTGGTCGCTTGCTCAGCTGTATTCAAGGATCAGAGATCTCGAATGAAATCACACGTTTATAAGGAGATGGCCTTGGTCCCTGCCACCACCTTCCAGCCTTTGTTCTTGGGCCACAGCTGTCGATTGATGTCCTTGCAGAGGAGCCTGCTGTTAACTTCCATTCCCCACATCTGCAGTCCATAGAGGCAACTGAGCTCTGAGCCCGAGCTGCAGCTGCTCTCCAGAGGCTGCACTCCAGAGGCGGTTCCAGGACTCTGCACCCACCTGCTTTTGCACAGGCGGCCTGTAGTTGTTATTGGCTAAGGCTGTTGGTTACAATTCTGCTACAAATGACCACCCTTGCTTTCCTTTGGGGGTGTCACAGCAATATATATTCTTGTCTGGGTTTTCATGGTTGGTTCTTTCAACTGGATCAGGATCTTTTCTTTCTCTCTCTCCTTTCCCTTTTTTGCACCTGTGGATTGGTATGTTGGAAATCACATCTCTTTTTCAGCCCAGGCATAATCATTCTTCAAATGATAATAAGAGCATTCGTTTAGTGATGCAGTCATACACATAAATAGGCACACAAGCAGGAACACTGCATGTGTCTTTTAGCTGCCGGATTCCCTATACCTTTCATTTTGATGCATGCAAAGCTTTGGCTCTTGAGGCATGCATGGCTTTTTAACTGCTAGGCATGCACTGTATATCTGCACAATGAGTGGATGTTGCTCGTAAGAGGCAGGAGGTATGAAAGCATTATTACAGCAAGGGGGAGAGAGGGGTGTATTTTGGGAAATGGGATTCTGAGGAGGCACGCATTGTATTGAAGATTACCTTAATTCACTGAAGCTTCGTTTAGTGTGTGTGTGAAAACAGAGTTTATTAGATGGGAGTCGCTTGGACAGGTCTGCAAGATAGTCATAAAAAGCTGGGCGTGTTGGCACACGCTTGTAATCCCAGCATTTGGGAGGCTGAGACAGGAGGCTCGCGGTTCGCAGACAACCTTAGCTACTTCGTGAGGCCCTCCACAACTCAGTGAGACCCTATTTCAAAATAAAGAATAAAAAATTGGTCAGGGGGTGTAGCTTGGAGGTCAAATGCCTCTGGGTTCCATCTCCAGACCCGCACACACACACAAAAAAGATAATCTTTTAAAGCAGAACTTTCCTTTGGATTGGTGTTGATGAACCAGGGAGTAAATGGTCTGCTAGCTACCTTTTCTTTTAGGTTCAAACCCATAGTGACATTTTCAGAGAGAAAGTTTCCAGAGAGCTGGGCATGTGGGTGAACGTCTTTGATCCCAGTACTTGGGAGGCTGAGACAGAATGTTTGCAGGTTCGAGGCCAGCCTCAGCAACTTAGTGAGACCCTGTTTCAAAATAAATAAAGAAATAAGATAGGGCTGGGGTGTAGCTTGGAGGCAGAATGCCCATGGGATTAATTTCCATTATCAAGCAAATAAACAAACAGCTAGGAAGTTTCCAGGAATCTTCCATGGGGGAGAAGGGCACCCCCAGCAAGGATTCCACTCTAGCCATGAAGGAGCTGAATGGTTGGTTTCATGAGCCATAAGAACAGGATTGGAACCCAATCAAATAGTGAGCCTTACTGGGAGCCTTTGGGCACAGCTCAGGACATCTGGTCTCGCAGCACTCCTGTGGGCTTTCCGTGCAGCTCTGGGGCCTTAGGCATGGACGGGAATTCTCCTTTCTGAACTGTAACAGATTAGGTTGAAGGTAGCTATGAGCTTCAAGGGTTGGAATTGAAGAATTCAACTGAAGCATTTGCGTTCTTAAAAAAATTCATAAAAATAAAAACCAATTTGTGCAAAACACCTGCCTCGTCCCCCTCCTGCCATGAGCTGCTGGGTGAGCTCAGCAAGTACAAAGTATATTTCGCTAATTGAGGGGGCAGGGAAAAGGCGGCTCCTGCAGCTCATCTGCCATTCCATCCATCAGATCTCCCAAACGCCATCTCTCTAGACATCTTCAGGGTCTGGGACTTGGGGACAGGGAATGATTCTTAGAAAAGTTTGTGAGTCTCAGCGGGCCTGGAGACAGCTTGCCTCCGAAGGCCAGGGAGGTCCAGGTGAGGGTGCCTGAGGCACAGGAGCTCCGGGGCCCTCAGAAGGAGTAAATGTGAAATGACACAGAAATGATGAAGGAAGGGAGGGCGTGGCGGCAGAGAGAGAAGCCAGCCAAGTGGGAGGCAAGAGAGGGAGCAGATGGGCAAGAGGCAGAGGCAGAGGGGACCAGCAGGGGAGGCTGAGGAGGGGAGAGTAGAAGCAGTGGAAGCAGTGGGCCGAAGGTCTTCTCTTTGTCTGCCCCGGCTGGGGAGGAAGCAGTGCGGGTTTTGTGCTTGGGAGGCTCCGTCCGAGTTGGCAAGCCTCAGCCGCTCACGGCAGCTCCTGCTATTTTTACATTCGGCAGAATCGAAATTAAACAAATGACCCTGCAGTGGCGTTTTCATGAAGATTTTATCCAGCACACCCACACGCAACCAGCGCTGGGGTGGCTGAATATTTAGCATAATACTCAGTTTAATCAGATAAGAAGGGATCCTGGAGATGCTGGCTGCTGGGAGACTGGCCTTCCGTCACTCCCTTCAGGGGCTGCATTGACGAGGGTGGGCAGCAGCCAGAAAGGAGCCCCCTTCTCTGGTGTGGTGGGCCGGAAAAACTCAGTCCAGGCATTCTGCAGGAGCTTAACATTCCCCTCTCATACTTTTTTTTTTTTTTTTTTTTGGCCCTGTGTTTGATTCCAGCCATTGTGAGATTTCTTGGTCTAGTTCTCCTTGGAGATCTTATTGGTGGCAAAAAATGGCCTGCTTTGGCTGAACCTGCCCTGAGTGGAAGCACTGCCTAGGACTCGGGCTCTCTCCCTGGCCAGGGAATCATCGCTGTGGTGCCACGGTGCTTAGGCAGCCGAGTAACAAGACCATCTAAGATCTATTTGGTGAGAACACAAAGCAGAGGATATTATATTGGTTTAGACACAAAGTTATTCCCTGAAGTTCCGGGAGATCTAGTAGCAATTAAATACATGCCCCTCTGTATATAACAACAGTGAACTGTTAAGGGGCCAATTAATTAGACAAGGTCGGTTGGGTAGATGGGCATAATGTAAAGCTCTTCAAAAGGCTTGTGATAGCTGGCCATGTTGGCCCACGCTGTAATCCCAGTGCCTGGAGACAGAGACAGGAGGATTGCAAGCTCACCAGCCTCAACAAATTAGCAAGGCCCTGTGCAACTTAGTGAGACCCTGTTTCAAAATTTTAAAAAATATAGCTGAATATGGTGGCACACACTTGTCATCCCAGCACTTGGGAGGCTGAGACCGGAGGATCACAGATCCTCAGCCAGCCTCAGCAACTTGTGAGCTCTCACAATTTAGTGAGACCCTTTTTCAAAAGGAAGAATAAAATAGGGCTGGGGGTGTAGCTCAAAAGTAGAATGCCCCTAGATTCAATCCTCAGAACCACAAAAATAATAAAGGAGCTGGGAGTAGTTACACATGCTTGTAATCCCAGTACTTGGGAAGTTGAGACAGGAGGAGCACAAGTTCAAAGCTAGCCTTAGCAATTTAGTGAGGCTCTCAGCAACCTAGGGAGACTATTTCCAAATAATAAATACAATGAGTCTGTAGGTATAGCCTGGAGGCACAATGCTTCTGGGTTCAATCCCCAGTACCCCCCCATAAATAAAAATAAATAAAGGGCTGGCCATTGTCATGCACATGGTTTTGTTATTGTTTTGTGTGTGATACTGGGGATTGAACCCAGAGACATTCTGCCTCCAGGCTACACCTATCCTGAGCCCTTTTTGCAATTTTTGTTTTGAAACAGTCTCACTAGGTTGCTGAGATCCTTGCTAAGTTGCTGAGGCTGATTATGAACCTGCGAACTTCCTGTCTCAGCCTCCAAGTCCTGAGATTACAGATGTGTGCACCACTGCTTCCTGCTACGGGTTTGTGTTTAATAGGATATGGTGGGTTCTTCTTTCTTACACACTGAAAGATTATATAATTCCCCTGCTATTAACCTCTGAAATGCTGTTTCCATATGTCCAGTATCTAGACAAGCCTGCAGTTGAGTCAGTTCTGATTTCAAAGGGAACGATGGATGGGAGGGCTTGACTCAGAAAGGAACGCTTCTTCCTGCTGGCTAGCTTGGCAGGGGCTGATCTCTTCTTTTGGAACTAAACGGGCTTGCTAGCCAGAGAATAGGCCCCACAGTGACTATAAAAAGGCATCTTCGTCTCTGACGCAGGGAGCGATGGAGAGCATCGACATGAACCATGTGGATGTGGTTCAAAGACTCAAGGAAATGCGGGATTGACAGTCCATTAAGGGGAAAGCAGAAGCCAATTTCCTTTCCCCCTTCAGTCAGGCATCTGTGTGCTTTTTTTCCCCTTTGTGTTCTTTTTTCTTGACTATCTGAGTCTCACTGTGTGTCTGGCATGGCTTTCAAAGCAAGGAACCCTTTTGAGCATCTTGGAGAAGAAGAGAGAAAGATAAACCCAGGCCAGGAGTTTACTATTGACAGGTTCAAAGTAGGACCCTCCAGGGGTGCAGCCTCTGCTTCGCAGGTCTCATCTCAGCTCTGCTTAAAGTTGAGCCTGATTCCACAGAGTCAGGTCCATAAGCCCCTGACTGGAATGTGATGATCCCCATCACTACCTTGACAAGTCTTCCCTCAGACTTCTCTACTGTCCCCAGCCTCTTCCCACTCAAGTCTTTGTCAAATGAATTCCTCAACTTGGTTGGAAGTAGAGAACTTATACAGAGTCATTATCCAAAAGCTCCCATTTTCCTGGAGAGGATGACAGAGGCTCTTTATGTGTTTGACCAATAGACAAAACACTTCTGGATATTATTATTATTATTATTATTATTATTATTATTATTATTATAGTATGTCTTCCTTGAAATGCTTGGACCAGAAATGATTGGATTTTGGAATATTTCCGTATATACTATAAGATACCCAGAGGGAGAGCCTCAATTCTAAATAGAAACTTAATTTACGCTTCACATGTATTTGCACAAATAGCATGAAGGTTATTTTACACAATATCTTTAGTGCATCTGTGCATATTTTTTTCAGTACTAGATACTTAACCAAGAGCCTTGCACAAACACACCTGTTTTGATTGAGACTCTTCGTGTGAGGTCAAGTGTGGAATTTTCCATTTTGTGGTGTCAACTCAGTGCTCAAAATGTTTTGGATAGGCTGGGCGTGGTGGCGCACACTTGTAATCCCCATTTTGGGGAGGCAAAGACAGGAGGATCGCGCAGATTCAAAGCCAGCCTTGCTGGCTTAAGAGACCCTGTTTCCAAATTTAAAAAAATAGAAAAATAGGTCTGGGAGTGTAGCCTGGAGGTAGAAGGGTTTCCAGGAAGCCCAGTACCACCACCACCAAAAAAAAAAAAAAAAAAAAAAAATGTTTTGGATATGGGAGCATTTCAGATTTCAGATGTTCTGATTAGAAATGCTCAGTCCATACTGTTAAAATGCCATTTATATTGTGAGTTGTCACTTACAATGCGCTTTCTTTGGCCCTACCTTCAGTACTGGGAATTGAACCCAGGGACATTCTACTTCAGAGTTACACCACTAGTCCTATTTTACTTTTTAATTTTGAAACAGGGTCTCACTATATTGCTGAAACTGGCCTTGAACCTGCAGTCCTCCTGTCTCAGCCTTGCAAGTGCTGGAAGTACAAGTGTGCAGCAGCACACCTGACTACAGCACTCTGATATGGACTGAATGAGTATCACCCGCACTTTGCAGTTGTGGAAGCTAGGGCATAGGGCTGGGATGTCCACGGTCACAGGCAGTGAGTGCTACCGCAGGACTTAGACCACTGTTCTACTTTTTAAACAGTACAATCTTCCACACCTTGTAGATTTTACCCTAAGTTTTCAGTGCCAGTCCTTTTTCATAGATTTTTTCCCATCATCTGTCATTAGTTCTCTATTCTGCAGGTATGGGTATTCAACTACT
The DNA here is from genome assembly GCF_963383645.1 of Muscardinus avellanarius. Classification (NCBI taxonomy): domain Eukaryota; kingdom Metazoa; phylum Chordata; class Mammalia; order Rodentia; family Gliridae; genus Muscardinus; species Muscardinus avellanarius. The sequence goes on along the minus strand of NC_137786.1, from coordinate 118,267,618 downwards.
TGTCATGGGAACAAAAGGATTCCCTAAAATAGTACTACATATGCAAGCCTAATTAAAGAAATTTAGAACCGAGAGGTAGATTATCTCAATTTACTTGAGACCTAATGTCTTTTTTTTTTTCTTTAGGTTTTGGCATGTTAATCAGTGCCAAGTTGTCTTGACATTTAAATTACCGAAAATGCTGAATGAGAGTTGGCATTATGTCTACTCTTTACCACTATGCTATCCTTCCTTTTCTTATAGATTATCCTAAAAGGTGAATCTGACTCATATCTTGCTCCAGCTAAAACACTGGTTGAAGCCGGGCGTGGTGGCGCACACTTGTAATCCCCGCGCTTGGGAGGCAGAGACGGGAGGATCGCGCAGGTTCGAAGCCAGCCGTGCGCGCTGGCTTAGGAGACCCTGTTTCCAAATAAAAAAAAATATAAAAATAGGTCTGGGAGTGTAACCTGGAGGTAGAAGGGTTTTCAGAAACCCCAGTACCACCAACGAAACAAAACAACAAAAAAAAAGAAAAGAAAAAAATAAAAACAGTGGTTGAATACATTTCTATATGGCAAATAAGAAAGAGCAGAATTTAAGGGAGACTACTGAAGGCAAGTCCCTTAGAATTCAGCCTCTGTAAAGTGTGTTTTGAGGTCTTTCTTATCCTGGCTAGGACATCCCCCCATTTGAGCTCAGCTGGCAAGAGTCAATAGAGAATGTTAAGTTCTGGTCTTGGCTGGTTTTTTCATGCATGAGTTTCCTGCTGTTTGTCTGAGAAAGTACAAACCCAGGTAAATAAGGCTGTGCTGATGGGTTTACTTAGCAGTTAGACGGCATCAAGCTGGATGATAGATTTTGGCTTGTCAGAAAGCAGGAACCAGCTGGCGGGAACAGTGGGGCTATTTTCTTATTGTTTTCTAGACTGTGATAAGGCCAGAGTACTTACGATTGGATTAAAAATAATTTACCTATTCCTTTTCTTTCTCCAAAATATAATTCTTACAATATCTGCATGCCCCGGATCTGAGTGCATCCTGCTAGGGCTAGGTTTTGACTCTTCTGTCTAAAGCCTGACGTCTCTTAGCAACAGCCACGTTTAATTGGGGAATTGAAACTTTGGGCTATCTTATGCATCTGCATTGAAATGATGGGACTATGGTGAAGTTTGGGCAATTGATCTTGGAAGAAGGTAAAAGGTGGTATAACAAGACCAAAATAGGAGAAAGAGAGAAAATACAGACATTTACACTTTTTATGATTTTATTCCCATGTCGGCAGTGGAACAAAAGGAGTGGATGGATTAGAATCTAGGTTTTTCAGAGACCAGAGAAGTGCCCTCATGCCTTTTCTCCTGGAGCACCTATCTCTAACCCGTGTGGGCAGGATGCGGTGCACCTTTGGCCCCGCTCTATTTGTTGTTGTTTACTTCTGTCATGTATTTACCACATCTTCCCTTTACATTCTGTCAACAAACATTTGTTAAATGAGAAACAAGGTGGGTACTGGACTCAGATTCAAAGAAGACACAATTCTTCAGAGAGCTTATGCTGTAGTAAGGAAGATAAGCATGAAGTAGAGGGACAGAGACCTTGGTAGTGAATGGAGAGGGCGAGAGTAGGCATCATCGGTGCTAAATCCAGAGCGGTGAGCAGAGCAGCCCCGGTGAAGCCAGGAATGCGGTTTCTGAAGTTGCTATTGAGCTGGGCTTCGAAAGGTGAACAGTGAACAGGTGTGCTCCCAGTGGAGAACAGTGATATCCTGTTCAAGGCAGACAGACGGGCAGGCGAGGTAGTGAAGGAGTTGAGGAACTGGTGCCCCACATGTAAGGGCTGCTGCTGGGGAGGTGCTATGGCCGAGCAGAGGTGGAGTGCAGAGATCCAGTTATACAGCCTGGGTTTCATTGATGCTACAGACACAGCAGCTGGGTAAGAACAAGTTAGTTTGCCTGATATGGTAGCGTATCTTGTAATCACAGTACTTGGGAGGCTGAGACAGGAGAATTGCAGTTCACAGACAGCTTCAACTACTTAGTGAGGCCTTCTGCAATTTAGTGAGACCTTGTTTCAAAATAAAGAATAAAAAAGAGGGCTGAGGTTGTAGCTCAGAGGTAGAATACCCTTGGGTTCCATCCTCAGTACCGCAAAAAAAAAAAAAAAGAGAGAGATTAGTTTCTATGAAACTAATCTTTGTCATGTCTGTAGATAAATAAGATGATCTTTGTAGAAAGATAACTGTGGCAAGCCGGGCATGGTGGCGCACGCTTGTAATCCCTGTGCTTGGGAGGCTGAGACAGGAGGATCACACAGGTTCGAAGCCAGCCTCAGCTACTGAGTGAGGCTCTCAGCAACTTAGTGAGACCCTGTTTCCAAATAAAGTATAAAATAGGTCTGGAGTGTAGCCTGGAGGTAGAAAAGCCCCTGGGTTCCACCCTTAGTACCACACACACACACACACACACACACACACACACGTGGAGTATGAATCATGTCTAGTTATGGTCAGATTCCATATAGAGGCTGCTGGGGTATCCAGGTAGGACTGGGTGAGGTTTGACCTCTGGCAAGAGAGATTGGGAAGCACCATCAAAACAGGAGAGGTGCTTTAAATAAAACTCACCCAACTGGTGGCAGGTGCCTGATAGAGACGGAGGGAAGGAAGAAGAGGAGCAGAGGACACACTGATGTCCCAGCTTGATGTTATCTGAGCTAGGTCAGTGATGATAGTAGAGATATAAAACATCAAAGGAGAAGCAGCTTGAAAGGCTTCTTAGTCAGCTTTGTGTAGCTGTGCCCCAAATAGCCCACAAGGACAACTTAGAGGAGGAAAGGTCTGTTTTGGCTCATGGTTTCAGAGGTCTTGGTCCACGCTTGGACGACTCCATTGTTCTGCCTCATTCATGGCAGAAAGGATGACAGAGAAAAGCCACTCCGCCCTGGCATCTGGGAAGAAGAGAAAGAGGAGAGAGAGAGAGAGAGAGAGAGAGAGAAGAAAAGGGGAAGGGACGGAGGGGAGGGGAGAGAGGAGAAACAGGAGAAAGGAGAGCAAGAAGGAGGAAGGGGAGAGAAAAGAAAAAAGAGAAGAGAGGAGAAGGGGCCAGGAGAAGAGACTCTTTCAGAGTATGCTCCAGTGACCCACTTCCTCCAACTAGGGTCCATCTCCTTGTATTCCATTGAACCACCAACAGGTTAATCCACTTACCAGATCCGAGTCCCCATGATCCAATCATTCCCTAGAACTTCAGCTCTGAACACATGGCATTTTTTGCAGACAGTCTATGTTCAAACCAGGGCAAAAGGTAAGATAATGAGATCAGAATCTCTGCAGGAGCTGGGCGTGGTGACGCACGCTTATAATCTCTGCGCTTGGGAGGCCGAGACAGGAGGATCGCACAGGTTAGAAGCCAGCCTCAGCTACTTAGTAAGGCTTTCAGCCTGTTTCCAAATAAAATAGAAAATAAGTCTGGGAGTATAGCCTGGAGGTAGAAATCCCCTGGGTTCCACCCTGAGTACCACAAAAAAAAAAAAAAAATTTTCTGCAAGATAAGAAATAAAAAGAGGGTGTTGGCCAGGTATGGTGGCACACACTTGCAATCCCAGTACGTAGGAGACTGAGACAGGATGATCACAGGTTTGAAGCCATCCTCAGCAATTTAGTGAGACTGTTTCAAAATAAAAAATAAAATAGGGCTGGGGTATAGCTCAGATGTAGAATACCCCTGGGTTCAAGCCCCAGCACCACACACACACACACACACACACACACACACACACTAATAATAATAATAATAATAATAATAATAATATAAAAAGAGAACATTGTTGTAGAGATCTAGGGGGTTGTTTGTAAACCTGGAAAAAATAGTTTTTATGAAGTTGTGGGGAGAGATTGGGCAGGAACCAGAAAGTAACATTGTGCAGGTTAGGATTTAAAGGTGGCAGAGAAGCCGGGCGTGGTGGCACACGTTTGTAATCCCAACATTAGGGAGGCTGAGACCAGAGGATCATGGTTCACAGACAGCCTCAGCTACTTAGTGAGGCCCTCTGCAACTTAGTGAGACCCTGTTTCAAAATAAAGGGTAAAAAATAGGGCTGGGGTGTGGCTCGGAGGTCGAATGCCTCTGGGTCTTATTCCCAGACCCACAAAAAAATTAAAAAAATAAAAATAAAATAAAATAAAATAATAAAATAAAATATAAAAATAAAATAAAATAAAAAAATAAAAATAAAATAAAGTAAAGGTGGCAGAGACATTGGGTTCACTTCTATCAATATTTGAAAGAAAGAAAAGACATGGAATGAAAACTTCCATGGGAAGGAAGAATGAAAGGACATTTTTAGAAGGGGAGAATCAGTTGGCTGTGTTTATCAATGAAAGGGAGGCAGCTAGATAAAAAGGGAGGAATTAAACATGCAGAAAATGAAGGAGACTACTAAAAGAGTAGGTAGTCCCGGAGAATGCAGAAGGTAACAGAATATAACAAACCAAACCAAACAGGAGGGATTAACAGGGAACCAATATTTATGGCTTGTTAGAAACCGTACTCTGTATTTGTTTTGGTCAGCATTTTTATTGCTGTAATACCAAACACCTGACCACACAATTTAGAGGAAGGAAGAATTATTTGCTCACAGTTCTGAAGACTTCAGGGGTTTAGTTCACGTTAGGACAGGTTACATCAGCAGAGCTCAGGAGATGGCACGGGGAGGGTATAGAGAGAGAACAAGGGGTTTGCTTTCACATCATGGAGGCCAGAAACGAGAGAGAGGTAGTGAAAGGGATTCAAAAATACAACTATGGTTTCCAGGGTCACACACTTCATAACCCACTTCCTCTAGCCACACCCTACCTGCCTAGGTTACCACCCAATAAATATATTACAATGGACTCATCCACTGATGAGTTACAACCCTTATGATTTAATTATATCAACTGAACATCAATACATGAGCTCTTTCAGGGGCATTCTACATCCAGCCATAACAGTATTTTACATGTATTGATTTAATTACTTTTTGCATGGTACTGAGAATTGAATTCAGGGGTATTCTACCTCTGAGTTATACCTCCAGCCCTATTTTATGATTTATTTTGAAACAGGGTCTCATTAAGTTGTGAAGGGACTCACTAAGTTCCTTAGTCTGGCTACAATCTTGTGATCCTCCTGTCTCAACCTTCCAAGTACTGGAATTACAAGGGTGTGCCACCATTCTTGGCATGATTTACTTTTTATTGAAATCCTGTTAAGGAAGAGAAGAACTACCCATTTCTTGCAGAAAATGGGAAAACAGTTAAGAGTGACTTTTACTTTCAGGAGTATGGATATGAAGGACCCTCAGAAGTTGATTCCAGAAACAACTTCTGTTTCCCCATGAGGAAAAGATGACTCATCTTCTGAGAGTAGAATAGGGTGTGAGGTAGGGAGTTCAAGAAGAATGGAAAAACCCTGAAGAGAAAACAACCGTTGACGGTGGGCAAGTAAAAATGGTTTCCACACAGTGCTAACACCTGTTGGGGTTGGAAACCATGCTCTGTGAGGACAATCATCTCATTTCCATGGTAGCCCGGGAGCAGGGCAGGAAGGGCAGCAGTGGGATTCCTGTGGGGTGAGAATTTTGGGAAAGCTTAGAAGAATCTCAGGCAGTGGGAATATAGGTGTGACTCCTACTGAACTTGAACCAGAGAAAGGAAGGCCAGAGAATGACAGATGAACTGGGAGAACGATAAGCCAGAGGGTAGAGGGAGGACTAAAATGGAACATTTCAACCACTTGGAGATGGAGCTCAGAGGTGAACTGAGGTTCCAGGTTGACATCTGGAGAGAAGATTGCTTCAGCAGGGTGCATGCCGGTAACCAGGGTGCTGCTTTTCACTGACATTTGCCATATTTGTATTACCAAAGATTGGAGCTGTTTGTTTCTGAATGGGCAATCAAGAAAGGCTGTGAAGCCAACACTGGATAATCCTATCCATCTTGGACCTGTTGGGCATGGGCTTCTCTGGATACAGAATGCTGAGCCAGACAACATCTCACAGAACATCTTCACAAGTCTTATGATTATGTACAGATGCAGAGCTCGAACAATAAGAACTGTGAAGAGTTTCTAAAATGCATTACCGTACACTTTGTCCCCCGTCAACTTTGGAAGGTCCAAGCCACAGAATTTTTTTAACATGGGCTATATTATTTTTATTTCATTTTATATCAAGATGCTTTAAAATAAAATTTGTCCCTTCCAAAGAACAGTTCCCATCTCTCATTTCACGAAACTTCAGGTTCATGAAGTGAATGTTCTAGGCCATTCCTCACAGCTCCACTCCAGCCAAGTGATATAATGGTTTCCATTTTCATCCCGTGTGGTATATTCTGTGTGGTTGACTCACCCCACCGCCATGTGCTTTCTACAAGTGTTTTCACCAGAAGCCAGGCATATGACAGACCTGCTGAGGCAGATAAAGGCTCTTTCTGTCATGCAGAGAATAGCATCAGCATGTGGGAACTTTGCCTGTCTGGCCCTTTCTGACTTATTCTGTTCGAGTTCACTATAATTTGTCTGTCTTTCCTCTCTGCACCACCCTAGGTTCAGCCTCAAGTTCCTCCTGTATCTAGATGCTCACTGGATCATGAGACTCCCCAGTTTGGTGTAACCGCATTCTCTGCTCTACTTACAAATACCAAAAGAAAACAGGTCTCTGGGTATCTTTGAGCAATACAATTGTCATCCAAAAAGAGATGTATAAATCGGGAAATAAAATCTCAATTGTGTTTCATCTGCCTGTTTATTTGTTCATCTCCATTGCACGCACCAGGTGAGGCTCTACAATGTTCTTTCTGTCGGTCTGTTATCCTTTCTTACAGGTGGTTCTGATTTCTTCTACTGCTAGTTCAATAGGAGACTAAATGTAATTATTCAGGCTTCTATTTAGATGTCGAACACAGTTACACAGGAAACAATCTGCTGGAGTGTCCTTCTTGTGATTCACTTATTACTCAGTCTTACTGGGAACTGGAATAAGAAATACTAAGTTAGGATCTCAGTTATCTTTTGAGGCTTTCCCTTTATATATTCCTGGTTACTTAGGAACCAAAAAAATCACCTTATTTAACCTTTTGCCGATGAAGAAAATGAGACTCAGAGAAGTCACTTTAAGTTCATAAATCTGATTGGTAATAGACTTGGGGGCTGCCCCCCAGCCCCTGACACAGAACTTAGTGTTCTGTAGTTTTTTACAGCGGGATCCCACCCTCCAGTCTCAGGAAAAGGCACTTTGAGGTGGTGCGGGGTGGCGTTCCCATTTAGAGGGTAGCTTGCAGTGGGAGGGACAACTTGACAGAGGGTCTTATCTTCCATTTGGCCTGTTGCCGATTGTTTTGTGAATTTTTCTCCTATATCCCCGAATCGCTTCCCTTCTCCCTTCATTGTCTGGTGGGTGCGTGCTTAAGGGAGAGTTGTTTAAGCAAGTAAATTTGGTTTTATCACACATTTTAAAATCTTGTGCTTACTGGTGGCAGATGGAAATCAATCTTTTCATTATTTGTAACCATTTATAGCACTCTGATAATAGGCAGAGGTTTGTGTGGATAACTGAGATCATACTTTTGGTAAAACACTGGTCTCTTGGGCAGCAGAGTAACTATAGAGTTTGTGTCCCTTGTAGCTGGAAGGTTTGGGGGTGTAGGTGAACTTTAGATACTGTGAACGCAGCTTTTCCTGGCTGATTGAGGCCAGTGATCTGCTAAGCCGGCATCTGGCCTGCTGAGGTGCAGCACAGGCACTGTGACCTGTCCTCGGGGAAGAATATGAGTCAATGCAGTTACAGCTCTGGCCTTCCTTTTCAGAAGAGGTGGACGTTCTTCCAAATCATTGCTGGGGGCCTTGTATTGGTCAGGTTGGTTAATGTCTGTTGCTCCAGAAACAGGTCCTGAGCAAATGTCCCCAACACTGGGATTTTTGTTACCTCAAAAATTTTTTGGGATTACTGAAAAATCACAAAATATGCTCAGAAAGAAGGAAGTCTTCAAGGGTGCATAGGTATCTACATAGGTAGGAGAAGATGATTTGATTGTGGACAAGAATATGGATGGGAGCTCATTAATAGGCCATTAGAAAATTCAGGAATCCTCGGAGGACGTTTCCTGGTCACCACCTCTGCCTTCCTACAACATGAATTCATAAATTATATTGTGGAACTCTTGGAGAAATCATGCAATCTTCTTGAGCCAGAGCTGGAGCTCCCTTGCTGTCTAGCTATACAGAGCTAATGGTCATCTAGAAGGTCTGTTTCCTGTGTGCCAACTATTTTGCCCTTTGATTTCCCTTTCCCTGGGGAGAATTCCCATCTGGACCAACTCTCAATTAACAGCCATGTCGCCATCCATGTTAATAGCTTCACTGACTATACTCAGATGTGCTAGCACTGAGGAGAGGAGTGATAGGCGGTGGGAGTGGAGATGTATCTCTGTATCTATGCTTTGACTATTTTCCTGGCCTGCCCAAATACTATTAACTGCTTCCAAAATGGTATCCGTGATGTGTGTGTAGTCTGGCTCATGTCTCTGTTATCTGTGTTATTGTTTCTGCCTGTTCTTAAATAACTCATCAAACAAGTTGGTGTTTTGTCTGTCCAGTTCTCCTAGTCCCAGTCCAACTGGGTCTAATTTTTCAGTGCAGGCCATTTTGCTTTTGAGTTGGAGACAGAAAAGAGTAATGCAGCGGGGCGTGGTGGTGCATGCTTGTAATTTCAGCATTTGGGAGGCTGAGATAGGAGGATCTCAGTTTGCAGACAGCCTCAGCCACTTAGTGAGGCCCTTTGAAACTCAGTGACACCTGTTTCAAAATAAAGAATAAAAAATAGGGCTGGGGGTGTAGCTCGGAGGTAGAATGCCCCTGGGTTCCATCCCCAGTACCACAAAAGAGTAACGCAACGTAAACCTTCCTACTTATAGCCCCTTCCTCTCTCATAATAAACCACGTGCTCTGTCCAGCCTTTAACTGAAATCACAGTGAAGCGCTTCCAGGAGCCGTCTTGTAAACACGGGCATCATTAAGGCCTAGAGATTTCAACCACAGATTTACTATCTTTGGAATAAAAGCTTGAGAGTAGCTGAAGCTACATCTAATGAGGAAGGGCAAGTTACCCACAGCCCTGGCATTCTTGAAATCATCGACCTACAGGCATTACAACCTGTAGGTTTTATTTTGATAGTAACCTCTCGGTTTGGTTGTCTGCTGTTTGGTTAAATTATTGCAGAGTGCCAGGCAGCGAATGAACCTCTGTTTTTATTTCTCGATCACTCCGCTATAGGACTGTCACTCTGGGCTGAGTGCTTGGGTCTTGAGATGACAGATATGGGAAGGGGAATCCTAGAAACGAGCTGTATCAAAATGCTACTTTTATTTTTTGGTGCTGGGGATTGGATCTAAGGCCAATCTACCTCTGAGAAACATCCCATCCCCATTTTAATTTTTTTAGTTTGAAACAGGGTCTTGCTAAGTTGCTAGTGCTGGCCTTGAACTTGTGATTCTCCTGTCCCAGCCTTCCAAGTATTGGGATACAGGTGTGCACCGCCACGCCCTGCTGAAACGTCAAAGAAGGACAAACTGGGGAATTAAGCTACTGTTACATCACCAAAGCTCAGAATAAGAGAGAGATAAAGATGAGAGAACCCATGATGTCAAGGGGGCAAATGGTGTCAGATATGACGAAGAGAAGATTATAGACCCAGACATGTTTGAATTTTTTTTTTTTTTTTTTTTTTTTGGTGGTACTGGGGATGGAACCCAGGGGCCTTCACTCTCAGACCTATTTTACATTTTTATTTAGAAACAGGGTCTCTTAAGCCAGCTGAGGCTGACTTCGAACCTGCGCGATCCTCCTGTCTCAGCCTCCCAAGCGAGGGGATTATAAGCGTGCGCCACCACGCCCGGCTGAGATGTTTGAATTTGATAAATGGTCTATGAGCGATTTTGGAGAACATTTTTCTATAGTGTGGTGGGGACATTAGTCCTATCACAGTGGACTAAAAAGTAAATTAGTAAATATAGCTGGGACTGCTCATTTTACTAGTTCAGGGGCAAAAAGAGAAGAAAACAAGAATAACAGCAGTAGGGATACAGAACTGACCAAAGACTTTTTTCTCAAAATGGGTAAAACCAGCCGAGCATGAAGGTGCAGGCCTGTAATCTCAGTACTTGGGAGGTTGAGACAGGAGGGCTGCAGGTTTCCCGCCAGCCTCAGCAACTCAGTGAGACCCTGTTTCAAGATAAAGAATTTCAAACTAGGACTGGGGTGCTAGCTTGGAGGTAGAATGTTCCTGGATTCAATTTCCAGTGCCACGCAAAAAAAGGGCAAAACCAGTACGTATTTGAAAATGGAGGACGCAAACAGAAGAAGCTGAGGAAATTAGAAATAAATAAAAATACAAAAAGGAACTTTTCCTGATGTTATGTGATGTTACTCTAATGATAACTAGACGAGTAGAACTCTTAAAAATGGATGGTTCTCATCTCCATTCCATGTCCAGTCTTTGGCCTGTGAATCATATGCTCACGTCAACCTTAATGACAAAGTGCCTGACATTCATTATCAGCTTATTTGGAGGTTGAGCCGTCTCTCTTCTTATACAGGTGAGTTTCTGGTTGAACGTGTGAAAACATTTTAAGGAAATTTCTATCTGTTTTTCTCCAGGTGTCTGTCTTTGTGAGTTAAGGCTTTTACATTACTGATGATTTTTCCTTTGATAAGAAGAAAAGAAAGAAAAATAATTAAATATATATGTGTGTAAAGTGTATACACACACACACACTGACACACACACATTTTTTTGGGTACTGGGGGTAGAACCCAGAGGCCTGCTATCTCCAGGCTATATCCTCATCCTTATTTTATTTTATTTTATTTTATTTTGTGGTACTGGGGGTGGAACCCAGAGGTTTTCTACCTCCGGGCTATACTCCCAGACCTTTTTATATTTTATTTGGAAACAGGGTCTCACTAAGTTGCTGAGAGCCTCACTAAGTAGCTGAGGCTGCCTTTGAACCTGCGCGATCCTCCTGTCTCAGCCTCCCAAGCACGGGGATTACAAGCATGCGCCACCACACCTGGCTCCTATTTTATTTTTTATTTGGAAATGGGGTCTTGCTAAGTTGCTGACAGCATCACTAAGTCACTGAGGCTGACTTTGAACCTGCAATCCTCATGTCTCATCCTCCCAAGTACTGGGATTACAGGTATGAGACACCATACCCAGCTATAAATGTATATTTGACACAGAGATTCATTCACCCAGGAACATGTATGCCCGTGTGCATGCACATATGTATGCAACACAATTTATTTGAACAATTATGTATCAAGCCCTTACTACATGCCAGAGACCGTGTTAAGATGTTAGGCTGTGGCCGGGCGTGGTGGCGCACGCTTGTAATCCCTGCACTTGGGAGGCGGAGACAGGAGGATCGCGCTGGTTCGGAGCCAGCCTCGCTGGCTTAAGAGACCCTGTTTCCAAATAAAAAATATAAAATATGTCTGGGAGTGTAGTCTGGAGATAGAAGGGCTTCCAGGAACCCCAGTACCTAAAAAAAAAAAAAAAAAAGATGTTAGGCTGCAAAGAAAAATAAAGATGTAGGCCTTGTTGGCAGAGAATTTCAGCCTGAAGGGAAGAAGTCAGATTGTGAATAGACATGCTCACTCTGACATGACTAGTGCCAAGGGAGATGTCCAGATGCCATGGTAACAAAGAAGAGGAGGCACCCAGCCCACCTGAGAGATGTTTCTTCAAAGGGATGATGCCTAAACTGATATATTTATGTTGAGGTACTAGGGATGGAACCCAGGGGCATTCTACCTCCAAGCTACACCCCCAGCCCTATTTTTTTATTCTTTGTTTTGAAACAGGGTCTCACTGAGTTGTGGAGGGCCTCACTAAGTAGCTGAGGCTGGCCTCAAACTGCAATCCTCCTGTCTCAGCCTCCCAAGTACTGGGATTACAAGCATGCGCCACCATGCCCGGCTTTTAAACGATTATATTTTGAAGTATAAATGGAGCAGGCCAAGAAAGGTGGGACAAGTATTCTAGGTGGAGAAATTATATATGCAAAGTCATAGGAGCTGAAGAGTTTGTGGCGTTCACAGGAAATATTGCATTATTTTGGATTACTAACATGTAAGGTAAAAAAGATGGACTGAAGGAGATGATCGTTGGTAGGCTTACCAGATAAGGTTATTGGAACCTTATACCAAGAACCCAGATCCTCATGACGATGGAGAGCTACCAAGGAACTGAAAGAAGAAATATCACATATACATATACTTACATGCAGATCTGATCTGCTTACAAATGTGTGATCCAGGACAGGAACGTCTTTGACTTTGATTTTCTAGATATCCAACTAATAGTAGCTTAAGCAAATGAGGGATGATATCCTCCATGTAATAACTCCAGGGAAAGGCAGCTGCTGGCATTGGTGGACATGTCCAACCATACCATCCAGAGGCGGGTGTGCTTTCTGCTTCCATCTATTTTCCTTTTGATCTTCATGATGTTACTTTGTGGTCCAGAAGAGGCTGTTCCTGCTCAGGGACCATGTTCTTTTTCAGGATGGGAAGCAAGGGATGTGGCCGCTTGCTTCACATGGAATGGTGCCAGCACCGTCTGCCTGTGTTCAGGGAAGCCCAGGCTCTCCCAGAAGTTCCCTGTCTATGTTCCTTCATAGCTCATTGGCCAGACCTGAGAAGGACCACCGCTGGCTGCAGAGAAAGCTAGAACAAAATATTCCTTCCCGCTTCCATCATTAAGGGGGGCAAAGGGAGAGAGCGTCTAAAATGAACGCCGAGTTAGCTAACCAACGGTATATGCCACAGACAAGCATCTGCAGCAGAGGCTTGGAGATTGGCAGAAGAGGTAGCAAAGGACCCAACTCAAGGAAGGGCCTGGGGCTGGGATACCATTAGCATAGGGGTGGCCTGGGTACCACGAGGACTATCTTCCTGCTGAACAGGTAGATACCTGCAGCCCCGGGTTGCTCAAAATGTTCAACATCTGGCCCCCTGCTTTGGACCCAATTTCCTCTTTCCCTGGTTACCTGCCTCACTAGACTTTAGGAATGATTTATTCCAACAATGTGAGGATTAGGCTAGGCACTGTTGGGAGATAAGCAGAATACAGTTAAGGAGATAGACAGCAGAAGAAAAGGAACAATGTCAGTTTTCAAGTGCTTACGTTCTATATGAAACAACTGAAAAATCATATAAGAGGAGATAGGAGACCAAGTATCACCAATCCAGCTCGGAACCACAAGTCATCCATGAGTTGGATTTCAGTGGTAAGGACAGCTGTCACTGTGGTACAGCAGCCTTCTCTCTTACCTGCACAGGTGCACACACACTGGCGGAAGTGTGCCCTGCTCCCACCCGCTCTTCCCAAGTCCGAAAGAAGCAACAGCTCTGGCATAGAAATCTTACTATTTATTTCTAAGTTTGAAAAAAAGATAATACAGCAGCGTTGCAGAAATGCTTAAAGGAGATGGATAATTATCTAAATCCTACCTCCCTAATACAATGAAAGTGTTATTTCTTCTGGATTTCAGCATGGAAATAATGCTTTGTGTTGTGGTGTGTGTGTGTGTGTGTGTGTGTGTGTGTGTGTGCGTGCACGCTTGGGGGTGTGTGTGCATATGCCTCTAATCTGATGGTATCTGCAGTTTTGCATCTTGATTTATTTATAGGGTGAGAGCTCATAAGAACATGTGGAGTAAATGAATATTGATGCCTAGTCTTCCTGAGAATGAAATGTACTGCTGCTTCCTCACTGTCAATATCAATTGTTTTCAATATTCTCTAAATAGAGATGGGTGGCAGTGAAGGTATGGTACTTTTAGGTGTTGGTTCTGATACAGACAATAAGAAATACCTTAGCGTGGGATGAGGAGATTTGAGAAGAATTGAATTCTGATGGGCAGAAGCAAGAAATATAAAGGTCTCCTGGGTGTGGTGGTGCAGGTTTGTAATCAAAGTCCTTGGGAGGCTGAGAGAGGAGGCTCACAGGTTTGTGGCCAGCCTCAGCAATTTAGTGAGGCCCCCCACAACTTAGTGAGATGCTGTTTCAAAATAAAGAATAAAACAGGGCTGGGGGTGTAGCTTGGAGGTAGAATACCCTGGGTTCAATCCCCAGTATGCACAAAAGAAAAAAAAAAGAAAGAAAAAATAAAAAAAAAAGATAAGGATTACTCTAGTCCTATCAGTTCCTAAGAAGAATTATCTTAGTTGCAAAGACAGTACCTCTCATTTGAGAACACGGGTGTGGTTTGTTTTTTTGTTTCTGTTTGCCTGAATCTTGCCCAAGTAACAGAGTTTCTTGGGGTGGGGGATGTCCTTACACCAAGTCTTTGGAATCTGAATTCTTTCCTTCCAGACGTACTGTGTCAGGATTAGGATTAGGATGAGGATTAGGATTAGGATTGCTGCTCACTCTGTGATTCAAGTAGTTACCATGTTTTAGAATTGCCTTGGGATTTTGGGAACTCGGTAGCTGCTAGTTAACTAGAGTAACACATATGAAAATAGTTTCACAGTTCGGTTCTGTGCATCTTAGGCTCACAAAAAGTACACTGAGTTCTACCTACATTAATCACCTACATTTCTACCCTCTGTCCATATCTACCTTCTCAAAAACTATTCTAAAAGAATGCAAGTGTCTTCTTTGACAAACAAACCACACCTCCCTTCAAACCTGTCTCTGCTTAGCGCCTGAATTCCTTTGACAGTCTAATAAATAGGTCCAACGAGACAATACTACTCCCTTTTCTTTGGGATGATTTATCCTTGGAAGAGCCTCCTCTGTCTTGTCTGTACGCCTTGCACTAGCCTGAGAGCTGTTACTGAAGCCCAAAGGTAAATATCTCAGAGCATCAGCAGCCAGATCAATCCCAGCATTTACCCCGTGCATGAACGATCAGTTGAGTGTCATGAGCAGTCCTGGGCATGACCAGATGTTGAGCATAGACAAAGTGTTAGAGCTAAGGATGTGCGCTGGGTACAGGGAGAAAGAGAGTTCCTGGAAGAGACGAGTCAAGCAGTCTCTGGAGTATCTCAGCAGGATGGCCTCTGAGAAGGAGGAGAGGGGCCTGTGGTCACAAGAGGCTGGGGCTGGGGCTGGGGGGCAGCAGGGGCAGTAGACAAGGAGGCCAGGAAGCAAGCCCTGGGGATGGGAAGAGGGATGTCCTGTGCTCTGTTTATCTGCTCTTGACTTTTCTTAAGCACTCACAGGGACAGGTCTCTGAGCTGGACATGCTCCCATTCCTCTACTTCCAAGTACCCCTTAGAGTAGCTGGAAGATAGTAGGGAGCTCCTGTGACTTTCTGCTGTTCTCTGTATAGAAAGCATTTGATGAACATGGATAGACCTAAATTAAAGTCTTGTGAAAGCTGCCGAACTTGAACAAAATAGATGGTCTTTCATGACCGTGTATTCCCAGCTGAAGGTGGACCTCTGTGAATGGTGGGGGTCCTGCTGCTGTCTTGTGTAGCTCCTCAGTAGGTTTTTATTTTTTAATTTTTTTGGTACTAGGGATTGAATCCAGGGCATTCTACCTCTGAATGATACTCTTAACCCCCTGTTTTTTGAAAAAGGGTCTCACTAAGTTGTTGAAGGTTTCGCTAAGTTGCTGAGACTGGTACACTGCAAGCATTCAATGTCTGTCCTTCCTCCTTCCCAAAAGCGAAGATATACTTCTTTTCCTATGGCACAAAATCAAAGGCCCATACGTTGCAGTGGTCAAAGCACTGGAATTGGCAATGGTTACCCGACCTACTGTTTACCTGAGCACTTCCTCTGTGCCTGGAAGGTAATTGAAGATATTGCCCTTCTCGTTTACTTCTAAAGATGCAGAGACTCGAAGGTACTAACTTGCCAGGATCCCAGTGTTAGCAAGAGGAAGGCTGCATCAGAGCCCAGGTTCATCAGATTCTAGAACCTTTCATTCTGTCAGTGGTCTCTTTCTCAAAAACCGGTAGACCTGATTTTGAACTTAGTTCTGTGACTTTCTAACCAAATATTCCATCACCCCAGCCCTCAGTGTGTTCATATATCAAGTAGAAAATTGGGCTGGATGTTATCTGACATCCCAACTAGCTCTCAAAGTCTGTGCGCTTTGTATTAAACTGGGTGTGGTGGCACATGCCTGTACTCCTAGTACTTGGGAGGCTGAGACAGAAGAGACTGAAGGTTCAAGTCAGATCCAGCAACTTAGCGAGACCCTGTTTCAAAATTTCAAAAAGGACTGGGGGTATAGTTTGAAGGTAGAATGCCTATGGGTTCAATCCTCAGTACTATCAAAAAAGAAAACCATCTTAAGCAGCATGCTTGTTGGCCAAACGAGAGGCATGCGTCTTCAAAGTCTGTGCACTGCCAAATACTTAGTCTTTTTCTTTTTCTTTTTTGGGGATATATTGAACCCAGGGGCATTCTACCTCTGAGTTATACCCCACCCTTATTTTTTATTTTGAAATGATCTCACTAAGTTGCCCAGGCTGACCTTGAACCTGTGATCTTCCTGTCTCGGCCTTGCAAGTGCTGGGATTACAAGCATGTGCCACCACACCCAGTTTAATACTTATTTTTTTTCCTTAAAAGTGGTCCTAAGAGTTTATTGTTTTTAATTTTTTTAAATTTATTTATTTTTTATTGGTGCACTGTATTCATACATCATAATGGGATAAAAAATACTTTTGTAGACATACATGCACACATTGCCCAGTCAGCCCCTACCCGATCCCCACCCAGTTCCCTCCCCATCCTTCCTTCCCATGCTTGGCTTAGTGGTTGACATCTAGCATTATAGCAATTTTTCCAAAATTAACAATGATAATCTCACAAAACAGTTTCATTTGTCTGATACCAAGCTTTTGATGACTTAAAGATAACATTTCAATATTTCTTTTTTGCTTTTGTTTTTACCAGAGAATATTTTTTTCTTTTTTTTTTAAGGTGAAACTATCATACTTTAATTTATTTATTTTTCATAAAAAATCTATGATAATATGGAATATGGACTCTAGATACCCAAAACGATCTCGAAAAAGAACAAAGCTAGAAGATGTATATTTTCTGATTTCAAACCATATACAGCTACAATAATTGAAACAGTGTAGTACTGTTCTAAAGGCAGATATATAAACCATTGGAGTTAAATAAAAGCCTAGAGATAAATTCTTCCATATATTGTCAAGTTATTTTTGACAAAGTCTCCACAAACATTTGGTGGAGGAAATAATAATCTTTTAACTAAATATTGTTGAAAAATAATAATTACATGAAAAAGAATAAAATTGGACCCTTACCTTACCTAACACCATATACAAATATTAACTCAAAATAGATAAAAGACCTAAATATAAATCTTAAGACTATAAACTTTTAGAAGAAAATCTGGGTCATAAAACCTCACAACATTGAAATTGGCAGTGATTTCTTGGATATGATTTCCATGGCATAGGCAACGAACAGGTAAACAAACTCCCTAAAAAAATTAAAAAATATTGTATATCCAAAAACAATGTAAACAGAGTTAAAAGTTACTGATAGAATGGGATAAAATATTTCCAAATGCTATATCTGAAGGTATATTAATATTCCAACTAGAAATCCTAAAAATTAGCAACAATAAAAGCAAACAATACAATTTAGAGATAGGTAAAAGACTAACATAAATAATTAATCTCCACAGATAACCAATCTTAGTTGTCTGTTGGATGGAAAATCTTGTTTCTCTGGTTCTGGTGTGTGTTACCTATTTCTTCTTTGTAGTTAATCTCTTTGAGTATTTTCTCTAGTGCTGGTTTTGAAGACATAAATTCCTTCAGTTTCTGTTTGTCATGGAAGCTTCTTATTTCCCCATCTAATTTGATAGAAAGTTTTGCTGGGTAGGAAATTTTTGGCTGGAAGTTGTTTTCTTTCAGAGTTTGGAATATGTTACTCCAAGCCCTTCTGGCTCTCATAACTTGGTTTGGGAAGTCTGGAGTGATTCTAATTGGTTTGCCTCTGAATGTCACTTGGCCCTTTGTTTTTGTTGCCTTTAAGATTCTCTGCTTGGCTTCCACATTGGTCATTTTGACAATTATATGGCGTGGGGATCCTCTTCTCCGATCCTGTCTAAAGGGAGTTCTATAAGTTTCCTGGATCTGTATATCGACCTCTTGCTCTATGTTTGGAAAATTTTCTGCTATTACTTCCTTGAAGAGATTGTTGATCCCTTTGGTTTCACCTTCTTTTCTCTCCTCTATTCCAATTATTCTTAGGTTAGCTGTCTTAAAATGGGCCCCTATTTCTTCAATGTCAGATTCCTGCTGTCGGATTTTTTTTTCTAAATTAGAAACTATGCGTTCTTTTTTTGAATGGGCATCTTCTAAGAGCGAGATTCTATTCTCCATGTGGTCTAATCGGTCATTTGTACTTTGAATTGAGGCCTTTACTTCATTAATTGCATCCTTTATCTCTTTTTGACTCTCTCTGAATTCTTTTCGAAGCACCTCTATTATTTCTACAGTTATTTTCCTTATTTGATCTTCTAGAAATCTCTGAATTTCTGTTTTATCAGGTTCTGATGTTGTGGGGTTGTGGGCATTCATTGCTCCATTGTTATTCCTCTTTCCCATGATTTCAGAAGTTTGTGCCTTCTCTGGGTTCTTCCCTTGGGTCACTACAACTTCACTTAAGGTGCTCTGGATCTCGAGTCTGTGGTATCTCGGTCCCTATTACTCCTGTACTGGGTTGTATGGCAGAGTCTCAGACCCTGGGAGTCAATCGAGGCTGCTTTAGACCTTGGGGGGTGCCAGGTTGGGTGTTCTCCTATGGTGTGATATCTCTGCCACCGCTGCTTCCCTACTAGGTCAAGTCCCTGGGAGTACAGTACTGGAATTTCTCCTCTGGGGCCCACAATTTGACTCACCATTGTTGAGTTCGCAGATGGAGCTGTAGTGGACTCGGTGAATTCGCTGCTGCTGTTGCCGCTGGTGGCAATATGGTACTGCTGCCACGCCCTCGGCCGTGAGGCTGGGGTATTTCTTCTCTGTTTTTGAGCTCCTCTCTGAGTCCCTGCTGGGTGTGCCGAGCCCAGCCCCTGGGAGCTTTAGGTGCTCCCTGCGCTGAGAAATCTGCCGAATTCCTCCCGGCTGATCTGCAGCGGCTCACCTCAGCTTGCTGTCCGCCGCTCCTCTCTGGAGCCTGGTGGGCTGTTGAATGCTGTTGGTCTGGTGCCATCCGGTGAGCTTGCCGCTGCCGCCGGCAGTAAGGTGCTGCTGCCGTGTCCTCGGGCGTGAGGCCGGCGTATCTCCTCTGTGTCTCTGAGCTCCGTTCTGAGTCCCCCTCCTCTCTGGGGCCTGGTGCTGCAAGGGAAGGGAAGATGGCGCCCGCCACTTCGCGCCGTGGCTCCGGCTGCAGCACTGCAGTCTGGTTTCTTTCTGGAGTTTTGTTTTTCCAGCCCTCTTTTTCTCTGTCCCTTATAATTACATTTTTTGTTTCTCTGCTGATGGTGTTTTCTGGCTATGAAAGGCGCTGATTTTGTGGTAATAGAGATTGGTTGTTAGTGGGGCTTGTAATCCCCGCTTTTCTCTGTCGCCATCTTCCCGGAAGTCCTCACTTATTCTTAAGCAGGACTTTCATGAGTATAATCTCAATGGGCCTAGAATATATGGAAGATTAGGTAAGAGAAGTTCTAGGCTCATTTGATTATCTTCTATTAAGTGCCTCCTGGTGACATAGCAGAGACCAAAGCTGTCATGGTCTGGCCTTTGCAACTTGACCAGCGAAGCAAGGCAGATACAGTGTATGTGTTACAACTGTTAGGGGCTGTGCAGAAAGACCACAGCACATAGACACTTGGGTGGGAAATTCATGTGAGCACAGTTGAGTCCATTCGTAACTGTCTGTGCATGCAGGGGCAAGCCGGCCATGGAAACTGAGCAGCAGAACAGCAGACACAGTGTGCCACGGGGGTTCAGTCTTTTCTATTTTTCTTCCTTTCTCTGAGACTTCTCACATACCCCAATTTCAGTGGAGGTTGTAGGTTAAGTGTCAACAGTTATTCTGTGTGAGCCTCAGAGGTATAAGGGATGATGTAGCCAGGGAAGAAGGGACAGAGGGAGGAGGGAGGGAGGGGAAGGGAGGGAGGGAGGACGGTTCCTCCCAAAGTGAAAGAGAGAGGGATGGATGAAGTAAAAGTGCAGGCTTTACCTTGAGAACATCTCCCATCTGTCACCATAGCAGAAAGCGTGGCAAGGCCAGACATGGGGAAAGGAAAAAGGAATTTGTAGTATCTCGGATTCAGAGGGGAGCCAGAGACATGAGGTCTGATGTCAGCTAGTTAGTTAAATCCCACCTACAGCCTTCTGAGAATGCTTTCTTTTTTATTATTATTTTTTAATATATTTTTATTGGTGCACTGTAGTGAAACATCACAATGGATTACAAGACTTGTTAGGATATCCAAGTATACATCATCCAATCAACCTTTATCCAATCCCCATCCCATTCCCTCCCCCTCCCTCAATCCCATGCTTGATTTAGTGTTTAACATTGATATATTTATTTACGTACATCATGTCCCCCATCCCATCCCCTCTGATTGGTCACCTTAATTGCTCCTACATAGGGCCCCTTCTTCCACTAGATTCCCTTCTATTACCCATTTCTTCCTAGTTTTGCATATTAGGGAGAGCATCCGATTTTTTAATTTTCTGTGATATTTCTCTGTGTATGCCGCTTTGCAAGTTCTAATCCCACTCTTGAAGGCCCCGGCACCAGCCTGGCCACCCAGTAGACTCTTATCCTGGCCTTACTGGCTCCAGTACTGGCCTTGCCTCATGGCAGGCTCCAATTCTGGCCTTGGAGGCCTCAGCACTGGCTTTGCCTTTAGGCTAGCTCCTATCTCGGTCTCGCTGGCTCCAACTACCGCCTCACCAAATGGGAGGTACCGATCTCAGCCTTGCTGACCCCAGCACCAGCCTCACCGCATGGCAGGCTCCGATCCTGGCCTCCTTGGCCCCGGCATTGGCCTTGCCTCACAGCAGGCTCCGATTCCGGCCTCGCCGACCCCGGCACCAGCCTCACCCCTTGGCAGGCTCTGATCCCGGCCTCGCTGGCCCCGGCACTGGCCTTGCCTCACAGCAAACTCCGATCCCGGCCAGCCTCTGATAATGCTTTCTACTTGAATGCCCTCCCCCTCACAAGGCATACCATTTCATTATAGGATGGCTCAGACTGTGGAGAGAGGCCCTTCTTCTGGGTGATCTGACATTATTATTTTTTTAAATAACTTTTGTTGTTTGATTATAATTCTGCCTTTCTGGGTGACACAGCATTGATTCAACCAACCTTTCTTCCTTCCTTCCTTCCTTCCTTCCTTCCTTCCTTCTACCGGGGGTTAAATCTAAGGGCACTCTACCTCCAAGTTATATCCCAGCCCTATTTGCTTTTATTTTGAAATGGGTTCTCACTAAGTTGCTGCGGGTCTCACTAAGTTGCCCAGGCTGGCCTTGAACCTGTGATCCTCCTGTCTCAGCCTCCTAAATTCCAGGATTATAGGTGTGCTCCAGCATGCCCATTTCTTTTTCCTTTCTTGAGTCTTTTAGATATTTAAATGTAGCCATTGTATTACTATTCTAGTTCCACAATAGTACAGTAAATACCCTACTCCCATTTATTCATAAAAATTGAGTCTGTGCTCCAGCCCAGCCTAATTGCCCTTCTCTGAAAGCCCTTGATTTGGTTGGTGGCCCCTCAGTGGAACCTGAGAACTGAGCCTGGAAATTCCTGGGCCATCAGCTGGAGGGGCATGCCCGGCTCCTCAGAATTGGCTGGAGCCTAGGATCAATTTAGATTTCATTTCAGCTTCTTCACCCTGTTGGCATTTATTGCACCAAATTTGTGTACCATCAATACAAGTACTTGTAATCCCAGTTCTTGGGAGGCTGAGACAGGAGGATCATGGGTTCGTGGCCAGCCTCAGCTACTTAGTGAGGCCCTCCACTACTTAGTGAGATCTTGTTTCATAAATAAAGAATAGCCGGGCATGGGTGCACACACTTGTAATCCCAGCATTTGGGAGGCTGAGACAGGAGGATCGCAGTTCTCAGACAGCCTCAGCTACTTTAGTGAGGCCCTTTGCAATTCAGTGAGACCCTATTTCTTTTCTTTTCTTTCTTTTTTTTTTTTTTTTTTTTGGTGGTACTGGGGGTGGAACCCAGGGGCTTTCTACCTGTGGGCTATACTCCCAGACCTATTTTTATAATTTTTATTTGGAAACAGGGTCTCACTAAGTTGCTGAGAGCCTCACTAAGTAGCTGAGGCTGGCTTCAAACCTGTGCGATCCTCCAGTCTCAGCCTGCCAAGCACGGAGATTACAAGTATGCACCAACATGTCCAACAACCCTATTTCAAAATAAAGAATAAAACATAGGGCTGGGGGTGTAGCTCAGAGGTAGAATACCTCTGAGTTCAATCCCCAGTACTGCAAACAAAAATAAATAAAATAAAATAAAGTAGCCACAGTTCATTCCATTACACAATCATTTTTGCCTACATTCTTTTATCCTCTTACCAATAATCTCAAGGTACTGTAGGATGCATTGCTCACATCTAGAAATAACACCGTGTGTAGCAATTCTCTTGCCTATTATCATAGTCTAATAACTGCCTCTGAAAAGGGAATAAGATTCTCTGCTATTTCCTGGGTTCAGTAAAATTTTGCTGGCTGCTAATGGTAACCGCTTTGCTTTCTGAATATTTCATAATACCATGTTGTGAAATAAAACAATTTTGGCATTCTGCTAGTGATCCATCTCATGCTCACTGGTCTATAATTTGTAAAATCTGCTTTGTTTTGTTCTCATATTTTTTTTTGAAATTGGGATGGTTGCCCACTTTCAGTATTATATAATCTTTCTGTTCTTCATGATCACACACACACACACACACACACACGAAGCCAGTGAGAGAAAGTGTATTCAGAACTGATGAGGAGGGCCGAGCACGGCGCCTGTGATCCTAGCACATAGGAGGCTGAGACAGAAGGGCCGCAGGATCAAGGCCAGCCTCAGGACCATAGTGAGACCTTCAGCAATGGAGGGAGACCCTGTCTCAAAATAAAAAGGGTTGGGGGTGTAGCTTGGAGGTGGAACACTCCTGGGTTCAATCCCCACTATCAAGCAGTACCAAGAAGAACAAGAAGAAGAGGAAAAGGAAGAGAAAGAAGAGGAGATGGAGATGGAGAAGCTGGAGAAAAGACTGATCAGGAGAGTTTGTGATGAATTGTGAGCCTGGCAACCAAGGTTGAAGGGAGAGGAGAAGACTGAGAGGGGGCGAAGGGGCGAGGCAGCCTCCAACAGCTTCCTCTGAGACCAGGGAAGGCTCTTTAAATCGTGAAGTCTTGTTCCTTCGCTGTAACAAATACCTGAGATAGCTGAGTTATAGAGACAAAGGCCGACTTCGGCCCATGGTTTTGGAGGTCTCAGTTCCTGGTCAGTTGTCTCCATTGCTTCCGGGCCTGTGGCGAGGCAGCACATCAAGACAAGAGCACATTGCAGGGTGTGGCGGCACATGCCTGTAATCCTAGTACTTGGAAGGCTGAGGCAGGAGGATCGCATCTTTGAGGCCAGCCTCAGCATTTTAGTGAGGCCCTTGGCAACTTAGTGGGACCCTGTTTCAAAATAAAAAATAAAATAGGGCTGGGTGTGTAGCTCAGAGGTAGAATGCCCCTGGGTTTAATCCCAAGGACCAATAAATAAATAAGTAAAAGACAAGAGAACAGGACAGAGCAGAGCTGCTTACCTATGTGGAAGGAGGGAAAAGGGCTGGGTGGTGACCCCTGTGACCTACAACCTCACGCTAGGCCCCACCTCTCAACAGCCCAGCTGTGACAATGTCTTCATTACACACCCACTTTGCGACCTGGACCTGGGGAGGCTCATGGCAGCCTCGCCCCCGGGCAGACTGTAAAGAGATGTCCCAGAGGCCATCATCAAGATAACTCACACCTTAATGCTCCTTAATACTCTCAAAACCAGAATGGCACAAAGACTTCAGGATGGAAATGAATCAGAACTTGATAGAAAGGCAGGACCACTGTCTTACAATTTTGTAGTCTCTTATTTTAATTACAACTGAATACAAGTCAAACTGTCTAATTCATCCGTTCCAAGTGGAGAATTTCGTGTTTTTTAGTACATTTACAGAGGGTGCGACCATCACCACGATCATTTTCAGAAGATTTCATCACCCCAAAAAGAAGCCCTGAGCCAGGCGTGGTGGTACATGCCTGTAATCCCAGACTTGGGAGGCCGAGACAGGAGGATCGCTGGTTCAGTGCCAGTGTCAGCAACTTAGGGAGACCTTGTTTCAAAATAAAAAATAAAATATGGCTTGGGGTATTTTCAGAGGCAGATCACCCCTAGGATCCATCCATATCACCACACACAGAAATAAAAGTCCTGTACACACATCATTTCTCTATATTTTTGCAAATCTACCTGGCTCTAGGCAATTGCCAATCTATATCCTGCCTCTAGGAGTTTGCTTACTCTGGACCTTTTTATAAGTGGACTCCTGTGATGTGTGGTTTACTTGTATCTCTCTTTGGTCACTTGGCATTATGTTTTAAAACCTCAGCATATTGGAACACATGAATCAGTACTTCATTCCTTTTTCATGGTTGACTGATACTCCATTGTACGTGCTGACCATGTTTTTTGTGCTGGAATTACAAGCATACGTCACACCCAGCCTGACCATGTTTTAGCTACCCAGTCAGGAGCTGATAGACATTTTGAGTTGTTTCTACTTTTCAGCAATTAGGAATAATGCTGGTATGAGCACAAGTTTTGTGTGGATATGTTTTTATTTCCCTTAGCAGATACCTGCTAGTGGAATCGCTGCATCATAGGGTCATTATGTGAAACCTCTTCAGGAACTGCTAGGCCAATTTCCAAAGTAGCTATATATACCACCAACGATGTGTGGAGATTTTAATTTTTCTACCTTCTCACCAACATTTGGTACTACCTTCTTTATTACAATCACTGTAAAGGGGTGTGAAGTGGTATCGCCTTAGGTTTTTTTTTTTTTTTTTTTTTTGGTGGTACTGGGGTTCCTGGAAGCCCTTCTACCTCCGGGCTACACTCCCAGACCTATTTTTACATTTTTATTTGGAAACAGGGTCTCCTAAGCCAGCGCGCACGGCTGGCTTCGAACCTGCACGATCCTCCTGTCTCTGCCTCCCAAGCGCGGGGATTACAAGCGTGCGCCACCACGCCCGGCTTGGCCTTAGGTTTTTAAGTAGTGTTTCCCTGATACCTAATGTTGTTAAATGTTTTTTCCATGTGCTTATGTCTTCTTTGGAGAAATGTCTATTCAAATTATTTGCCCATTTTTATTTTTTCACCTTTTTATTATGAAGTTGTAGGATTCTTTATATATTCTAGATAGAAGTTCTGAGTACCCTTATTGGATATTTTACTTACAAAATTGTATCCAGTTCTTCGGCTTTTCTTTTCAATTTTCAGTGGTATCTTTTGAAGCACAAAAGTATTATGTATGTATGTATGTATGTATGTATGTATGTATGTATGTATTGTGGGAATGGGCCTTCTAGCTCTGAGCTATACCCCTAACTCTATTTTATTTTGAAACAGGGTCTTGCTAAGTTGGTGAGAGTCGCACTACTTGCTGAGGCTGTCCCTGAACGTGCGATCCTCCTGTCTTAGCCTCCCAAGTACTGGGATTGCAAGCGTGCGCCACCATGCCTGGCTTACAAAATGTCTAAATTCAATGCTGTCCAATTTTTTTGTCTTTTATTACGTGTGCTTTGGTGTCCTATCTAGGAAGCCGTTGCCCAATCCAAGGTCACCAAGATTTATGCCTGTTTTCTTCTGAGAGTTTTATAGTTTTGCTCCTACATTAGGTCTTTGATCCTCATGGTCTATTTTTAAAAAGCAAATTGCGTGACATTTAAAACTCAGCTACTTCTCAAACTTCATCTGAAAGCAAGATCAGGAGAAAATGAGTTTAGCAGGGGTTTTTTTTCTTTCTTGCATTTGACCTGAAGGATGGAGGTTCCAGAGACTCTTTTATTCAGGTAAGGCTTCATTTTTGAAGTGTTCAAACTTGGAGCCATGGGGATAGACTGACAGGCTCTTTGGGGTTAGCCCAAGGTGACCACAAGTAGAGGGGCTACCCCTGCTCCTGTTTGAACATCACCACCAGCTGTGACGTTCCTCCTGCTCCAGACTCTGCCAGTTTCACTTCACAAGGTGACCGAAGCCTCTCTCATTCCCATAGTGGTCACTTCCACATGCTAGCACTCCAGGTGCCTCGAGCCTGTCTCCTCACCCACCTCCCTCCTGACTCTGTGGCTGAAGTCAGCTTGGTTTTCATAAGGTGTGCGCGTGTGCGTGTGCGTGTGCGTGTGTGTGTGTGTGTGTGTGTGTGTGTGTATGTGTGGTACTGGGGATTGAACTGAAGGGCATTCTACCTCTGAGCTACAATCCAGCTTTATTTTCTTTTTTCTTTTGAAATGAGATCTCACTAAGTTGTCAAGGGCCTCACTAAGTTGAATCTGTGATCCTCCTGTCTCAGCCTCCCAAGTTCTGAGACTACAGGCACACGCCACGCCACCACACCTGGCGATAAGGCCTTTCTTCAGGTATCAGAGTGATGGTTATCTGTTCCCCGCCATGTGAGCCCCCCCCCCCGCCCCCGTCTTCCTTGGAGTAAATCCATATATATATCAGGATGCTTCCCATTTTTAATTTTCTTCTCTTCCTATAGACAGAACTTAGGAGGTTTCCATGGAAACCCCTGGCCAGAGTAGAGACTCTTGAGCAGAGGTGACAGGAGCTTGGCACATTTCTGCGGGGCTCACTCTCCTGCTCTCCCTCCCAGCCCTTCCCCGGCACTCTTGGATCAGATTCTGGAACTCCAGAACTTTGTGCCTTATGATTGCCCGGTGGCTGTGACAGTTGCCACTTAGAGCTGCCGCCCCTAAGGAAGAGGCTGCTGCTGGCGGGTTGTCTGGCCCCTTTTTTTTTTTGCAGGAGAAAGGCATTTCTAGTGGTGATTTGGGATTCCCCTCTTGTGTCAGGGGCAAGACCTGGTTAGCAGACCAGCAGCCAACCCAGCACCGCCACCTCCATCTTACTGGGCAGAGACCCAAAGGCCTCTGGAGGCAGCACAGCTGCGTTTTGTCTCTTGATGGTACCACGTTTAATCTGACACTTCAGTTAATCCAGGTGCCCATCACCTGTGTTGGGATATTGGCCAAGCTGTTCTCACAATCCTCAGGAAGCATGGAGCTTTGGAGATGATACCCAGCTTGATCATATTTAGTGATTAGAGATCAGGTCACACACACAACATGGACTCTCTGGAAATGGGATATATTTTGGATGGGAGTCATTTGGAGAGACCCTGGTGTGCATTGGCCTTCCAGAGGTCTAGGGAAAATCTGGGGGTGGATGTGTGAACTGTGGCCTATGGTGTGGGCTCCTCCATGATATGAGATAACCCTGCCTAGTGAGGACTTATAGTGCTCCCCTCTAAAATCTCTAACCACTTCAGAAATTCAGATCTAAGCTCAAGCTGGGCGTGGTGGCGCACGCTTGTAATCTCCGCACTTGGGAGGCTGAGACAGGAGGATCGCACAAGATCGAAGCCAGCCTCAGCAACTTAGTGAGACCCTGTTTCCAAATAAAAATTATAAAAATAGGTCTGGGAGTGAAGGGAGTGAAGCACAGAGGTAGAAAGCCTCTGGATCCCAACCCCAGTTCCACCAAAAAAGAAAAAAAAAAAAAAAAGAAATTCAGACCTAAGCTCTAGTTAGCTCTGAGGCCCAGAGTGGGTCAAACTCAACCTTTGGTCCTTGAGAAGATTTGTTCTGGCTCTAAACAGACTCTCACTCCTGAGATTCTGGGTCATTCTTTGTAGTACTCTGGGCTAACCCAAGGTGGGAAGGTGTTGAGAATCTTACATGTCAGAACTGGAGGGGACTTTGGAGACCAGAGGGTCTAACATGTGGGTCAGAGTTTCCTGTGAGGCTGTGGAGTTTCAGCAGTGTGCCAAGATGTGCACTGAGCACCATTCTACCTGTGTGCCAAATCCATCCATATTGCTGCCAACTTTTGGACTAAGCTACTTTTTAATGATGAACAGTAAGGTTTGTTCTTGAAAAAATTACAAACCACTGAGTTTCTGTAAACTGATTGTCTTACAGAGGCAGTAAATGGAGGCCCAGATAGAAGGAAGGAGTGCGGTGTGGATGGGGCTGGTGGCGTTGATGGGTAGGCCTCAGGACTGCTCCCACCGCCCTGCTCCACACCCTGGATGGTGCAGACCAGGGCAGGGAGGCCTCCTCTGACCGACACCTTGCACGTGAAAGAACCACACAGTCAAAGTAAAACTGGGGTGGTTTCGTCTTCCCAGAATAAGTGAATTACATCGACAGGCACATTGAGGGAAGGGAGGACAGGAAGCCGTAGTTCTGAGGTTCATTTCTTTTGCTGCCCTTTTGAAAAGCAAATTAATATTTTAAATTGGGTTCCTATCAGAGAGTGTGAGTCATAGTGGAAAGATTGGCTAGCCTCCCTTTCAAGACCAGAACTGGGAAGAACTTTGAACTTAAATCTAATAGTAACTTCAGATCTGGTACATTTCTCTCCATTTCTGAACCTCGGTCAAACAAATCCTTGGTTTGTTTCTTTAGGGAATTTTAGAGCAGTTGAAAATACTAGGATCCAAGATTGAGCACCACTGATTCTTAAACCATTTGGGGGCATTTAAACGGGCACTGAACTCCAGGGTTCAGTTTAGAATTCTCATCTTGTGAAAAGTGCCTCCATGTTTCTGCCCTGGAGTCCTGGAGCTAGTGTGCATCCATGTGTGTGATGTGTGAGCATATGGGAGAACTGAAACCTCTATGGACATGTTGGAGAATGGACGTGTGTGTTGGCATGTAGGAGAGTGGGAAAATGCATGAGTAAGTATGTCAAAGAATGCATGTGTGTGTGTGCAAACACATGGAAGAATGTGTGTGAGCATGTTGGAGAATGGAGACATGTGTGTGAGAGCATGTGGGGGAATGGATGTGTGTAACCATGTGGAAGATGGATATGTGTATTAGTATGTGGGAGGATGGAGATGTGTGTGAGCATGTGGGGAAATGGAAACGTGTGGACATGTTGGAGAATGGATATGTGTGTTGGCATGTGGAAGAATGGATGAATTGTAAGCGTGTAGAAGAGTGTAAATGTGCATGGGTAAGTATGTGGGAGAATGGATGTGTGTGTATCAATGTAGGAGAATGGATGTGTGTAACCATGTGGAGGATGGATGTGTGTGTTAGTATGTGGGAGAATGGCGATGTGGCAAGGATGTGGGAAAATGGAAATGTGCGTGGACATGTTGGAGGATGGATGTGTGTGTGTAACCATGTGGGAGAATGGAGATGTGTGTAAGCATGTGGGAAGATGGAGACATGTGCGAGCATGTGGGAGAGTGTGTGCATGGTGCGTGGCATGTGGGGGATGCATGGGTGGGGTGACTACCATGCATTATGGAAAAGCATCCGGGGGTGCTTATATGTGACATGTGATCTGCCAGGGCTTGGCAGACACAGAGGCACCCTGGAACTGGGAAATGGGAGAATTTAATAAGGGGAGTCTTCAGAGGTGTGGTCGGATAAGGGACATCACAAGGAAAACGTGACGTGGCGCACCCAGGTTGAACAGAGTTGGCAGCCGCTGCAGGAGAAGGTGGCCTGACCCGGGCCGTTGCCATTGGTACAAACACGCAGGGTATCCACAGGGCTTCAGCATGAAGGAAGGGGAGGGACAAGGCGCTGCCTGTTCTCTTCCACCCCTCCCTTGGCAGAGGGGCAGGAGGGTTTGTTTCACCTAAGAGCCAGCTCCTGGGTCACAGACCCATGGAGAGTATGGACACAGCTGGCAGTGGCCAGGGTTGCAGAGGTGGATGAGGCACAGTGGCTCATCTGCACATGCGTTTAAAGAGTGTTTCCTTCCAGATGTGGGGCGCACACCTGTAACCCCAGTACTTGGGAGGTTGAGACAGGAGGTTTGAGGTCAGCCTCAGCAACTCAGCAAGGTCCTCAGCAGCTTAGTGAGACCCTGTTTCAACATAAAAATAAAATAGGGCTGGGACATGTGGCTCAGAGGCAGAACCCCTGAGTTTCATCCTCAGTACCCCCACACACAGAGTGTTTTCTGCCTCCGACTTCCTCTGCACCTACTCTGTTCCCCACATCCCCACCCTGGAGCTCGTGGCATCTTGACTAAGTGCAAAGTACAAGGGCTTCGGAGCTAAACGGTGTTGGCTCAGAATTCCAACTGATCAAACACGTGCCTTGGGCAAATGGCTAACCTTCCAAGTTCCAGTTTCTTCATCTGTGAAATGTAGGTACTATTGAATTTCTTCCACAGTTGATGTGAGAATTAAAGATTATATAACTCTCTCCATCTCCATCAATAGCTTTATCTTTCAGTTTCATGCTTAGCTCAGTCTAGGTATCCAATTAATGCTGGCTATTTTCCTCATAAATCTTCCATGTGTGGCTCTGGGTCACACCTACCTTTACTCTGTGTGTGTGTGTGTGTGTGTGTGTGTGTGTGTGTGTGTGTGTGTGTTGTATGTATGATACTAGAGATTGAGCTCAGGGGCATTCTACCTCCATGCTATACCCCCAGTCCTGTCTTTTATTTTTATTTTGAAACAGCGTCTTGCTAGGTTTCTGAGATTCTCACTACTTGCTCAGATTGTCCTCGAATCTGTGATGCTCCAGTCTCAGCCTCCTAAACACGGGGATTCCAAGCGTGCGCCACCGCACTCGGCTACCCATTTTTTTATACTTTGCTTCATGATATATTTCTTCTTCCCTAAGTCTTTGATCTCTTTGTCTCTAGTGATGTTTTCTCTTTATACATAAGTCTGTATCTTCCTTTTTATTCATAAATTTATCTTTCTGATATCAAAAAAGAAACCTCTTTTCTAATCTTAGCTCCCCTCTTGCCTGCCATCTCTTGTCTTAGTTACTGTCATCTTCGTGAATATGTGCATGTGTGCACATAAGCTCTCCACACACACATATGCATTAAGAATCAGCATGTGCAGAGTCCCCCAGTTTTCTCACCACGCCTTGGTTTTTCCATCCCTTACAATCTGGGTTGTTTTCTGCTGCTGTGCCAAAGCGATCTCAGAAGTCTCTAATTAGCTCTCAGACGCCAACTCTAACAGGCCTTTCTAGACTCGTTCCTGCTTGGCAGCCGCGGGCGCTCCCAGTGATGGCGGGGAGACACCGCTGCCCTCGTTTCAGAGCGGGTGGGCTTCCTCGGGTTTCTGTTGACAGATCCCCGCGTTGCTGCCCAAGGTTCCTCCAATCGCTGCACTCACTTTCCCGTCTCATGCACAAATTGTACACGCTGCCAGTGACAACTTGTTTGTTAATTGGTTCCTGCTTCTGTTCCAACAGGAAGGTTCAGGAAAGTGGTGCCCTTATCTGGTTTGTTTGTTTGTTTATTGTGGTGCTGGAGGTTGAACCCAGGGGCATCCCATCTCTGAGCTACATCCCTAGCTCTGTTTTATTTTATTTATTTTTTATTTTATTTTATTTTATTTTTTGCGGGTCTGGGGATGGAACCCGGGGCATTTGACCTCCAAGCTACATCCCCTGCCCTATTTTTTATTCTTTATTTTGAAACAGGGTCTCACTGAGTTGCAGAGGGCCTCACTAAGTAGCTGAGGCTGTCTGCGAACCACGATCCCCCAGTCTCAGCCTCCTGAATGCTGGGATTACAAGCATGAGCCACCATGCCCGGCTTCTGTTTTATTTTTTATTTGGAAAGAGGGTCGTGGTAAGTTTCTGAATGCTGAGATTACAGGTTTGGGCCACCATATCTGGTTTGTCTTTTATCCCTCTGCATGAGTCAGTGTACCGGTGCTTGATAGAGAGTAAAGGTTCGACAAATTACTACTCAAATGGAGAATAGATTAAAATAGTTCTCCATGGGCATGGTGGCGCACCTTTGTAATTCCTGCTCTTGGGAGGCTGAGACAGGAGGATTGCACAGGTACAAAGCAAGCCGCGTGCCCTGGCTTAAGAGACCCTGTTTCCAAATTTAATAAGAAAAAAGTATATAAAAAAATACTTCTCCAAGGTAACTCGTAGCCTTCTTCTCAACTATTGACATTTCTGACCTCTTTCTTGGGTTAAAGGGCAGCGAACTTTTCCTTGAACCTGCAATCCTCCTGTCTCAGTCTCCCAAGTACTGGGATTACAGGCGAGTGTCACCATGTTCAGCTCGCGAGCTTTATTTTTTTAAGGGCTTGCTAGTCAATAGTTTGGGCATGCAGGCCGTAGGGTCCCTGTCACAATTTCTCAGCTCTGCCATGACAGTGTGAAAGCAGCTGCAAACAAGGCACGAAAGAAGAGATATGGCTGTGTTCAGGAAAACTTCATTTACAAACAGCTTAGTCCACAGCCCATCTTTGTAGGACCCTGCTCCAGCTCCTGATTCTAACAGGCCAGTGGACATTGACTCATGATTGACCTAATGACAGCTCCAATTCAGTTTGACCTCCAGTTAGGATCTTTCTTCCCTTCCTTTTTTCTTTTGCCGCTGGGGATTGAACCCAGAGCACTCTCTGAGCTATACCGTCAGCCCTTTTTATTTTTAATTTTGAAGCAGAGTCTTACTAAGTTGCTGAGGCTGGCCTCAAACCTGTGATCCTCCTCTCTCAGCTTCCCAAGGACTATGATCTTCTTTCTTCATCCTTCAAGAGCCTCTTCACTAGCTATGACACACAGCTTACTTTATATCAGCCCTCTCCTTCCAGTCACCCAGGATAGACACCTAAGTTAGCTTCGTCTTCTTTTGCTTGTTCTGACGGTCTCATTTCTGTGGGTTTCTCCTGCCATTGCTGTAGTCCAAGCTCTTATCCCGCCCTTCACCTCCTCATCTCTTCCTTCTCCGATGTCTCCGATGGCAGCAGCCCTTCCCCCTCCACCTGTCCTGGCTTCCTGGTGGCTGCTGGGTGCAGCTTCAACTCATCAACCTAGTTTCCAGGCTCTTCATGCACATGGATTCAAGATGGACTTAATGACACTGAACCCATAGCTCCTTCCTGGTCTTGCCCCTGCTCTGTGGCACGGGCCTCCCTAGTCCTCTTGCTTCCTGAGATGCTCACCTGGCCCGGTTTTGGTGCTGGTGCCAGTGGACTTTCTTGGTTTGGGGTTGGCTTATTTCAGGTATCCTGCACAAGTTCCCTCCAACTTTTAGAAATAAATTTCCATGGGGTCATAAGAACATATGCATATTTGAAAGTGGCTTGGCAAGGTGAATTTCACTTTTTTTTTTTTTTTGGTAGTACTGGGGGTGGAACCCAGAGGCTTTCTACCTCCGGGCTATACTCCCAGACCCATTTTTATATTTTATTTGGAAACAGGGTCTCACTAAGTTGCTGAGAGCCTCACTAAGTAGCTGAGGCTGGCTTCGAACCTGTGCGATCCTCCTGTCTCAGCCTCCCAAGCGCGGGGATTACAAGCGTGCAACACCATGCCCGGCCTGAATTTCACTTTTTGCAAAAAGGACTCATGTTACCAGTAAAGTTAGGTAGGCAAGAACAAATAGTGGAAAATTGCTGGGTATTTTTTTCAGCGTGGGGCTTCTGTGCTGTGCTCCCATTGATGTAAGCGTGGCCTCGAAAAAAAAATTTTTTTTGTGTGTGTGGTACTGGGGCTGGAATACAAGGGCTTTTCTGCCTCTGGGCTATACTCCCAGACCTATTTTATACTTCATTTGGAAACAGGGTCTCACTAAGTTGCTGAGAGCCTCACTCAGTAGCTGAGGCTGGCTTCGAACCTGTGTGATCCTCCTGTCTCAGCCTCCCAAGCGCTGGGATTACAAGCATGTGCCAGCACACCCGGCCTGTGGCCTCAAAATTTTTATGCCATTGGCTGAAGGGGATGCCGGGGAGATGTTGGCACTCCCAATTTCCAGGAAATGCTATCTTTACAAAAAATATTACTGTACACAACATTACACAATGGTGATTCTACGAAATGGAGCCCACGTCAAGCTATTCCTTTGATAGAAAGGATCTAATTATATTCTCACAGCTCTCTCCACTTATTTTTCTTTTCTTTCTCGTGGACAGGATAAACCTGTTGCTAATCTCATTCTTTAATACCTTGGTTCCTTCTCTTTCATTCTGGAAGCCCTGGAATACCTTCCTGTCTTCAGGCCCTACGAAAATCTTTATCATCAAGCCCAGATCAACTGCTTCATCCCCAGAGGTCTCCCCTCGTATCTCCAGCCCGAGTCACAAATAGCCCTGCCCCCCCCCGGCACGTGACTGGAATGTGACACTGTCCCTTCCTTAGTCTGGACAAGCTTCTCGTCCAGGGACGATGGCTACTTCATCCTCATAAATTCACAATTAATTTTCAGCCTTGCACACTGAAGCACTGTGTGTAGAACTCGACTACATCTTAACCCAGGAGCCATGGGCGAGCCCCAGCGGTGGGCACAGAGGTGCTCGGCTGTGGCATGGTGTGTGCGGGGTGCGTGTGTGCGTAAATGCAGCTGTGTGTGTATATGCGCATGTGCAGTTATACTTCTTCCTGCATCTGCCTCTTCCTTCTCTTTGTAGTTTTCACCATTATGACTTGTAGAAAGTGACCGACTTGAGTTGGAATTCTAGTTTTTAACTTGGCTATAGGCTATTAAACCCCTCTTTCTCCTCTCTCTCTCTCTCTCTCTGTCTCTGTCTCTGTCTCTGCCTCTCTCTCTCTCTGTACTGAGGACTGAATCCCAGGGTCAGGGTATTTCCTCCCCCCAGTCTGTGTGTGTGTGTGTGTGTGTGTGTGTGTGTGTGTGTGTGTGTGTGGTGTGTGTGTGTTTTACTGGGGATTGAACTCAGGGGCATTCTACCTCTGAGCTACACCCCTAGCCCATTTTATTTTTTATATTGAAACAGGGTCTCGCTAAGTTACTGTGTGCTGGCCTTGAACCTGTGATCCTCCAGTCTCAGTCTCCCAAGTAGTGGGATTGCAGGCATGTGTGCCCGCTTATTAAATCTCTTTACATCTAAGTTTTTCTATCTAGTCATTAGGATTCTTATATCAGTCTGTGGTGGTGGTGGTGGTGTGTGTGTGTGAGTGAGAGAGTGGGGAGTGTGTGTGTGTGTGTGTGTGTTGTTACCAGGGATGGAACCCAGTGGCGTTCTATCTGAACCACACTCCCAGCCCTTATTATTCTTTTATTTTGAAACAGGATCTCACTAAGTTGCAGAGGGCTTTGCTAAGCTGTTGAGGCTGACTATAACCTGTGATTCTCCTTTCTCAGCTTCCTAGGTACTGGGATTACAAGTGTGCGCCACCACGCCTGGCTCAAATGACAACTTTACAGCATTCTTTGAGTGGCAAATAAAAGACGGTCATTGTAGGGGGTTTGGGCTCTCATGCAGGTGAGCAGACTTCTCACAGACTATCAGGAGGATTAAAGTTGGCTTTAACATACAAAATTTTCCCTTCTCTGTCTGCTTTCACTCTGCCATATTTTCTCCGCTAATTCTGAAGATGTGATGCCTGATTTGTGGGGTAGCTTCCTGCATCTTGTACAGGGGGCCCTAGGTGGAATCCAGAGGCCTCCTGTCCTAAGGGGACCCTCTCTTTGTGTCTTCAAGACACTCAATTTTTTCCATCCCTAGATTCCCAAAATTTCACTTTGAATGTGACTTGAAATGTACTTGATTGATTGATTGTTTATGATCCTGGGGGTTGAACCCAAGGGTGATCTACCTCCAATCTATGGCCCCAGCTCTTTTTTATTTTAAAATAGGGTCTCACTAAGTGGCTAAATGGCTGAGGCTTCCTTGAACCTCGATTCTCCTGCGTCAGCCTCCCAAGCAGCTGAGGTCACAGGTATGTGCCACTTGCAGTCTACTTCTATCTTAAAAAACAGCAAGCTTCCCACCCCTTCCTGGCCACAGGAGAATGGGCAGGTGTAGTCGATGGTCTGAGTAAGTTCAGTGGACGAAGCCCGTTCATGAGCTCTGAGGTATGCAGCAGCTCCTAGGAGCTTGAGTTTGTGTAATGGAAGCAGGAAGGAATGCCTACGCCACTTTTGAACATGAACACGCTCGCCTGGTTCATCAAGTTCCCATTGGACCACGGTTGCCACCGTTTATTCAGTGCTGGTCCTGCCTTTTGGCAGAGGTGTCCTGTGTTTGGGGGAAGCAGGTAGAATGAGAAGGCACGAGAGGCCTGAGGCCGTTTCTGAACCTCCCGAGCTGGCGTGCGAGGCTGCTGAATACCAAGATGCTGGCATCTTAAGAGGCATCAGCTGGCTTCATGAGTAATGGCTCTGGGTATGAAGTATCACCAGAAGATTCTCAAGAAGGGACTAATTGGCACCGTCCTCTTGGGAGTCACGGCTGGCAGTGGATTGCCACGCGCTGCAGAACGCCGGCGTGTTTGCCGACACGTGGGCCTACACACATGTACACGGGGCCCAGTGTTTACCAGCACAGACAGACTGCACTTACCAGGAAAAGAGGGGGGAAATTCTACAGAGTCACTGAAGCAGCATTCGTTGGGTGGCAAATAAAAGATGGTCATTGTAGGGGGCTTAGGCTCTCATGCAGGTGAGCAGGCTTCTCACAGGACAAAGCGCCCAGGCCCAGCCTCTGCTCTGTGCCTACAGCTCCACAAAGCAAGGACGACCAGATTCCTTTACTCAAGCTTCTAGCATCCCCAGACAGCTCAGAGTTTTGTTTTCTGGCCTTCAGTATGCTTGAAAACAAGCATTGGCTCATTCATATCCTTTAAAAAGTGCTGTATTTGACCTAGGAATTTGCAACATTTGTACTTTTTTTGCTGGGGTGGGGGAGGAGATTTCTGGGGACTAAATCCAGCCCAATTTTATTTATTTATATTATATATATTTATTTATATTATATTGTTTATATTATTTACTTATTGGTAGTACTGGAGGTTGAACCCAGAGGCATTCTACCTTCAAGCTATACCCCTAGTCTGATTTTATTTCTTATTTGGAAACAGTGTCTTACTAGGTTGATGAGAGTCTCACTACTTTCTGAGGCTGTCCTTGAACCTATAATCTTCCTGTCTCAGTTTCCCAAGTACTGGGATTACATGCATGCACCACTTCACCTGGCTTTTATTTTTTTATTTTGCAACAGATCTCACTAAATTGACAAGCCTGACCTCAAACCTGTGATCTCAACATCCCAAGTACTGGGATGAGGGTACAGTCTTACACCACCACCCCTGGCTATATTACTCCTTCCTTCCTTCCTTCCCTCCCTCCCTCCCTCCCTCCCTTCCTTGTACTGGGAATTTAATTCAGGAGCATTCTACCTCTGAACGATACCCCCAGCCCTATTTTATTTTTATTTTGAAACAGGGTCTTGCTAGGATGATGAGAATCTCACTACTTGCTGAGGCTGTCCTTGAACCTGCAATCCTCCTGTCTCAACCTCCCAAGTACTGGGATTACAGGTGTGTAATACCACATCGGTTTTACATTTTTCTTTCAAATAACCAGATCCACAAGTATAGTTTGTATGGGATCATTTAAAAAAAGAGCGATGGGTCTCCACTTTATAGTGGAGACACTACAGCAGACACTACCTCAGTGCTGTGGTCTGAGTGTACCCTTCAAAATGAGTATGTCGCTGGGCGTGGTGACGCACGCTTGTAATCCCCACGCTTGGGAAGCTGAGACAGGAGGATCGCACAGGTTCGAAGCCAGCCTCAGCTACTGAGTGAGGCTCTCAGCAACTTAGTGAGACCCTGTTTCCAAATAAAGTATAAAATAGGTCTGGGAGTGTAGCCCGGAGGTAGAAAGCCCCTGGGTTCCACCCCCAGTACTACAAGAGAGAGAGAGGGAGGGAGGGAGGGAGAGAGAGAGAGAGAGAGAGAGAGAGAGAGAGAGAGAGAGAAGAGAGAGAGAGAATGAGAATGAACGATGGCACTTAATCCCTATGTGATAGTGTTAACAGGTGAAACCTTACAGAGTGATTAGGTCCTGATTAGTGGCGTCCTTATGGAAGAGGTTGCCAGCTCTCTGCTCTTTCTGTGAGGACACAGCTTGAAGCAGCATCCTGAAAGAGGGCCTCACCAGAGCCCAGCCATGCGGTACCTGCTCTTGGGCTTCTAGCCACAGATCTGTGGGGAAGAAATTTCTGTTTTTAAAAATCTACCATATAAGCCAGGCGTGGTGGCACATGCTTGTAATCCCTGCGCTTGGGAGGCTGAGACAGGAGGACCGCACAGGTTCAAAGCCAGCCTGGGCTACTTAGTGAGGCTCTCAGCAACTTAGTGAGACCCTGTTCCCAAATAAAATATAAAATAGGTATGGGAGTATAGCCTGGAGGTAGAAAGCCCTTGGGTTCCATCCCCAGTACCACAAAAGCAAAACAAAAATACAAATAAAAGCTACCATGTGTAGAGCTGGGTGTGGTGGCACACACCTGTAATCCCAGTTCTTGGGAGGCTGAGATAGGAGGACTGCAGGTTCAGGCCAGCCTCAGCTACTTAGTGATAGCAAGGCAGCAAGACCCTGTTTCTTTTTCTTTTCTTTTCTTTTTTTTTTTTTTTTTGATGGTACTGGGGTTCCTGGAAGCCCTTCTACCTCCGGGCTACACTCCCAGACCTATTTTTTACATTTTTATTTGGAAACAGGGTCTCCTAAGCCAGCGCATGCGGCTGGCTTCGAACCTGCGCGATCCTCCTGTCTCTGCCTCCCAAGCGCGGGGATTACAAGCGTGCGCCACTACCCCCGGCGACCCTGTTTCAAAATAAAAATTAAAATAAAATACAGCTGGGGATGTAGCTCAGAGGTAGAATGCCCCTGGGCTCAATCCCCAGTACCACACTAAAACCCACAAAGCTATCTATATGAAGTGGGTCCACTGCCTCTTTATTGACCACACTTGCAGTTCAGTCTGGACCCATGAGGGTGCCCACCTTCCCTGCCCTGGTCTCCCACTGATGCTGAAGGAAGATGTATGGGCACTTTTGTCAGTGCCACTCTGACTCTGCGCATCCTAACCTGAACTTGGTTCTTCTTGCTGTATACCCAACATCTTTCCCTATCCAGCTCTATTCCTTTTTCACGATGGCAATTTCAAATTCCTTAACTCCACTCTTTTGTGTGTGTGTGTGTGTGTGTGTGTGTGTGTGTGTGTGTGTGTGATACTGGGGTTCCTGGAAGCCCTTCTACCTCTGAGCTACACTCCCAGACCTATTTTATACTTTTTTTTATTCGGAAACAGGGTCTCTTAAGCCAGCACAGCTGGCTTCGAACCTGAGCCATCCTCCTGTCTCAGCCTCCCGAGCGCAGGGATTACAAGCGTGGGCCACCACGCCCGGCAACTCCACTCTTTTTAAACTCACGATAACCCCACCACTCGCCTCACTGCATTTGAGCTGATCATTCCTTAATACTGTTTTAAAAATAAAATCGGATCCATGAGATGAGAAATCCTTAGCGTCTGAACCCCTACCGAGGAGCTTACCTGCAGCCCTCCTCTCCCTTCACTCGCCTTGAGTGCTCAGGTCTTGTCCCCTCCTGCTTTCTCAGACCTGGTTGAGTCTGTTTTCCTCTTGTCTCTGGATTTCTGAGCCCTCCTTGCAATTGCTCTTCTCCAGATCGCCAAGTTCTCCTTGATGTCTTGATTACATGCAATCTACTCTTATCCAGTATTTGGCTAAGGACTTATTGAGTGCCGGGCATCGTACTATGGAGTGTGGACATGCCACTGAAGAAGGCAGGTGGAATCACGGATCTTGCCAAGCCACAGTGTGTGTGTGTATCGCGTCCCTAAGGCTCCGTCCTGCAGAGCCTCAGGAAAGAAGACACAAACGCTGAGTCTGATGATGATATTTCCTCTTTAATGCTTCCCTCTCTCTTCTCTCTCTCTTTCCTCTTTCTCTCTCTTTCTCTCTCTCTCTCTCTCTCTCTCTCTCTCTCTCTCTCTCGCCAATGCGCACAACAGGCAAATATATATCAGTCTCATAACCCCTCCCTCATCACTCCACCAACCCCAAGCTTCCCGCAGCTAGGGCATGCGCATTTCTAACCCTCTCATAGGCGGGCTGGTGGTAGCACGAGGCGCTGCGTCACTGATCATCCGTAGGGCGCCTGATAGGGCTCACTGCGCAGGCTCAGGGCACCGCCAGCCTCGTGAGCCTCGTGACTTGGCTGCAAGCCTAGGCGCCATCTTGAGTCCACGCTGGCAACAAGCCTGGGTGCCATCTCGATCCAGCCGAGTGGGCCCCGACATGTGTGTGTGTGTGTGTGTGTGTGTGTGTGTGTGCGTGCGTGTGTGTGTGTTAGTGGTGGTAGCTGCTGAGAGAAGGAATGAATTGGGATGGGTGGAAGGTTATTATTGGAGTGTGGGTGGTCATTGAAATGCTCCCCAAGGAGGTGGCCTGACTGCACCACTTGTGGGTCTGGAGGAAGAACATGCCAATGAGGGAGAGCAGCAAAGAGTGGCCCAGAGATAGCAAGGTGTGTGGTAGGAGAACCCAGAAGACTCACGTGGTTGGGTTGGAGTGGGTAAATGAGAAAAGATAGAAGAAGGGCTTGAAAGAGAGAGGTCTTGGGTCAGATCTGCCTGCCCTCGTGGGACTTTCTTACAGTCGCTCCTCAGGTTTCCTCCTCCTTCTCTTGCTGCTCCTGCTCAGCCTCCTCTGCGGATCCTCTTCTGCTTGCCTTTTATGCATTGGTGTTGCCTAATTCTATCTGAAGCCATCCTCTCTTCCCCTGGACATCCTTTGCCTGGACAGGGCACAGGAAAGCCACTCGATAAAGGTTGATCAATTCTGTTTTCAGTTCCATATCCATTTAGCACGTCTCCTCAAACCAAACTCTGGGTTGTGTGTAAAACTATGGAACCATGGCCCAGTATTTCTATTTGATCTGACCAAGCAAAGACAACAGTGGGATTCCCTCCTCCCTTATGTTTAGATTCCATCATTCTATGAAGGTAGCCTGAGTCTACAGGCTGGTCACTGCTCGAGTCCTGATGCCCGGGACAGTGCTTGGGCAATGTTGAACGAATCATGAACTCAGTGAAAGAGAAGCAGGACTTGCTCTTTGGCAGTGAGTTCACATTATGGGCTAACAGTTCATTTCACCCCTAACAGGCCCTGATGCTCTTACAGACAGTTTCAGAGCCGCACAGGTTGTCTAGGAGTGGGCTGCATTTCACGTTGATCCATTTGACTCATCTAGATTTTAAGATTTTGAAGCATTTAATTTTGACCTCTGGGATCGTTTTCCTTCTGCATTTCATGTCATTTTTTATTTTGACAAGAATTTGCCTTTCAGCCCAATCATCGATAAAATTGTAGGACAGGATGAGGCCAGAGATGTGCAGAGCCCTCTTGATAATATGATAATTTCTAACCCTGCTCTGTGACTAATAAGTGTGTTTTAAGAATAATGGGATCATTTAATTTGGAAGCTAGAGGGGACATGGAAGGTCATAAGTCAGGCCTGAGTGTTCTACAGATGAAGAAATCGAGCCTCTTATACCACAAGTAATGTCCCCAGTAACATGGTTAATTAGGGGGGAGGCTGGGAGGCAGACCCCGCAGCCAGTCCTCCAGGGCTCCCTGTGTGATTCCTCTCCATCCTTTTCTTTTCACTTTTATCGTTTATTATTTGTTTCTACATAACACGTGTGGTTAAAGCATTCACCGAATCAAGTCCCACAGGTCCTGGGTGAAAGATTCAGGAGATGCTCACAGGGTGTCTCTAGCTCAGAATTGTTCATGAAGTTGTACGCGGGTGGTGATGGGCTGATGTCATCTGTAGCATTGCCTGGAGCCCAGGATCTGTTTCAAGGTGGCTCACTCACAGGGCTGGTGGTGACAGGTCTCATCCCGCACCCCATGTACCTTCCATGGGGCCATTTCTATAACATCGTATTTATTACACAGGTCAGCCCCATTCTCTGTGGGTGGGACTATAGCTGGGCTGAATACCAGGAGGTGGGACCACTGGGGCTGTCTCACTGTGTGTCCACCACAGGTGACCAGCATCTGCCTTTGCTAGGACAGGCCTATACCCCTGAGTGATATTCCCGTCTGTCCATTTCCTTCCTGTTCCAGCACAAATCCCATTTTTGACGGGTGCAGCTATAATAAGATAATTCGCACCCTACCCTTTTGCCCTCTGGTTTGTTTAAAAAGAATGTAAGGATTTTGTGTTGTTAAGATGATCATATAATTTATTATCCAAACCAGAGCAGTTTTGAGAATGAAACAGGATGCTATTAGCAGTTATGCATGGTCCAAAGATGTGAATTAATACTGTCTTGAGGAAACCAGGAAATCTGGACATCCTTTTGCCTACCAATCAAGAAGTAGAACATTATTCTGTCTGTTGTTTAATAAAAATACTGGCAACAGCTTTCTCTTTTATAATTTTTGGTCTTACTACTAGCATGTAATTCCTTCAGCTTCATCCAGTGATGAGCTGTCCTGTGATTCCCGAGCGTGGCCAGGCTTTGCAATGCTCTGGCAGTGGTGTCCATCACTCCCTTTAAATGGCACGGTCCCTCTGCTGCCACGGCTGTGGAGTCCAACCTGCTCTCAAAGGCTGCGGCTGCGGCTGCGGCTTCCTCCCAGCATGCATGGCGCTTTATCTCGAAACCTCTACCTCTACCTCTACGTCTTTGCCTTTCCCACCCTCCTCTTGTTCTCCCTGTCCGCTTTCCTTTTCTCTTTTTATTCTTTTTCTCAAACAATTCTTGAGCATCTTCTGTGTGCTCAGTACTGTTAGAAAATATGGGGTCAAAGGGAGCACAGTTCAACAGCAGGACAGATTTTATTCTGGAATAAAGCCTGAGAAGAGGTGACTGACCGGGAGAGAGCCCATGAGAGTCAGGAGCCCCTTCCTTAGAGACTAGGGCTTTTTATGGGGCATTAGGAGAGAGGGAAGGCTAGGCAGTCCTCATTGGTGGTTTAACAGACCAGGGCTGGGAGCAGGGGGATGGTTAGGGACGTTTTCCTGCCTTTCCACAAGTTCTTTGTTCTCAACCTCCTCCGGCCAGGCCTCACAGTCGGACCTCACAAGTACTGTCCTGTGTATGTCCACGCACTTAGCATGAATTTTTTCTTGTAGTTACACATCTGTTTTGCCCACTACCTTAGGTTGTCTGGGGTTGATAAAACAAAACACCACAGACTAGGTAATTTATAAACAATAAAAATCCCTTCCTCCCTCCCTTCCTCCCTTTTGTGTGGTGCTGGGAAATTTGAAATCTGGGAAGCTCCAGGGTTGTTATCCTGAAGTCAGTTGTGAGATCAGAAGGTGAGGGAATGGCCGGGCGCATGCTTGTA
This sequence comes from Muscardinus avellanarius, assembly GCF_963383645.1. Lineage (NCBI taxonomy): Eukaryota > Metazoa > Chordata > Mammalia > Rodentia > Gliridae > Muscardinus > Muscardinus avellanarius. The sequence continues at coordinate 118,224,205 of NC_137786.1, read as the reverse complement.
ATCCCCGCGCTTGGGAGGCAGAGATGGGAGGATCGCGCAGGTTCAAAGCCAGCCGTGAGCTGGCTTAGGAGACCCTGTTTCCAAATAAAAATATAAAAATAGGTCTGGGAGTGAAGCACGTGGTAGAAGGGCTTCCAGGAACCCCAGTACCAAAAAAAAAAAAAAAAAGTGAGGGAGTGACCAGGTGTAATCCCAGTATTTGGGAGGCTGAAACAGGAGGATCGAAGTTCAAGACCAGCCTCAGCAACTCAGCAATACCCTGCTTCAAAATAAAAAATAACTGGGCATGGTGGTGTACACTTGTAATCCCCGTGCTTGGGAGGCAGAGACGGGAGGATCGCGCAGGTTCAAAGCCAGTCACACTGGCTTAAGAGACCCTGTTTCCAAATAAAAATATAAAAATAGGTCTGGGAGTGTAGCCCCGAGGTAGAAGGGCTTCCAGGAAGCCCAGTACCAGCAAAATAATAATAATAATAATAATAATAATAATAATAATAATAATAATAAAATAAAGGACTAGGGTGTAACAAAAAGTACAAAAGTAGAATGCCCCTGGGTTCAAGCAAAATCCAAACTAGAAAGAGAGAGAGAGAGAGAGAGAGAGAGAGAGAGAGAGAGAGAGAGATATCAGTTGCCAGATATAAAAGCTTCCAGCACCTTGACCTTGGACATCTAGCCTCCAGAACCATAAGAAATAAGTTTCAGTGGGGTGTGGTGGCCCACACCTAGAATCCCAGTACTTAGGAGGCTGAGACAGGAGGGCTGCGGGTTTGAGGACAGCCTCAGCAACTTAGTGAGCACCACAAAAAAAGGAAGAAAGGGAGGGAGGAAAGGAGGAAGAAAAGAAAGGAAGGAAGAAAGGGGGGAGAAAGACAGATCAACGTCTTACAAGCCTCACTTACTTTGCGTCCCTTCCTTTTTTGTGGCTGTGAGCTGTTTTGCAGAAACACGGGAATTTGCCTGAAGCTCTCACAGCTTGGGTTTGGTGAGCTGCGTGCTCAAAGCGCAGTCCAACGTGTCCTCTGTCCTCTTTGTTTCCTGAAGATTGACAGCTGTACCCAGAAGTCTGATCTGACTAGGGCTCATCTTCTGGCAAGATCGCAGGTCGTGGTGTGCTCTCTCATCGGGAAGCACACGGTATCGGCTTGTCTCTTTTTGTGACAGTAGTCCTCGGCGCTCCAAGTCTAGATTCCCTAGTTGATTGGATGCTGCAAAATGGTACTAGATTGTCATTTATTCTTCCATTCATCAGTGAGAATATCTCTTAAAGAGATGCTCTCCCTTGATAACTATTGGATTAGTAAGCAATGTGGTTGAAAAAGGAAACCAAGGACACACTCTTGATTTTGTTGCTGCATTTGATAGTTTTCAAGATAATGAAGTAGTTCCCTAAAAAACTTAAAGGACCATTGAAGATGAAGTAAATTGAGTTTTTTTTTTCTGATGCTGAGGATGGAACCCAAAGGAACCTATCTCTCTACCATGATAAGTGTCTCAGCATGGGAACAATAGAGAGAATTTGGTGAAAAAAGATTAGAGAAGAGATGTACAGAAGATGATCTAATGGGGCTAAAAGAAGAAAGGAGAATATTTGTGTGTGTGTGTGTGTGTGTGTGTGTGTGTGTGTGTGTGTGTGTAAGAGAGAGAGAGATGGAGAAAGAGAGAGAGGGAGAGAGAGAGGGAGAGAGGGAGAGAGCGAGCGAGGGTGGGAAAGGCAAAGACGTAGAGGTAGAGGTTTCGAGATAAAGCGCCATGCATGCTGGGAGGAAGCCGCAGCCGCAGCCTTAGCCTTTGAGAGCAGGTTGGACTCCACAGCCGTGGCAGCGAGCGAGAGAGAGCGAGAGAGAGCGAGAGAGCGAGAGCGAGCGAGCGAGAGAGAGAGAGAGAGAGAGAGAGAGAGAGAGAGGAAGAGGCCCGCTGTCCTCTCCAGCCTGCCCAGCAGCACATCTTTTACACTCACTAGTGTGGCTGGTGACCTTTGCAGCCCGGCCTGCTGTCTTGCTCTGACTTTTCTCTGCTCCTCTCCCAGTTGCCCCTGGGAGCACCCTTCCCCTCCCAGGCTCCCAGGATGGGGGAGTGGCAGCAGCAGAGGCCAGTGGGAAATAAGGATGTGTGACTTAAGCAGGAATGCAAATCCCTACCAGCTTGTGGGTTAGGGCCACTCGTGAGCCTGGAGCCACTGTGACCCCGTTTGAAAGACTCTCTATGGCTCCCCAGCAGGGAAGAAGGGCGCTCGGTCCTGACGCTTGAAGTGAAATGGAACTCCGTGGAGGGAGACACTGCAACTTGCACCAAATCAAGAAAAGCACCTCTGGGCCAATGTTGTCTTCATTGGCAGAAGATTGTGGAGGACTTTAGCCTTATATGACTACAGCATATATTGTAGGCAAGATGCTATCGTGGAGTGTTTTTAACAATTTCAGGTTGTAAAATTAATTCAGTAAATTGTGACCAGAATTATTATAAAGCTATTATATTAATATAAAATTAGTATAAAAATAAAATAGAACAAAATACAAAGCAGGCCAGGGTACTTTACATGGGGAAAGTGAGTGCCATCATTAAATTCGTTTCAGTAACATTGTGAGTGAGTGTGTGTGTGTGTACTCCTGTGTATACTGGGTGGTCCATTTGTATTTTTTTTATATCAACTTTATTTTTTTTATTGGTGCACTATATTCATACATCATAGTAGGATACATACTTTTGTAGACATACATGCACACTTTTCCCAGTCAGCCCCCACCCAATCCCCACCCCATTTTCTCCCTATCCCTCCCTCCCATGCTTGGCTTAGTAGTTGACATCTAGTATTATGGCAATTTATCTAAAATTAAAAATGATAATCTCACATAACAGTTTCATTTGTCTGATACCAAGCTTTTGATGACTTAAAGATAACATTTCAATATTTCTTTTTGCTTTCTTTCTTACCAGAGAATATTTTTTTTCTATTTTTTAGGTGAAACTATCATATATTTATATATTTATTTTTCAGAAAAAAATCTATCCTAATATGGAATATGGACTCTAGGTACCCAAAACAATCTTGAAAAAGAACAAAGCTAGAAGATATATATTTTCTGATTTCAAACCATATAAAGCTACAATAATTGAAACAGTGTAGTACTATTCTAAAGGCAGAGAATATTTTTTTTTCTATTTTTTAGGTGAAACTATCATATATTTATATATTTATTTTTCAGAAAAAAATCTATCCTAATATGGAATATGGACTCTAGGTACCCAAAACAATCTTGAAAAAGAACAAAGCTAGAAGATATATATTTTCTGATTTCAAACCATATAAAGCTACAATAATTGAAACAGTGTAGTACTATTCTAAAGGCAGATATATAAACCATTGGAGTTAAATAAAAGCCTAGAGCTAAATTCTTCCCTATATTGTCAAGTTATTTTTGACAAGGTTTCCATGAACATTTGGTGGTGGAAATATTAATCTTTTAACTAAATATTGTTAAAAAATAATAATTACATGGAAAAGAATAAAATTGGACCCTTACCTAATCCCATATACAAATATTAACTCAAAATAGATAATAGACCTAAATATAAATCTTAAGACTATAAACTTTTAGGAGAAAATCTGGGTCATTAAACCTCACAACATTGAAATTGGCAGTGATTTCTTGGTTATGATTTCAATGGCACAGGCAACAGAAGAGTATACAAACTCCCTAAAAAATAAAAAAAATATTGTATATCCAAAGACAATGTAAACAGAGTTAACAGTTACTAATAGAATGGGATAAAATATTTCCAATTGCTATATCTGAAGGTATATTAATATTCCAACTAGAAATCCTAAAAATTAACAACAATAAAGGCAAACAATACCCTTTAGAGATAGGTAAAAGACTAACATAAATAATGAATCTCCACAGATAACCAATCTTAGATGTCTGTTGGATGGAAAATCTTGTTTCTCTAGTTCTGGAGTGTGTTACCTATTTCTTCTTTGTAGTTAATCTCTTTGAGTATTTTCTCTAGTGCTGGTTTTGAAGACATAAATTCCTTCAGTTTCTGTTTGTCATGGAAGCTTCTTATTTCTCCATCTAATTTGATAGAAAGTTTTGCTGGGTAGGAAATTTTTGGCTGGAAGTTGTTTTCTTTCAGAATTGGGAATATGTTACTCCAAGCCCTTCTGGCTCTCATAACTTGGTTTGGGAAGTCTGGAGTGATTCTAATTGGTTTGCCTCTGAATGTCACTTGGCCCTTTACTTTTGTTGCCTTTAAGATTCTCTGCTTGGCTTCCACATTGGTCATTTTGACAATTATGTGGCGTGGGGATCCTCTTCTCGGATCCTGTCTAAAGGGAGTTCTCTAAGTTTCCTGGACCTGTGTATTGACCTCTTGCTCTATGTCTGGAAAATTTTCTGCTATTACTTCCTTGAAGAGATTGTTGATCCCTTTGGTTTCACTTTCTTTTCCCTCCTCTATTCCAATTATTCTTAGGTTAGCTCTCTTAAAATGGGCCCATATTTCTTCAGTATCAGATTCCTGCTGTCGCGCCGGGCGTGGTGGCGCACGCTTGTAATCCCCACACTTGGGAGGCAGAGACAGGAGGATCGCGCAGGTTCGAAGCCAGCCGCTCGCGCTGGCTTAGGAGACCCTGTTTCCAAAAATGAAAATGTAAAAAATAGGTCTGGGAGTGTAGCCTGGAGGTAGAAGGGCTTCCAGGAACCCCAGTACCACCAAAAAAAAAAAAAAAAAAAAAAAAAAAAGATTCCTGCTGTCGGATATTTTTTTCTAGATTAGAAACTATGCGTTCATTTTTGGATTGCTCATCTTCTAAGAGCGAGATTCTGTTCTCCATATGTTCTAATCGGTTGTTTGTGCTTTGAATTGAGGCCTTTACTTCATTAATTGCATCCTTTATCTATTTTTGGCTCTCTCTGAGTTCTTTTCGAAGCACCTCTATTATTTCTACAGTTATTTTCCTGATTTGATCTTCTAGAAATCTCTGATTTTCTGTTTTATCGGGTTCTGATGTTGTGGGGTTGTGGGCATTTATTGCTCCAGTATTATTCCTCTTTCCCATGATTTCGGAAGTTTGTGCCTTCTCTGGGTTCTTCCCTTGGGTCACTATGACTTCACTTAAGGTGCTCTGGATCTCGAGTCTGTAGTATCTCAGACCCCACTACTCCTTTACTGGGTTTTATCACAGAGTCTCTGACCCAGAGAGTCGATAGAGGCTGCTTTAGACTGTGGGGGGTGCCAGGTTGCACGTTCTCCTATGGTGTGATATCTCTGCCACCGCCCCTCCCCCACTGGGTCAAGTCCCAGGGAGTACAGTACTGGGATTTCTCCTCTGTGGCCCGCAATTTGACTCACTGTTCTTGAGTACGCAGATATAGCTGTACTGGCCTCGCTGAATTTGGTGCTGCTGCCGCTGGTGGCAATATGGCGCTGCTGCTACGCCCTCGGCTGTGGGGCTGGCATTTTTCTTCTTGGTTTTGATTTCCACTCTGAATCCCTGCAACGTGTGCTGAGCTCGGCCACTGGGAGCTTTAGATGCTCTCTGTGCGGAGAAATCCCGCCTGGCTGTTCCGCAGTGGCTCACCTCGGCTTGCTGTAGCCGTCCCGTGAATTCGCCGCTGCCGCCGGCAGTATGGCGCTGCTGCCGCGTCTGCCGCGTCCTCGGGCGTGAGGCTGGTGTATCTCCTCTGTGGCTCTGTTCTCAGTCCGCTTTCTCTCTGGAGCCTGGTGATTTTTTGTTTCACTGGTGATGGTGTTTTCTGGCTATGAAAGGCGCTGATTTTGTGGTAATGGAGATTTGTTGTTAGCGGGGCTCTTAAGCCCCGCTTTTCTCGGTCGCCATCTTCCCGGAAGTCCCATTTGTATTTGTATTTCTTCCTGTGGTCACAGCCCAAAACTTTGAACATCATTGCTCTTTTACAAAGCGCTGGGAGTAAAGACAGATTTACTGTAGGTTCTTCCATTAAATGGCTGTGTGGCGCCGAGCGTGGTGGCATACACTTGTAATCTCCGCGCTTGGGATGCTGAGACAGGAGGATCGCACAGGTTCGAAGCCAGCCTCAGCTACTTAGTGAGGCTCTCAGCAACTTAGTGACACCCTGTTTCCAAATAAAGTATAAAATAGGTCTGGGAGTGTAGCCTGGAGGTAGAAAGCCCCTGGGTTCCACCCCCAGTACCACATACACACAAAAAAATAGCTTTGTGACTTAGGACCTTGTTTAGCCTCTCTGAGCCCCATTTTCTTCATCTATGAAGTAAATGAATAAAACTGAATGAGACCAGACCAATAGTTTGTGAGCTTCTTTCTAGTTCTCAAATTCTAGCTCTCAATGTTGAAGACAACATTGGCCCAGAGGTGCTTTTCTTGATTTGGTACAAGTCGCAGTGTCTCCCTCCACGGAGTTCCATCTCACTTCCAAGCGTCAGGGCCGAGCGCCCTTCTTCCCTGCTGGGGAGCTTATATATATATATATATATATATATATATATATATATATATATATATATTTTTTTTTTTTTAAGATAAATGAAGGGCCAGACGTGTAATTCAGTGGCAGCACTTGCCTAACATGGGTGAGGCTCTGGGTTTGATTGCCCAGCACTGCCAAAATAGATAGCTCAATAAATAAAATAAAAATTCAGCCTTTTTTGTGTGTGTGGTGTTGGAGACTTAATCCAGGGGCATTCTACCTCTGAGCTATACCCTCAGGCTGATTTTACATTATTTACTTTGAAACAGGGCCTCACTAAGTAGCTGAGGCTAGCCATGAGCTCAGATCCTCCTGTCTCAGCTTCCCACGTCACTGAAATTTCAGGCATGCACCACTGTGCCAGTGTTAAAAGGGCTTTCTTTTCCTTCCTTCCTTCCTTCCTTCCTTCCTTCCTTTCCTTTCCTTTCCTTTCCTTCTCTTCTCTTCTCTTCTTTTGCATTCTGGTCCTTTAATGCCAGAGGATATGAAGAAGTAGCCAACGGTGCGGTGCGGTGTCTCTGGAATTCTATAGGCCTTGAAGTTCTCTAAGCCCTTCTAACACATGTGGATATGGGCCTTGATATTCGTGCTGCCCTTGGGGAGGCTGCTGCTGAGCTCTGTGAGGAGGGAGCTCTTACGATCAGTGACCTTGAGCGCTTCTGAGTGGAACCCAGGGCTGCTTAGCTGAGACCACTTGTATCCACGGCGGAGGTACAGCCCAAATCCGCCTGTCTGTGGAACTCTGAGTGCTCAGCTCCCTGGATCTGCTCAGTGACACTCGGTTGAAGGCATTTGGCCAGCTGCCCGGATGCCGTCTTGTTGGCTCGGCACCTTTCACAAGCCCTGCTGCAGCATGTCCCTGATGAAGCCACAGGGCCCGGTCCCTTCCCCCATGGTCTCCTCCAGCTGCTGTCTAGGGGTTGTGATGGTGGGCTTCTGGGAGCCGGGAGGGGGAGGCCGAATGACCACTCCCACTTGGCCTCAAGTACAGTTCATCTCCGCCCTCTCAGTGCGGAGAGTGGGCTGGTCCAGCTCATGCTGGGGCTGGGGTTCCGTCTTCTGCCCCTCCCACCTCTGGGACTTGCACACCCAGGGACACCCAAATGTAGTCCTTACCTTCTTACAAGGATTTTTAATGGGAGAGCAAAAATGCTCTCCAAGTAAAGATGGACCAACAGGCCATATTTCTCATTTATTCCAGTATGTGATACCACCAAAAATGCCCCATGTTCTTTAGGCTCAGCGCATTCACTCACTAAATGTGTACCTAGGTGGCAGCTGCTATTCCTGGTGCTGGGGAGTTGACTGTGGGGCCAAACATGAAGGTCCTTGCACTCACAGTGTTGGCTTGGAAGTTCCTGCCACGGTTTAGGTTTTGTTGTTATTTGTTGGTTTTTGTGGTCTGGGAATGGAACCCAGGGGCATTCTACCTTTGAGCTAAACCCCCAGCCCAATTTTACTTCATTTAAAAAAATTTTATTTTTATTTATTTTTTGTTATTTATTTATTTATTCATTTTTGGTGGTACTGGGATGGAATCCAGGGGCTTTCTCCCTCCGGGTTACACTCCCAGACCTATTTTATACTTTATTTGGAAACAGGGTCTCACTAAGTTGCTGAGAGCCTCACTAAGTAGCCGAGGCTGGCTTTGAACCTGTGCGATCCTTCTGTCTCAGCCTCCCAAGTGCTGGAATTACTAGCGTATAACACCACAACCAGCTTCCCCCCCACACACACACACACACATACCACACACTTAAAACAACTTGTAGAATAAGCCTCCTATAGCCAGGCGTGGTGGCGCTCGCTTGTAATCCCCGCGCTTGGGAGGCAGAGACAGGAGGATCAATCGCGCTGGTTCGGAGCCAGCCTCTCTGGCTTAAGAGACCCTGTTTCCACATTAAAAAAAAAGTTTAAAAAAATAGGTCTGGGCCGGGCATGGTGGCGCACGCTTGTAATCCCCGCGCTTGGGAGGCGGAGACAGGAGGATCGCGCAGGTTCGAAGCCAGCCGCGCGCGCTGGCTTAGGAGACCCTGTTTCTAAATAAAAATATAAAAATAGGTCTGGGAGTGTAGCCCAGAGGTAGAAGGGCTTCCAGGAACCCCAGTACCACCAAAAAAAAAAAAAAAAGGTCTGGGAGTGTAGCCCAGAGGTAGAAGGGCTTCCAGGAACCCCAGTACCGCCAAAAAAAAAAAAAAAAAAAAAGAATAAGCCTCCTATAATCTTTTCTATAATTGGTTTGGCTTCTCAGGCTGTCTTTCCAAGTCGTGGGGATGTGTCAAAATAGACTGCTAGCAATACAAAGCTTCAAACGCTCTTGAGGATCTTTTGTGCTCTAAAGGGTTACCTGACTTGAAAACCCCAAATAATTGGAAGTCTCAACATCCCAGACTGGAAACTCTCATTTTTTTGCCCTGCCCCCACACCCAGGACCCCACCTGCCATGAGATGCTTTTATTTTTATGTATTTATTTATTTATTTATTTATTTTTTGGTGGTACTGGGGTTCCTGGAAGCCCTTCTACCTCCAGGCTACACTCCCAGACCTATTTTATATTTTTGAAACAGGGTCTCTTATGCCAGCACGGCTGGCTTCGAACCTGCGCGATCCTCCTGTCTCCACCTCCCAAGCGCAGGGATTACAAGCGTGCGCCACCACGCCCGGTTCATGAGATGCTTTTAAAAGAACAAACCCAGCCGGGTGTGGTGGCGCACGCTTGTAATCCCAGCTCTTGGGAGTGGAGACAGGAGGATCCCACAGGTTCAAAGCCAGCCTCAGCTACTGAGTGAGGCTCTCAGCAACTTAGTGAGACCCTATTTCCAAATAAAGTATAAAATACGTCTGGGAGTATAGCCCAGAGATAGAAAGCCCCTGGGTTCACCCCCAGTACCACACACACACACTAAAAAATCTGCAAACCCCAACTGGGTGAGGTGGCACACGCTTGTCATCCCAGCATTCAGGAGGCTGAGACTGTAGGATGGCGGTTCGCGGACAGCCTCAGCTACTTAGTGAGGCCCTCCGCAACTTAGTGAGACCCTGTTTCAAAATAAAGAATAAAAAATAGGGCAGGGGGTGTAGCTTGGAGGTCAAATGCCTCTGGGTTCCATCCCCAGATCCCCACATGCAAAAAAATAAAAATAAAAGTACAAACCCTTCACTGAATGGAAATTCACTTTAAAGGTTGGGTTTTAGCCTCTTGCCCTATTGGTCTGCTCTCGGGGAAGGGATGAACTTCCTACTTCAAGGGCTATGGTGTCTTTCTGGCCTACCGATCAAGGACTGTTCTTTGAAGGAAGGATTTTTGGCAGACTTTTGTCTCCAGGGAAGTTTGGATTGAAGACCTTAGGGTGCTGTGAGGCCTTGGCATCTGAAATCATCCTGGCCACCAGAGGGCATTAAGAATCTGTTTCCTACACTATCAGTGTGGCCCTTTGCAGCAGGGTTGGCTAAATTATCCTCTCCAAGCATGTGGGACTAAATCAAAGCCTTAGAGCAAAAGGCAAATTGACAAGTCTGTCTGTCTTTCAGAATCAAGTGTACAGATGCATTCATTAACTCAGTATGTATCTACCCTGCCCCGCCCTGGGCTCTGTGGACATGGCCTTCAACAGGACTTTTTTTTTTTTTTTTTTTGGTGGTACTGGTGGTGGAACCCAGGGGCTTTTCTACCTCCAGGCTATACTCCCAGACCTATTTTATATTTTATTTGGAAACAGGGTCTCACTAAGTTGCTGAGAGCCTCCCTATGTAGCTGAGGATGGCTTTGAACCTATGTGGTCCTCCTGTCTCAGCCTCCCAAGTAGGGGGATTACAAGCATGTGCCACCATGCCCGCAGGACAACACTCTGCTCCCTGGGGGCTCAGTCTAGATTTTTCCACATTTAATAGGCAAATAGGTCATTGCCCCCCTAAGTCCTGGGTGATGGAGCTGTTTTCTTAGAGTGAGGTGAAGGCTCTGGAAGTTAGAATCAGAATCTTGACAATTTTGAATGAGAGAATGTGGCTAGGTGTGGTGGCACACACCACTCCTAGATCTTGGAGACTGGAGGATCGTAAGTTTGAAGACAGCCTCAGCAATTTACTGAAACCTTCAACAAGTTAGCCAGACCCTGTTTTAAAATAAAAATAAAAAGAATGAATGTGGCCTTTGTGAATGGGATCCAAGAAAATGGCCTTTTGACACTTTTGGTATTATAGTTAAACTTTGGAACGATGGCTAGTTTCATGGCAACTCCTAAGTTGAGAGTCAGTTTTCTTGGTAAACTTGGAGACATGGTTCAGCCTCTCTGAACCCAAGTTTTCCCAGAGCTTCTTTGATGGCAAGACTTGTCCAATAGAAAGCTAAGTGAAACAGAAAGCAGTGATTATATGGGCATTATACAGGTACAGAAAACCAATAGGGGTTTTGCTGGCCCCTTTGTTTTTTATAGCTGGTTGTTTATTTGCATGGCTGAGGGTTCTCCCTGCTGCTTTTTTTATTTTGCATAGGGACAGAGGCTAGGTTTGTAAAAACCAGTATTGGGCTTTTTCACCACTACGGTGCCAAAAGCAAAGAGGAAGTTCCTGTTCCTCCCAAAGCAAAGCAAAAGCCAAGGCTTCAAAGGCCAAGAGGTGAGGTTGAAATGTGTCCACAGCCACAGAAGATAGAAGGGCCGCATTCCACCCACCTTCCTGTGGCCTAAGCCCCAGCAGCTCCAGAGGCAGCCCAGATACCCTTCGACCACTGTGTTGTCACCAAGGCCCCTGGCCACTGGGCCCGCCATGACAAAGGCAGAAGACAGCCACACACTTGTGTTCATGTGCAGGTCAAGGTCAACAAGCAGCCGGCCAAACAGGCTGTGCAGAACCTCAGTGGTGCTGATGTGCCAAGGTCAACACGCTGCTCAGGCCTGGAGGAGAGGGGAAGGCGCAGGTGTGACTGGTTCCTGAGCATGGTACTGGGGATATTGCTACGACATTGGAATTATCTAAACTGAATCCAGCTGGCTAATTCTGAGTATATATTTAAAAATTTTTCACTAAAAAGCAACAAAATAGCTGGGCATAGTGGCCCATGCCAGTAATCCCAGAACTTGGGAGGCAGAGACAAGAGGATCACAGGTTCAAACCAGCCTTGGCAACAAAGTTCTCCGCAACATAGTGAGACTCGACCCTGTTTCCAAATAAGAAAAATTTAAAAATTGGGCTGATGGTGTATCTCAGAGACAGAATGCCTCTGGGTTCAATCCCCAGTAGTTAAAAAAAGAGGTAACAAAATAAAACAAAACAGTATTTGATCATAGAAGTGATCAAGTGGCCAACCAAGCCATCAGTAGCTTGGTTAAGTGTGTAAATGATGGTACGTCAGACATCACTGCTTTCTAAGAAAACAGGATGAGCCTGGTCCGATGGCACACACCTGCAATCCCAGCTCCTGGGAAACTGAGACAGCAAGATTATAAGTTTGAGGCCAGCCTTGGCAATTTAGTGAAGACCTGTCTCAAAATAAAGGGCTGGGGGTAAGAAGAAAGGAAGGAAGGATGGAGAGAGAAAGAAAGAAAAGAAGAAAGGAAATAAAATGGAATGAAGATACATTTGGATACCCTCTCCCCTAGAGCCCTGCAGGGAATATTGTTGCTAGCACAGATTGAAAGTGTTTGGCAAGCTGGATGTGGTGGCGCATGTTTGTAATCCCAGCATTTGGGAGGCTGAGATGGGAGGTTCGCGGCCAGCCTCAGCTGCTTAGTGAGGTCCTTTGCAACTCAATGAGACCCTGTTTCAAAATAAAGAATAAAATAGGGCAGGGGCTGTAGCTCGGAGGTAGAATGCCCCTGGGTTCCATTCCCAGACCCCAAAATAATAATAATAATAATAATAATAATAATAATAATAGTAATAATAATAATAATAAGGCTGGGGGTATAGCTTAGAGGTAGAATGCCACTGGGATCCATCCACAGTATTGAAAAAAAAAAAAACAGTATTTGACAAACTGGGTGTGGTGGTATATGCTTATAATCCCAGTACTTGAGAGGATGAGACAGGAGTATTGAAAGTTTAAGGCCAGTTTCAGAAATTTAGTGAGACCCTGTTTCAAAACAAAAAATAAAAAGGGCTGGGGGTTTAGCTCAGAGGTAGGATGCCCCTGGGTTCAATCCCCAGTTCCCCCATCCCCCTCATACACAGAAAGTGTTTGGCAAGACAAGACTGCCTGTGAACTAAGGCACGATGGTACTAAGCACTTGGACACAGGGGCACCCTCTAGGATTTAGATGGTCCCTAATCTGTATTTGATATAAGTTCCTGTGAGATAACCCTGCTTCCTAACACTAAAGCTGACCCTGCCAGTTAGTTTTTTGATTCTTGTATTTTCCTAAGCTAGAACTCTAAGGTCGGAAGCTTATGACTACTGAAAGTAGAACACTCCTTCTACCTTCTAGATACAGTGCGGTCTTTGTTGTTGCAGAAGACTAGATGTAACAGCACAGGGCTGAGCCGACTTGTTGCTCTCATTTAATTTTATTGGTGTATGCGCGATTAGAGTAAGATTACCAAGAGCCAGATTCCATTGCCTGCCGTGGTTATCTGGGCACTCTTGGGTAACACAGGACTTTTGAAGTGGAGTAAAGACGACCTAGGTGCTCCACACGGTCATCATCGTACCATGTAAGTGCTGAGCCAGCACTGGGTAATTATAGTAATTTGGGAAGGGCGCACTGGGCTGGAAATCCTGCTGTTGCCTCTTGCTGTGAGCCTCGCGCAAGTCACATGAGTTCTCTGATCTTGTTTTTTTCATCTACAGATATGACAGCTATCCAACTTCCCTTTCTGAAATGGTGTAAAAATTGTATCATGAGCTGAATGTGGTGACATATGCTGAAATCCTAGTACTTGGGAGGCTAAGACAGGAGGATTTCAGGTTCTAGGCCAGCCTCAGCAACTCAGTGAGACCCTGTTTCAAAATAAAGAATAAAAAATAGGGCTGAGGGTGTAGCTCAGAGGTAGAATGCCTCTGGGTTCCATCCCCAGTACCGCAGAAACAAAACAAACAAACAAAAAACCCCATAGAGTTAAGGGTATGGCTCAGAGGTAGAAGACTTCTGGGTTCAATCCCCACTATCCCCCTACACACACACACACACACACACACACACACACACACACACACACATCATATTGTTGGTATATGTAGCAGCATTTCAGTTTCCAAATCGTTTTTTGTTTGGTGGCTGTGCCGGTTGTCTTATCTGATCCTGAGATGCTCCTTATTCCTCCACAGCACCTGACTGCTTCAGCCAGGACATTTCTGGGTTTATGTATTTTGCCCGCCTGGACACCCAGACAGGAGTTTCTGAGAATGAGATCAGTATTGTCAGTTGTGTATTTGTCTTTGGTTTTAAAGTTCGCCCTTTGTCCAGTCCCCTTGGTTCCGAGCTATCATAGCATAGGCTAATTGCCTGCCCAGGGACAGAGGAGACACGCTTCTGGAAACTCCCGGACCTTTGCCTGCATCAGGCATGGCTTCCCGGGCTCCTGCCCCTGTGAGGAGTGAGGGTAGCCCTGGCTTCTGCTCTCAGAGACATTAACAAGGGGGCCTGAAAACGTCATTGAAAAATAAAAAGCCAACAAATATTAATAAAATGCATAACTAATAGCCCAAAGCAAGGGGCATCAAAACATTTACAATGTGTTTTGTTCAAAGGTAGTGAGTATGTTCTGTGCATGTCCCTTTAGTGGCCAGTAATGAGGCCAGTAATGAGTCCCTGGTTTCCCCCATTCAGTTCCAATTAACACAGGTGTGCAAGAGTTGAAATTATTTAGCACCAAATCAGATTTAGATTCCGGGACCATCCTCCTTTCCACCCCTCCATTCTCAGGGAGCTGGGAGGCTGAGGGTCACTGCATAAGGTCTAGGACCAAACTCAGGATGAGGAGAGTGAAGGTTTGGGGACAAAGCAATAGGAGCTTATAGAAGTAGAAGAGAAGCTGGGCGCAGTGGCACATCCCTGTACTCCCGGGACTTGGGAAGCTGCGACAGAAAGATTGTAGGTTTGAGGCCAGCCTCAGCAACTTAGTGAGTCCCTCAGGAAGTTACAAAGACCTCGTTTCAAAAATAAAAAATAGCCGGGTGTGGGGGCGCACGCTTGTAATCCCCGCGCTTGGGAGGTAGAGACAGGAGGATTGTGCAGGTTTGGAGCCAGCCGCGCTGGCTAAAGAGACCCTGTTTCCAAATAAAAAAGTATAAAAATAAGTCTGGGAGTGTAACCCGGAGGTAGAAGGGTTTCCAGGAACCACAGTATCACCAAAAAATAAATAAATAAAAAAATAAATAAAAATAAAAAGTAAGCTGAGCGTGGTGGTGCACACTTGTAATCCCAAGCATTCAGGAGGCTGAGACTGGAGATTGCGGTTCGCGGCCACCCTCAGCTACTTAGGCCCTTCACAACTTAGTGAGACCCTGTTTCAAATTAAAGAATAAAAAATAGGGCAGGGGGTATAGCTCGGACGTCGAATGCCCTTGGGTTCCATCCTTAGAACCCCCCTAAAAAATAAAATGGGCTGAGGGGTGTAGCTTGGATGTAGAATATGTCTGGATCCAATCTCTAGTAACACATACACACACACACACACACACACACACACACACACGTACACACACACACGTACACACACCCCAGAAAAGAAAAATGTGTGCAGAGGACTTTTTTTTTTTTTTTTTTTTACGGATCTGGGGATGGAACCCAGGGGCATTCGACCTCCGAGCTACACCCCCTGCCCTACTTTTTATTCTTTATTTTGAAACCAGGTCTCACTGAGTTGCAGAGGGCCTCACTAAGTAGCTGAGGCTGTCCGCAAACCGTGGATCTCCGGTCTCAGCCTCCCGAATGCTGGGATTACAAGCGTGCGCCACCACGTCCAGCTGCAGATGACTTTTACTGAAAAGGGAAGAGAAGAGAATGGAGGAGGACAGAGGGCATGGAGAGGATGTGGGGCAGAGTGGGTGTCTTATCCCCAGACTCTCAGGGAATCACAGCAGAAACAAAATCAGTTGGGCTTCCATGTCCCTCCAGTGCTCCGTCTGTGGCCCAGGAAGCCAAGGCATGAGGTCCCTGCCCCAGCGGCCAGTACAGCAGAGTGCGCCAGGCCTTCCTCCTCTCCAGCAAGCTGGAACAGCCTGTCCCTACCTGAGGGTCAGGGAGAACAAAGAGTCCTGGAAAGCAGATGCTGGCAAAGGAAACTTCCAGATCCCTCTCTGTGGGGAGAGGCCATGATGAAGTGGAGAGGGAGGCTGTGTCCTTAGGAGACTGAGCTCTGCTCCTGCTCAGCCGCTTCACTGCTAAGCAAGGGTCGTGTGTGTGTGTGTGTGTGTGTGTGTGTGTGTGTGTGTGTGTGTGTGTGAGTGACTGAGGATTCAGCCCAGGGATGTTCTACCTCTGAGCTACCCTCCCAGCCCAATTTTATTTTTTATTTTGAAACAGGGTCAATTGTGGAGGGCCTTGGTAAGTTGCTGAGGCTGGCCTCAAACCTGAGCCAGTCTAGCTCAGCCTCCCAAGTACTGGGATAACAGGTGTGCACCAGCATGCCTGAATCAACTGAGTGAATGTAATTTTGATTTTTTTAGGTTAAGTATTTTATTACTTTAAGAACCATCAATTTATTATGAACAAATGAAACCAATAATGATGCTACTTAATACACCATAGAAAGTTATTTACTTTTATATAGGTATATGTTATACACACACACACACACACACACACACACACACACTCACGCATGTTTATTTAGTACATATACACAATGCTGTAAGTGTGTATGTAATTTCCCCCCAGCAAATGTATACAAAAGTAACCATAAACTATTTAAATAAACACTGGATGTGTGAGTGGAAATACCATGGCTACTTTGGTCATTTGGTTGTTTGATGTTTGGGTTGTTGCCAACTTTTCACCATTAAACACCCTCTCCTGCAGTATAAATAGTGATGACTGTTGTTAAAAGAAAACTAAAGCGATTTCTTGAGAACCTGTTATGCGTTGAGCACTGTGTTTGCACTTTACCTGTAGTGCTCCAGCTACTTTCACAGCCCATGAAACACATAGTGTCTTTACTCTTTTATACAGGAAGAGTCTGGCCCTAGAGAGCTGAGGAATTTGGCTATGTCATAGCCATGAATACAGAGCCAAGGTTTGTACCCAGGCTCCTAAACACCACAGCCCCTGCTCTTTCCAACCACAAGACTCTCAGGAGCAGCATTGTAAGCTCAAAAGGTATTACCAAGCTGCACGTGGTGGCGCATGCCTGTGATTCCAATACTCGGGAGGATCGCAGGTTCAAGACCAGCCTCAGCAATTTAGCGAGACCCTCAGCAACTTAGCAAGACCCTATTTCAAAAATTTTTTTAAAAAAGGGCTAAGGGTATAGCTTGAAGGTAGAATGCCTCTGGGCTCAAAATCCAGTACGCCCTCACCCCACACATAGGCACCTTACAGCTCAAACTGCACTCCATGCTACCTTGCAGATGCCTCACATTGCTATATAAAGCCGACTCTCTTAGCACGCTACTATCCCCATCACTTTATCAGACTTCATTTTTAAGCTAAGGAGCCCAAAGACCCACACACACTCTCTATCATAGGCTCAGTGCTGTTTTCAGGACTGAATCCATCTTTAGCTTCGGTATTGCCTCCCCGGAGTGGAGCCCTTGACGGCACGGTCCATCTGAGCCCGCTTGACCTGTCACCTCACCCCCCTGGAAAGGTGGGCACGAGGGGTTTCCCACTCTCCAAAGCAGCACGGACAGCAGTGTCTCTCCCACAGGCCCCTTTGTCCTTGTCTTCTCTCTGAGATAACAGAGCATCTCCGTCTGGGTGAGGGGTCTTTGATCTTGCTGTGTCTCCCTTACTACTTTAGTGGCAGCGCTAGGGTAATGTGTCTTGACAGAGAACTGATCCACCAACATCAGGAAATGTAACTATGGGGGAGGGGTCCCCAGGGGGGCTCCCACAGACCTCAGCTTCCCACTGGCCATTTCATACTTTTTCTTTTGAAATTAAGGCCAGCCGGGCGTGGTAGCTCATGCTTGTAATCCCATGCTTGGGAGGCTGAGACAGGAGGATCGCACAGGTTCGAAGCCAGCCTCAGCTACTGAGTGAGGCTCTCAGCAACTTAGTGAGACCCTGTTTCCAAATAAAATAGAAAATAGGTCTGGGAGTATAGCCCGGAGGTAGAAAAGCCCCTGGGTTCCACCCCCAGTACCACCAAAAAAAAAAAAAAAAAAATCAAGGCATCAATTTATTATCCCATTAACCCACTGTGTCCCATTATTCCAAATGTGGATCAACTGTAAAACTTAAATTAAGCAACATATATATAAGTAGCTACTTATATAATAATTCTTATGTTCTGCAGAGTCGAAAATGTGGGACTTGACAGATGAGGCACAGGGGAAGGACTGAAGCTGACAGGGGCCATTTGCTTCCCCTCTGCGGAGTGGCAGGCAGCACACTGGAGGAGGAGTGCGCCTTTAGATTCCCCACTCCATAGCTCTTCACCTGAAGAGTAAATGGCTCCTGCAGAGAGAAACTTTCTGAGGCCATCCAGTGTCCCCTCCCCCAGTTTCCAAGAGGAGGGGCAGCACAGCAGACATCTCCGATGGGAGAGGGTCCCCTGACCTTCCCTGACTCACATTTTTTATTGATGTCTCTGTAGCCTTTGTGCATGGGCGGCCATGGTGACGAGCGTTCAGATAGGACAGGCTCTGCACAACTCTGTCAGGACACGGTCACTGCTCTGAGAAGATACAGCTTGATTTGGCATTGCTCAGCCTCAAGGCTGTACAAGAAAACAAGTGGCTGTTATCAGTCCAGTGGATGACCTCAGAAAGGCTTAGGCATCCGTCGTCGTTATAGCTAAAACTATTATGGCTGACATTTATTTTATTTCTTTAGGAGGTACTGGGGATTGAACTCTGGGGTGTTCTACCTCCAGGCTACATCCCCGGCCCTTTTTATTTTTTATTTTGAAACAGAGTCTTGCTAAATTGCTGAGGCTGGCCTCAGATCCGCAATCCTCCTATTTTAGCCTTTCAACTACTGGGATTGCAGGTGTGTGTCACTGTTCCCAGCTAAAAGAAAATCTTTAATAAGAATGGCAGCACATGGACCACTGACTTTTCCATCAGGTTTCTTTTTGTGTAAATAAATATCCTTAGGTTCTCAGATGTCCTTTTTGGAGGGGAGCACCAGGGATGGAACGAACCCAGGGGCATTCTACCTCTGAGCTATTCCTCCAGCCCTATTTTTTTATTCTTTATTTTGAAACAGTGTCTCACTAAGTTGTGGAGAACTACACTAAGTAGCTGAGGTAAACCTGTGATCCTCCTGTCTCAGCTCCCAAAGTCCTGGGATTACAAGTGTGCACCACCACACCTGGCTTCAGATACTCTTTTCTAAAACCAATAATTTATTATCCCTAAATTATCTGTGTGTTGAAAAAATATTCTGATGGCCTGGGGATATAGCTCAGTGGCGGTAGACCACTTGCCTAGTATATTGAGGTCCTGGGTTCAAGTCCCAGAACTGCAAAGAGAAAAAAAAAACCCTCTCTTTCCCACCCTAGTTAATCAGTAATAACAAGTTGGTGCTTAGTGCATATAAGGGATATAAGAGTGCTGTGCATGGTAGCACATTCTTATAATCCTAGTACTTTGGAGGCTAAGACAGGAAGATCACAGGTTCAAGGACAATCTTGGCAATATAGGGAGACACTCAACAACCTAGTCAGACCCTGTTTCAGAACAAAAGGTAAGCTGGGCATGGTGGCGCACGCTTGTGATCCCAGCATTCGGGAGGCTGAGACCAGAGGCTGAGACCAGAGGTTCGTGGACCGCCTCAGCTACTTAGTGAGGCCCTTTGCAACTCAGTGAGACCCTGTTTCAAAATAAAGAATAAAAAAACAGGGCAGGAGGGTGTAGCTCGGAGGTAGAATGCCCCTGGGTTTCATCCCCAGACCTAAAAAGAAAAAAAAAAAAAAAGATTGGCCAGTGGATCTCCTGTTCATCACCATTTATTTGACTAATTTTTGCCATTATGTTTCATTGGCAAAAGAGTGACTTTGAGGTTTGCTTTTAGTGTTTCCTACTAAAATTGCCCCTGTCACTTGTGGCCCCAGATGCATCATGGGAGTTCTGGAGATCTTGCACCATACTGAGCCTTTGTGTAAAAGCCACTTATCTGCGGCTGTTGTAGCTCAGCCAAGGGTTAAATTGGTATCTTAATACTGAGGTTGGTTTGTTTTTTCTATTGCATCAGGCTCTTATAAGTCTTAGAAATAAATAAAAGTGGCTTAGCTCTGGTTCAAAGAGGATTTTCCCCTAGAGCTGGTTTTAGTATAATATATAGCTTCATATAAAACCTAGCATGCCGAATACAGTTTGTCTTCAAAGTGGATTAGGTTTGCTGTGCTTTGGGCATTTCCGAAGCATTAGTTACAGCGCATTGCATTAGCTTTACCAGTTACTTCTCCCATTAATGAAAGGCGTAAAAAGATCACCCGCTTGAATAGAAGGCCACAATGCCATCTTTTAACTTTCAATGCATGAGACCGGAGATATTAATCAATGGAAAAACCACATCCATTGTCAGGAAGCGATGAAGCATTCTCTAGCTTCTTTAGAAAAGGCCAGCACGGGAATCCGAGGTTTCTGACCAGCCCAGGAGTGCTATTCATGCCGGTGATGATAATACTGATATCAGTAATGACCCTACTGGTACCAGTTGTAACCATTTGCCACCTCACCCCTTTCTCACAGGCCTTAAAATAAATAAACCTCTATTGTAAACTATTCGCTTGATCTCAGTCTTTATTCATCTTTGCATGTGCGTGAGTGGGGACCTACTGAAATCATCACTGGGCCGCATCTATGCAGCCTGTGTGGCACCGTGTGGAAACAGTGGATTGTTGTACGTGTGCACTTGGCACCACTGTAAGCAGACAAGCCTTGTTGCCCTGGAGGTGAAAGTGTGATACTTGTGCTCGCAATTACAGACAGAAAAATGGTGCAATCGTGGGTTTTCTTCGCATTAACTAGGAGGGAGGGTCTAGGATAAGGGCATTATGTCTGTATGGATTTTCTTGTTCATCTCCCACAAAAACTCCTTGAGATAGAGCCCAGCGTGGTGGCGCACGCTTGTAATCCCAGCATTTGGGAGGCTGAGACAGGAAGATCACAGTTCAAGGCCAACCTCAGCTACTTAGTGAGGCCCTCTGCAACTCAGTGAGACCCAGTTTCAAAATAAAGAACAAAAATTGGGGTGGGGGTGTCGCTTGGAGGTAGAATGCCCCTGGGTTCCATCTCCAGTACCTCAAAAAATAAATAAAGAAAGAAAGAAAGAAAGAAAGAAAAGAAAAAGAAAAAAATCTCCTTGAGATAGGCATTGTGATTATCAATCCAATTTTTCACCTGGGCTAACTGAGGCACTGAGAGATTAATTAACTTGCCAATAAGTGGGGGGATCCAGGATTTGAACCCAGACACTCCAATTCAAGAAGCCCTGTATTTCATGGCAGTGAAGAAATACATAAATATTACAAGCATAAAATAATTGGAACGTATCCTATAAATATCAAGAACATGCCATTATGGCTGGCAGCCTTGGGGATTCAGATGTCTGGGATTTATATCTGCACCTACTGTACTTACATTTATCGAAAGCAGGTTTTAGGATGGATATTAAGGCTTCCTGTGGTATTTTATGCTGAGTACATGCAATAATTGTGTGGCATAGGTGCGTAGGAAGATTATTGCTTGAATAGAAAACCAGAACGCCACCTTTCTAACTTCCACTCAGTGTGACGGAGATGGTAATTATGGCAAAACTACTCCCATCCCAAGGGAGCAATGAAATTAGTTATCAAGTCAGGCAAAAATGAGGACTGAGAAGTAAGGACCCAGTACTTGGGAGGCTGAGACAGGAGGATCGCAGGTTCACGCGCAGCCAGCCTCAGCAACTTGTGAGGCCCTCCGCAACTAGTGAGACTCTGTTTCAAAGTAAGGAATAAAATAGGGCTGGGAGTATAGCTCAGAGGTAGAATGGGCTCCATCCCCAGTAAACCCCCACACACACAGACACACAAAGGTTGAAGAGGCCAAGCTGATCACATGGCACCTAAGATCTGGAGTCAGATAGGCTAGATTGAACACTACCCAAATGCTGATTGTGTGTGTGTGTGTGTGTGTGTGTGTGTGTGTGTGTGTGTGTTACTGGGAATTGAAGACAGGGGCATTCTACCTCTGAGTTATACCACCAGACCTATTTTTTATATGGAAACAGGGTCTTACCAAGTTGCTGAGTGCCTCGCTAAATTGCTGAGGGTTTTGCTAAGTTGCTGAGGCTGGTTTTTTTTTTTTTTTTTTTGGTACTGGGGATGGAACCCGGGGGCATTCTACCTCTGAGCTATACCTCCGGCTCTATCTTTTATTCTCTATTTTGAAACAGGGTCTCACTGGATTGCTAAGGACCTCACTAAGTAGCTGAGGCTGGCCGTGAACCATTTTCCTCCTGTCTCAACCTCCCAAATGCTGGGATTACAAGCGTGCGCCACCACGCCTGGATTATGTTTTCAAATTTGTGATCCTCCTGTCTCAGCCTCCCAAGCAGTGGGATGACAGGTATGGACATCACATCGGACTAGCTGTGTATCTTCAGATGACCTTTCCAAGCCTCACTTTTTTTTTTCTTTTTCAATTTAAGGTGGAAGTAACCACTAACTCACTGGGTTGATTTAAGGAAGAATTACGATGAAGCCCGATTCCTAATATGTATGCAGTAAATGTTAGCTAGTTGTACTATGATTGTATTGGGTATTAGTCTAATTTAAGCAAAATTATCTTCCTACCCCCGGTGTAGAACCTGTGTACACGTGTTCTTCTCTGTGACATTTTCACTCAGAAAACAAGCAGATTGTTCCTGGAATGTGGGCCAACCACTTACCCATTGAAGGTACTTAGTGCTGATGAAGTAGAGGACGTTGTCAGTGAAATGGCAGGAAGGTGACTGGAGAACTTCTTTCCTAAAACCATGCTAAAAATAAGATTTTTTAAATGTGTGATACTAGGAATTGAACCCAGGGGTGTTCTACCTCTGAGCCACACCCCCAGCCTGATTTTATTTTATTTTTTATTTTGAAACAGTGACTCACTAAGTTGCTAATTGGCCTTACTAAACTGCTAAGGCTTTCTCAGACTTACTGTCTCAGCCTCCCAAGTACTGGGATCACAGGCATGGGCCGCCATGAAAGGCTGGATTTTTTTTTTTTTTTTTTAAGTACAAGAGAATTTGTTTCTGCCCTTTCATAAGCAATGGCCTTGTACTATAGGACACAGGGCAACGAAGGCACTGGAGTTGACACTAGGTGGCTGTTTTTTTATTTATAAAAGGTAGAGGCTTGCTTCCTCGAAGGCCCTTTTCTACTTGGAAACTCAAATGGAATGCAAAGGCGTTTAGGAGGAATTTGGTAATGGCTCACTGCTGGCCCGTGTTCAGCACTGGCAGATGTCCTCTGACCAGGGAACCATGGCAGAGGGCAGTCTGGCCAGCACCGACTGCAGGTCTCTCTGGATTTCTCAAGGGGAGGTTGGGAGAATTGCCATACACACTTCTTTTGAGTGTGTGTGTGTGGTGCTGGGATTGGACCCGGGTACATTCTACCTCTGGACTCTACTTCCAGCCCTATTTTATTTTATTTTTTGTTTGGAAACGGGTCTAACTAAGTTGCTAAGAGCCAGCTAAATTGCTGAGGCTGGCTTTGAACCCACAATCCTCCTATCTTAGCCTTCCAAGTACTGAGATTACAAGTGTACACCACTATGCCTGACTTCTCTGGGGATTCTTTTTTTTTTTTTTTTTTTTTGAGATTAAGATGAGGCTAGGCTTGGTGGCACACACCTGTAATACCAGTACTTTGGAGGCTGAGACAGGAAGATTGCAGATTCAAGGCCAGCTTCAGCAACTTAGAGAGGCCCTCATCAATTTAGCAGACTCTGTTTCAAAATAAAATAGGCCTGGGGTTATCCTGGGTTCCATCCCCACTACAGAGAGAGAGAGAGAGAGAGAGAGAGAGAGAGAGAGAGGCAGAAAGAAAGACTCTTATGTCTTAGTGATGATAAGCTAAGTCGCATCAGAGAAGTGGGACTAAAGTCTACTGCAGGGTGTTTTCTAAAGACCTGGGAGACAAGCAGCTATTTCCAAGTCCATTTTTTGCTACTGGGAACTGAACCCAGGGTCATTCTACCTCTGAACTATATCCCTAGTCCTATTTTTATTTTTTATTTTGAAACAGGATCTCATTAAGTTGTGGAGGGCCTTGCTAAATTGCCGAGGCTCATCTTGAATCTGTGATTCTCCTGCCTCCGCCTACCAAGTACTGAGATTTCAGGCATGGGTCACCACACCCAGCTCACAAGTACATTCTTAATCCTTTAAGTCCTCCCAAAGACCCACAGTCCAAACACCCTGAGGAACCGAGTGTTGACTGGCTCAGGAATGCGCCTTCTGAGCTGACTGTACGGTTTCAGGCCAGGTCTCCTGAGACCTCCTCTGTGACAGAGGCTGAGTGCGATCTGATAATCCAAGGAAAATCCGTAGTCAATGCTGCCTCCGGGGAGGTAGAGGGTGGAGATGAACAATATTCTTCCGTTTCCTTCTCTCCAGAAGGGTGCTGCGGCAGAACAATCTCTACAGAGTTCTAGGTGGGGGAGCTGGTTGCACCGGGTGCCTCCTCAGTCCCTCTCCCCTTCCCACTCTCAATTCTTTTTTTTTTTTCGGTGTTGGGAACCCATTCTACCTCTGAGCTATACCCCCAACACTTTTTTTTTTTTTTTGGCTTTTATTTTCTTGAAACAGGGTCTCACTGAGTTGCAAAGGGCCTTGCCAAGTAGCCGAGGCTGTCCAACTGAGCTCTGGGATTACAAGTGTGCGCCACCACACCCGGCTCCCACTCTCAGGTTTTCATTCACATTTACTGAACGTAAATGTCAACACTTAGGATGGAGCCCTGAGCTCCATCCCAGGACACCAAGTGGTGAATGGGACATAAATCCTGCCTCTCTGACAGTTACATTCTGAGGAGGAAAATGCCCATCAGTAATTATGATGCAGGGCTGGGGGCAGCTGAGTGATAGAACACTTGCCTAGGATGCAGGAGGCCCTGGATTCCATCCCCAGCCTTGCACCAAAAGTCACAATAATTAGTAAATAAGTATGATATAAGTTGAAAATGATGTGCTGATAAGAGGTATGGAAGCCACGCATAATGGTGCATGCTTACAATCTCAGTTCTTAGGAGGCTGGGACAGGAGGATCTTAGGTTCAAGGCCAGCCTCAGTTTGAGGGAAATTGTGTCCGGGAACCCTAACAGGGGTCTCTGGGGACAGTTTCCCCAAAACCATAACATCTTAGTGAGTGAGACCTGCAGAAACATATATGATCTTGTTTCCAAAAGCTGGGCGTGGTAGCGCACGCTTGTAATCCCAGCATTTGGGAGGCTGAGACCGGAGGATCGCGGCTCTCAGAGGAGGTCTTCTGCAACTCAGTGAGACCCGGTTTCAAAATAAAAAAAATTAAAAAAAAAATAGGGCAGGGGGTGTAGCTCAGAGGTCGAATGCCCCTGGGTTCCATCCCCAGACCTACAAAAAAAAAAGAAAGAAAGAAAGAAAGAAAGAAAGAAAGAAATCCTATTTCCAAGTAAAAAATAAAATAGGGCTGAGGGTGTAGCTCAGAAGTAGACTGCTCCCGAGTTCAATCCCAGTACCACTAAAAAAAAAAAAAAAAAAGATGAGACAAAGAAGCATGGATAAAATTGCTGAGGTTATTTGATACTAGTAATACTTGATTGATTTATTTATTTTTTGTGGTACTGGGTGTGGAACCTAGGGGCTTTCTACCTCCGGGCTATACTCCCAGATCTATGTTTATACTTTATTTGGAGACAGGGTCTCACTAAGTTGCTGAGAGCCTCACTAAGTAGCTGAGGCTGGCTTCGAACCTGTGCGATCCTCCTGTCTCAGCAGGGGTTACGAGCATGCGCAGCCATGCCCAGCTAGTAATGCTTGATTTAAATGGATTTTGAGGACGTTTGGTAAGGATGCACGACTGAGAAGACATCACCAAGGACACCGGGAAGCACCCGCCCACTTGGAGCAGAACTTGGGCGCCTGTGGAATACTGTTGAACCTTAGACCCAAAAGGGACCCAGAGCACGAGGCCTCCACCTCATGGTGAGACTAATCCCAGTAGGCTTGCTTGAGCTTCCTCGCCTCTGTAGAGGGGAATTTATCGCTTATTTATAGATTAACTGTACCTGGTCCTTGAAGTGAGGGAATTTCCCTGTCGGGGGGGGGGGGCAGGCAGTAGCCTTGGTTTTCAGCATCCTAGGGAGCCTCTCTCCAGAAGTGCTGTGATTGTTCTTGGAGTCCAGCTGGAAGGAGCCTGTGATGACAGGGGCAGAACCTAACAGGTTAGTTCAGAGGTCCAAGGTCCAAGGTCCAGCACAGGCGGTGATCCCGCAGGACGCGATCACGTGAGCAGGCCTTTAAGAAGGGGGGGTTTGTTCTGACGAGGAAGATTCAAGCCTTTGCCTGACTACATTCTGGAAAGAAGTTAGCTACCTATGGAAGCCAAATTGGAGCCTTAAGACCACAGAGAAGCCACTCTTACTGAGCTTAGAGAGTTCCTAAGCGCCCATTTCAGCAGGGGAGGGCGAGCCACAGCTGAAGCAAACCATCTCAGTGGAGCCGTGGGCTGATCCCTTGGGGAGAGGCCCGCAGTTCCCTTTGTGTGTTTGGAGTTCTGCGGGGAACCTTGAGTCTAGAGGATAGCGGGATCCTTGAAGCACCAGGATTTACAGCCCTGCTGACCTGCCTGAGGTCTACAGGTAGACTTCTTAACAGGTAAGAAGTGTTGGAGACATGAGTAAAAGGAATTAGGGCTGCACTTCACGTGATTATGATAAATGAGTTGCTGCTTATAGGGCTGGAACATACCCTGTAAGGTATTTATTGCTAGCATGGAAGGCAAGGAAATTTGACCAGATATTTGGATAGTGTTTCTTTAAAAAATATTTAGAATTTGGCTTACAAAGACATTATTTGGACAAAGTGGTATACCACTGTAATTCCAGCACTTGGGAGGCTGAGACAGGAGGAGGATCACAGTTCGAGGCTGGGCACAGCAATTTACTGAGTAACTTAGGCTGTTTCAAAATAAAAAATAAATAAATAGAAAGATCTGGGGTGTAGTTTGGAGGTATAGTGCCCTTGAATTCAATCCCCAGTATCCCCCCCAAAAAAGGAAAAAAGAAATCAAGAAATGGATATTAACTTTGTAATGTGTTTTAGTTAGGGAACTAATAGGAACGGACTGAATTAAACACTAAAACAAAGTGAATCAGTTTATAGAACTGCAAGCCCAAATACGAACTTGTCAAATTGCAGACCAAATAAATCTTTATAAAATGATAGGGAGGAGTATGAATGATGGCAGAAGATTTATATTTTACAGGAAGTCAGTGTAGATTAAGAGCAGAGTGGCAAAAACAGGGAGCTTGGATTCAGAACACCTGGGTTTGAATCATATCTCCACATCTAAAGTTCTTAATTGTTCTGAGCCTCAGTTTATCTTTCAAAAAAAAAAAGACATTTAGCTTATAGGACCCTTATAAGGTATAAGTGAGAAAATGCAGGGCCTGTTTTAAGAAGTCTTAAGTGAATCTGAAAAGCTTTAGAATATTGAAACATTTCTTTCTTTTTTTTATTTTTCAATTTATTTCTTGGTATTGGGAACTGAATCCAGAGGCATTTTACCCTGGAGCTATGCCCCCAGTCCTTTTTATTTTTTATTTTGAAACAAGATTTCACTAAATTGCTAAGGTTGGCCTCGAACCGGCAATCCTACTGTCTCAAGCCTCCCAATGTATGTTTGTTTGAATATAGTTGATTTTTTATTTGATCTAAGTGTTGGTTGTCACATATTTACTTTAAACTAACAGGGTAAGAGCAGGTAAGTTGATTATTTACTGACAGACTTTTTTTTTTTTATCAAGTAGTGGTGTTCTTGAAAAGTTGTGTAAAAATCAAGGAATATTTAAAACGCTTTAGGGAAATTTCCCTCATAAAGGAATTCTATTTACATAAAGCAAAACGACCTTTAGCAAATAACCATTCTATCTTTTTGTAAATCTAAACATTCACGTGT
The DNA here is from genome assembly GCF_963383645.1 of Muscardinus avellanarius. Taxonomy (NCBI): domain Eukaryota; kingdom Metazoa; phylum Chordata; class Mammalia; order Rodentia; family Gliridae; genus Muscardinus; species Muscardinus avellanarius. The sequence continues at coordinate 118,196,498 of NC_137786.1, read as the reverse complement.
TGGAATTAGTTCTAGCGAGGTGTTTGTGTGCTGTTAACTTCCTGCTCTGTATGGGCTTAGGAGGGAATTAGATGAACACACGTATGTGTTCCAAAGTGGAGGGCGCTGGGACTCCTCGGGGCAATTTGTCTTTAAATTCTTCTTTGAGGTCAAAACTACCACTTCCAAAGTAATAGTGAAAGTCATTCAAGTTGAGTTTGACCAGAGCTGCGTGACATAAAGCATTTTTGACTTCAACTTTGTGACCTTGGTTCAAGGTCTAGCGCACCAGTGCCTCAGTTTCTTGTTGTGAATCTGGGCGAAGAAAGAGGGGGTGTCACACTAAACAGCCAATGTTACTTCCAGGCCTATAATTCTATCACCTAAGGGAAGTCTATTGTTCATAAAAATGCCCAACCAAAGGAAGGAACTAAGTCTTGCAAAGGTGCCTGCTTACATCCAGGGAGGGTCTGAGGGTGTAAGAGGCAGAGCTCTTTCTTTTCCTAGGACAAAAAACAAAGTCACTCTGCACCCAGCAGCATATTTATTTAGACAGTCCAGTTCAGCAGATGGCTTCCTGAGTTTAACTGAATAAAAATTTCATACGTGGAAAGAAACAATCTATTTTAATAAGTCCATTTGATATAACAAATGATTTTTTTTTTTTTTTTTTTTTGCGGTACCAGGGATGGAACCCAGGGGCACTGTACCTCCGAGCTACACCTCCAGCCCTATTTTTTAGTCTTTTTATTTTTGAAACAGGGTCTAACTGAGTTGCGAAGGCCTCACCAAGTGGCTGAGGCCATCCGCGAACTGCGATCCTCAGGTCTCAGCCTCCTGAATGCTGGGATTATAAGCATGAGCCATCACACCTGGCCACAAATGATTTATTTTTTATTTTTAATTAAATTAAATTAATTACTTTATTTATTTTGCGGGTTTGGGGATGGAACCCAAGGGCATTTGACCTCCGAGCGACACCCCCTGCCCCATTTTTTTTTTTATTCTTTTTTTTGAAACAGGGCCTCACTAAGTTGCAGAAGGCCTCACTAGGTAGCTGAGACTGTCTGCAAACTGATTCTCTGGTCTCAGCTTCCCGAATGCAAAGATTACAAGCGTGTGCCACCACGCCTGGCTACAAATGATTTTTTTTAAATGAAGGATTATTCTAAGCTGGGCGTGGTGGTGCATGCTTGTAATCCCCATACAAGGGAGGCTGAGACTGGAGGATCACAGGTTGGAGGATAGCCTCAGCAACTTAGTGAGTCCCTGTTTCAAAATAAAATAGGGCTGAGGGTATGGCTCAGAGGTAGAATGCCCCTGGCGTCAATCCCCAGTGCACAAAAAAAAGATTATTCTTTTTTTTTTTTTTGGTGGTACTGGGGTTCCTGGGAGCCCTTCAACCTCCAGGCTACACTCCCAGACCTATTTTATATTTTTATTTGGAAACAGGGTCTCCTAAACCAGCGCGCGCGCTGGCTTCGGACCTGCGCAATCCTCCCAAGCGCGGGGATTACAAGCGTGCGCCACCACGCCCGGCAGAGAAAGATTATTCTAGACATGTATTTTTTAGTATTATACAGAAGGCTTGCTTTGTTTTGGTGCTGGGAATAGACCCCAGGGGTATTCTACCTCTGAGCTACCCCCTCAGCCCTTTTAAAATTATTTATTTATTTATTTACTTATTTTGTGGTATTAGGGATTGAACCCAGGGTCATTGTACCTCTGTGCTATACCCTGAGCCATTTTCATTTTTTGAAACAGTCTTCTTAGGCTGCTGAGAGTCTCAATAAGTTGCTGAGGTCTCTTGAACCTGCTATCCTCCTGTCTTGGCCTTTCAAGTACTGGGATTACAGACATGTGCCACCACGCCTCTCTTCAGGATTGCTTAAAGCAAAGTGGGCCTTTCCAGTCAGTGCATAGACTCAGCTACAACAGACCCATTTAGAAACCAACTACTATCACCAATCTTCGAATGTAGAATACCATGGAGTTGCTGGATGGAAGCAGTGTAACCGCAGGGTCTTAGCCACTAGCAGAGAGGTGGGACACAGGGGAGTGCCTGTCCCTCGGAACAGCTCCAGGGCAGAGTGTAGCCAGGCTAGATGCACACAGAGTGCCTGAAAAGTGGAAACTTCCGAAATGTGACTTTCACTGAGGAGAGAGTTCGCACCAAGTGCGGAATTGTATAGGACTGAATTATTTGCAATGACCTCCTCCAGATGCAACCAAGGTTGCAGGAAGATAAGTGACTCGGTGTGCAGTGGGAACAGTTGTTCAGGGCTGAATTACAGGCACCGCTAGCTTCTTCCTGTATCATAAAAAAGCAGTTTGATTTTTTTGCTTGACACCCTATGTAAAGATTACTACCCCCACGCACAGCCGGCGTACTGTCCTGTTCCGTCAGAACGAGCCTGGCGATGGCTTCTAGTTGTACTTTTACAACTTCAGTGATGTGTTATGGAGTAAGAGTTATCATGTTCTGCTGAGCCCGAGAAGCAGACACTTGGCTGTTTCCAGTTTTCATTGCTTGCCTGTAAAAGTGGCCACTGTTTCCGGATCCAGGGCAGGTGTCACAGCCTGCTTTTCTATCAGAAAAGCCTAAAAAAAAAAGCTTTAACACTTTAAAAGGAATTGCCTCCTGGAGCCTGGGGAGTCCTCTCTGAGGCGAGCTTCCAGCTGTGACAGTCTTCATCTTTGCATGCAAAGCCCTTTATCATCCGCTGGAGTGTGGTCTCTTTGCGTGATTTTGGCAAAATAGTGCAACTTCTCCTTAGTTTGCTGATCTGCAAAGAAAAATGAACATGGAAATCAAGCGGTGGTTGAACCAGATCTTGGGAATCTCTGTTCTCGAAGTCCGTGGTCACCAGAGCATCGCCTCCTCCAGAACCCAGCTTGCTTGTGTACACCCTGTTTTCCAGCACCTAGAACACAGTGTGCTCCTCAACATATATTAAGTAGATGAGTGAGGGGAGATTTGTAGTAGAGGCCACACTCCCCCTCAACCCTCGCCCACCTGAATGTTCACTGTGCTCCAAGCAAACTTTTCTTGCAGTAAGTCCAAGACACACCGTGTTCTTGTGTTCTTTTGTGCCCCGGTGCCTTTGCACAGGTGGCTTCTCTGCTGGAAACACACCAGCTCCTTGGTCTACCTGAAAAACTCCTCTGCTAACCCCACCCTGACTGGGTCTTACGAGTCAGGATCTTTCTCCTCTGTGCTCACCTGCATTTGGTACACATTTCTACTGAACTAGATTTTCCTGCTGACTTGAAGACTAGTTTTCTACTGGCCCTCCCCCCAGGTTTGAAGCAACCAAGGCCAGAGCCACCTGTGACAAGCACTCAAACATATTTCTAAGAAGAGAGGGAGGTTTTTACGTGAGCTTTTCAGAAACTCTTTATAGTACCTAGAACTATGTTATGCTTAGAGTCTGGGAATATTAAGTACTTTTTGATTGATTTGCTAGATTACCAGGTACACCACCAAGCTTCAATTTTCCCAGCAGGTATAGGCAGAACTCCATTTTAAATGGCATAATCATACAGTTACATTTTGTTCTTCTGAAACATAACATCTGCCAACTCTAAAACACACACACAACACACACAAAACACATACACACACACACACACACACACACACACACACACACACACACACACACACCTTATTCCCATTCCTCAAATGTTCCCTTTGACTGGATTTTTATCTCCCCCTCCCTGCCCTGCTCTCCTCTCCTCTCCTCTCCTCTCCTCTCCTCTCCTCTCCTCTCCTCTCCTCTCCTCTCCCCTCCCCTCCCCTCCCCTCCCCTCCCCTCCCCTCCCCTCCTCTCCTCTCCTCTCCTCTCCTCTCCTCTCCTCTTTTCTCTCTCTCTCTCTCTCTCTCTCTCTCTCTCTCTCTCTCTCTCTCTCTCACACACACACACACACACACTCACACCTTTTCCCAATCTAACTCTGGGTCCTAGAAGGTGCTTAGCAGTGTTTGAGAGTGAATCGATGTCTATGCCTCCACTGTGTCACGTCTGCGAGGAGCAGTCTAGCCCCACAGCCTCCTCCTCTTTTCCGGTTTCCGTTAGCCTATAGCAGTCTCATTTCTTTTCCTGCCACGACACTAAGATTGTCTCAGCAGTCATCAGTGGCCTAATTACAAACTCTAGTGGAATTACCCCAGTCTTCCTCCTGCCCGATGTTATCACAGGACTCGTCAACACTGTTCTCATTGAAATTGAAAAAGCACAAGTGTTCAGCCCCAGTTGAAATCTGTGCTCATCTCCTACTTGCTAGCTGTGTGAGTTTGGGCAAAATCACCTTGCAAAATCTCTTATTATTCTAAAACGGGGCTTAGGATATCAATTTCTCGGTGCTATGGGTAGAGTCGAGTGGGATTGTGAGCGCAAAGCACTCGGCTCAGTCCCTGGCTTGCTCTCACTGGGCAATCAGTGCTGGCTCTTTTTCTTGGTTTTTTTCCATTCTACCTATCTGAAGGAAGCTTCATATGGGTCCATTTTCCTTGCCCATCTGTTCTCATTCCACAATTTTTGTGCCCTATTTCTGTTTGTTCTTATCTCTAACTGAACTAGATGCCATTCAGATGGCCAATATTCCAAAAAATATTGGTTGATTTAATGATAGTCATATGACAGCCTGTGAGAGGCTGATTGAATGATCATCTGCTTGGTCCAGGTGCGTCTCACCTTTGCTTTTCTAGTACCTATTTCCCACTGTCAGCAGAGCTCACAGACAGACTGGGAATGTTACTCTCAAGAGGGGCATGGTGGCGCACTCTTGCAATCCCAGTACAAGAGAGGCCAAGGCAGGAGGATCACAGGTTTGAAGCCAGCCTCAGGCACTTAGTGGGGCCCTCCATAATTTATTTCCAAATAAAAAATAAAATAGAGCTGGGAGTGTAGCTCAGAGATGGAATGCCCTGGGTTCAATGCCAGTACTACACACACACACACACACACACACACACACACACACACAGAAAATAATGCCACCCTCCCCAAACAAAGCAGAACCTGACTTGGGTAGCTCTGTCCCAACTGTCCCTTGTTTGCCCCCCCTCAGCTCCTAGCGTATGCTGTCCTGCACTCTGGCTTATCTCGCCTTGCTTTCAAAGATCCCCACTCCTTTGGTCTCTCAATCAAACTGTGACTGTCCTAGTGTTTTTATTGAAATTCAAACCTTAAGTCTTAATAACCAGTTCCTCCGTAGGGCCTGCCTACACCACCTCTTTCCCTCTGGTTAGAATGGACCAATCTTTTCACTTCTGTTGTGCGCTTAGTTAATCCTGCTTGACTCTGTGCCCTGGCCAGCTCCTCCTTGGGGCTGTGACCCTCATTGCTGGTTGGTAGGCTGACGTATCTCACATCCCACGAAGCTTCTGAGGCACGCGGCTGGAGGCGCAGAGCATGGGATGGCCGGCTGAGGTTTGCATAAAGTTTGACCTCACAAGATTCAGAGGACGAGAGATAATGTCTGTTTGTGCCTTGGTATTCTGGCATCCAGAGAGAAAGCAGCTAAATAGAGTTGAGCAAAACCACCTCTGACTCCTCAGCCTTCTGAAGAGCCGTGAAAGCAGGAGGGCTTATCTGTGACAGTCTCTGCGGTGACGTCTTGGCTCACCCTGGCCCCTGCGAAGGCTAGCGAAGCCGCGGCCGACCTTGAGCCCTCGCCAGGGCTGCAGGGCTCCCCAGCTCTGCTCGGGAACTAAGTCTCCCTCCAGGCTCTGAAGCGTTTTAGACCTGTTTCCTCAAAAGGAGAAGCTGCACATGGTGGCTGGCCAGCCGTGGTTCTCTTTAGATTGTGTTATGCTGGTATCCACCCCCTATTCTACCCTCCTTCTCTACCCATAGAGTGCACTGCAGTTTTCTCAGACTCTTCTTAGGTAGCTAGCTCCTTCCTGGGGAAATGAAGGGAGGGTTAGTGAAGGAGAGAGGAGACAGGATGGATGGGGTTTAGGTTATTCTCTCCAATTGATTCTTTCCCTGTCCACAGACCTTCCAGGCCTACTTCCTTGTCCAATCACCACCCTAGTGATTGGTCCTGATGCTGGGATCAGAATTGAACAAGGGGCATTCTACCTCAGGGCTATGCCTCTGCCCTGTTTTATTTCTGTTTTGAAACAGGCTCTCACTAAGTTGCTGAGGGTCTTGTGAAATTGTTGAGGCTGGCCTCCAACCTATGATCCTTCTGTCTCAGCCTCCCAAGTACTGGGATTACAGGCATGTACCATCAAGCCATCAATAAAATTGCTTTTATTTTAAAGAGAGTCTGGGCCTTAAAGACCCATGACAGGATAAGGATGGGCCTTTAAGAGATAATCTCTTTCCTTCTACAGTGTCTAACTAGGCTCCAGTTACTTTTAAAGAGGAAGCCACTCACTAGCCAGGCTTGGTCATACATTCCAGTTCTTAACTGGTCTGAGCCTGGGTAAATGTTTATCATCTGACCTGAGCCCTCCACACTGTGAACTCATTGCCCGTGTCCAGCATTAAAAAGAGAGCTAGAGAAGAGCACCTGGCCATTGATCTCGTAGCACCGTCCACATCTCTACCCACATTCTAGCTTTCCTGAAAGCCACAAGTTCCACTTGTGTCCAGAGCCTCCTTCCCGTACGCAGCCAGGGAGGGTCACCGGGCGTGGCCATTCTGAATCCATGGCACGGCTCAGGTGAGAACCCTGTCTTGGAGCACCAGTCCTGGGCACAGCCCACACTTGCGGTCCCAGGGCAGGTCGGATGGTGGGTTGTGGGGTGCCCCAGTCTCCCGCCTCACACTCACCTGGATGTGTACCCCAGAAAATACAATCCTCCAGGGTACTATTTCCCACTTAAGTTCTCTGCTGGAAGTTTCGACTGCATAATGGGCTATGTCCTTTATGTGTCTCCAGAAGTAATAGACAGGTGTTGGGTGTCTTGTGTCGGTAGCTTGTGCAGCCGAGAATAAACAACAGTTGCTTGGTAATATGAGCTCTTTTCATGTAAAGTCGGAGGGCTGTCTGGGGGGGGCTGTGGGAATGGGTCAGTCTGGCCACCACCTGACTGGGGGCCCCCAAGGTGAGGTCAGATTCTCAGAGAGTTGGAGCTCATTGATAGCCAAATATGGAAGAGAGAAAATATGGGGAGGGGGAGATTTGAGGAGCAGCAGGAAACTGTCCTCAGACTCTGAGACCAGCTGTTTTGGGAGATTGTATTTCTACACTTTGGTCCTCTATTTCCTTGCTTGTAAAACAACTGTTGGAATTGAACAGCCACATGTAATTTCATGATGTTCCTAACTGACGCCAGCTAGTAGAGTTCTGGGGCTCCAGAGGGGGTGCTATTTAGAGCTGATGCATTACTGTCATGGTGGCGGCCTCGAAACCGACTTCCCAAGGCTCGGGTTCAAGTCTTGGCTTTGGCATTGATGAGTCAGGATCATTTATCGGTGACCTTGGACACAGCACTGCATCTCAGTCTCATTTCCATCAACTGTAAACGGGGGGGGGGGGTGATTACTTCTGTTCGACCTCATGGCAAGGACTTCCCCCACCTACCCGCCCGGGAAGGGGCAATACGCTGTATGAAAGCCACTGTAAAAGGCACAAAGTTCACGTACACATAAAGAGCTTGGGACCTAGGTGTGATGGCGCACACCTGTAATCCCAGTACTCGGGAGACTGAAAGACAGGAGGACCACAGGTTCGAGGCTAGCCTCAGTAATTTAATGAGATCCGTAGCAACTTCACTAGACCTCCATTTCAAAATAAAATAGGACCAAGGAGCTAGCAGAGAGGTAGAATGCCTCTGGGTTCAATATCCAGTACCAAGTAAGTAAATAATTTTATTAATTTATTAATTAAAAGGGCTGGTGGTTTAGCTCAGAGGTAAAATGCCCTGGGTTCATTCTCAGCACCAAAACTAAACTAAACTAAACTAAAATAAAGCACAGGATTCAGTAGATACTCAAAGAAGGAGAAACTTTGTTTTCCCTCAGCAACTTTATATTTTCAAGTGACAGTGGCGTAGAGGTGCAGGGCAGCCGTTTCAAGATAGTTCCCTAGTAAACAGAAACAGCTGGAGGGCCTGGAAGGGTATTTTTTTTTTTTTCAGGTCTGGAGATGGATGGAACCCAGGGGCATTCGACCTCAGAGCTACTCAGCTTCCTGAATGCTGGGATTACAAGCATGCGCCACTACACCCGGCTCTGGAAGTGTGTGTGTGTGTGTGTGTGTGTGTGTGTGTGTGTGTGTGTGTGTGGTGCTGCGGATGAAATCCAGGGGCCTTCTACCTCTGGGCTACACTTCCAGACACTCCCAGACCCATTTTATATTTTATATATTTTATTTGGAAACAGGGTCTCACTAAGTTGTTGAGAGCCTCACTAAGTAGCTGAGGCTGGCTTCGAACCTGTGCGATCCTCCTGTCTCAGCCTCCCAAGCACTTGGATTATAAGCGTGCGCCACCACGCTCTGCTCTGGAAGGGTGTTTTGATTAGGGCTTTATTGGATGAAAAAGTTATGGCTTGAAGGAAAGAGGGATTTGAGGCGGAAGAGAGCCTGGACAGTGTCAGGGATGAGAGGTGGTCTGGGTACCTGCTTCCCGCCAGGTGAGACCACTTCAGATTCAGCTGGGGTTTCCCTCAGGCCAGGTAAAAGGTGAATGGTCACGCTGAGGCTCTGCTGTGCCGGGGCTTAAGTGGTCTCTCATAGGATTTCCAGAATCTATTGTGAGTAGGAAACCTGGCTGTTGCACATGGGCAAAGGAAGCTGGTGGGCTATTCTTCCTTTCAAAAGGCATACCTTTAAATTCAGAAGGCCGGGCGTGGTGGCGCACACTTGTAATCCCCGCGCTTGGGAGGCTGAGACAGGAGGATCACACAGGTTCGAAGCCAGCCTCAGCTACTTAGTGAGGCTCTCAGCAACTTAGTGAGACCCTGTTTCCAAATAAAGTATAAAATAGGTCTGGGAGTATAGCCTGGAGGTAGAAAGCCCTGGGGTTTCACCCCAGTACCACCATAAATAAATAAATAAATAAATAAATACTAAAAATAAATTCAGAATGCCCGTGGCAATGGAAAGGGGACCGTGCCCTTTATTGATCTTTTCTTTCTTTAAAATACCCTCTGACATTCCCTGCTTCTATCGTGTGACCCCCTCCTTTCATTCTGTCAGGCTGTCAAATGATGGTGGTGTTTTGTTTTTTCTTTCTTTTCTTTTCTCTTTCTTCCTTTCTCTCTTCCTTTTTTTCTTTCTTCCTTCCTTCCTTTCTCTCTTTCTTCCTTTCTTTCATGCCAGAGACTCTGGTCTCTCCTACTTCAACAGCCCAGCTAACAGGCAGCTTCCTTGGGCTGGGAAGCTGTCCGCTCCTATAAAGCGCTCCTGCTTGGAGGAATTCCAAGGCAGTGAATGAACTGAGTGGAGCCTTGGCTTGGCGCTGGATCCGGATCCGGGAGTTTGGAGTTACAGCCCAGCTTCCTTGGCATCCCCGGAGCCGGAAGAGGTGTCCTGCTCCTTGGCAAGCCTGACACCTGATGGAAGGGGTTTCTCCTTCCTTGTTATGTCCGGAGGGTTAAAATAGAGTGATAGCACTCAGTGCCTGCGTGAGCAGTGCCGATGGGAAGCGGTGTGCGAGTCGGGATGCCTTGCGTTCCCCGTGTCATCGCAGGGCACGATGGTCCCGTGGCCAGCTGTCACCTTTGATGTTTTGCTGACCTGCAGGGAGATAGTGTTGTTTTTCTTTTGCAATGAATTCCTGTGACCTTTGGAGATGTGATTTTTCTCCTAGCTGTGAGACACCCGTGAAAATGTGATCCTTATCCTGGCTCAGAAGCTGGGCCTCAGCTCCCTGTGCAGTCTGGTCTGGACTCAAGACAGGGCAGAGAAGAGGTTGGGCCGTGGGTGGACTCCGTGTGTAGTCTCTGGTGCTCCTCAGGTCTTGTCCACCTATACAGAAGGGGCAGATGTTTATCCCCTGGACGGGGGTGGGTGGGAGCGAGCGCTGCAGCTTGTGCTTTCCAGAAGGGCCTCCATAGGGTGTATCCCTTCCAGACCCTTCTCTTAGGTGGCTTCCTGGGTCTGGGAAGGGAGTGGGCCAGTGCATCTTGAGACACTGCCAGGACCCACCCGGAGCTTCCAGGTCTGTGATCTGGGGACATACTAGACTGTGTCACCCAGCTCATGCCCCTGGCAGGCGGAAGCAGAATCAAACCAGCGCCAGGAAAGGAAAGGGGGGCACTTGACACAGACTCCCCAGGTGAACAGCCTGCTTTTGCTCACCTTCTCTCCTTTCCTCCTTCTTTTTTTTTTTTTTTTTTTTTTTTTTTGCAATAACTGAGGATCCAACCCCCAGGGGCATTCTCCCTCGAGCTATACTTCCAGCCCTTGAAACAGGGTCATTCTCCATAAGCAGTTGCTGAGGGACTCACTAAGTTGCCCAGGCGGTCCTCAAACCTGCAATCCTCCTGTCTCAGCCTCCCAAGTACTGAGATTACAAGGGTGTACTACCATGCCAGGCTTCACTTCATTCTTTGCTTTTTTGGTGCTAGCTAAGGATTGAACCCAGGGGTATTTATCTCCAAGGTACACCCTCAGCACTATTTTTGTTTTTTTAAATATTTGGACACAGGGTCTCACTAAGTTGCTGAGTCTTGCTAAGTTTCTGAGGCTGGCTTTGAACCTGCAATCCTCTGCCTCAGCCTCCCAAGTGCTGGGATTACAGGTATGCCCGCCACTCCGCTCTGCCTTTTATTCTTTACTTGAATGGGCTTATGGTATTGGCAGGGTGGCTCCCAGGGACAGCAGTCTGTCTCTTTCTCACTGGTCCTGTGTGTCCTGGGTCACTTGAGTCCTCTGTCTGTCTGTCTGTCTTTTTGGTTCGTCAAGTCTGGTGTCCTCAGCTCATGCCACAGAACTTTCCTTTCTTCTTGGCTTGTCACTTTGGAAGCAGCCTCAGGAACCTTGCTTTCTCCCAAAGACTCTATGGAGTGTTCTGGTATCCCCATCTGCATCCCAAACAACCCAAAGAAAGCACTGTAGGAGAAAAGATTTGGCTGACACCCGCCCCCCCCCCCCGCCCCCCCGCCTGATTTCCCTCAAACCTGTATCTTGGGTGGCCTGAGAGAGTGAGGCTGAATTCACAGACTCCCCTCCCCCTGCCCTCTTCCCCTAGGAAAAGCAGGGCTCCTGGTGCCAGCCGCCTGGCCAATCGCGGCTCTGAGAAAGTTAGGTTTGTGCTCCGATTTCATTAGGCTGATTGGAGCAGGCTTCTGCGGAGGTAGAGTCCCTCCCCGAGGGATTCCGGGTACAGTTACGCGCGGCCGCCAGTGCCAGCCCTTCCCGGGAGCCGCCCGCCCCCTCCCCAGCCCGCTCCTCCTCCTCCTCCTCGCTTGTTTTTATCCAGCGTCTCGCTTCCTCTCTCTCTCTCCCTCCTACCGCTGCCTCTTCCTCCTGCCCTCTCCCCTTCCCTGCAGCGCCAAGCCGGCTCCCTAACCCGCTCGGCCCGACGCACACCGCGAGAGCCGGCCCGCAGCAGCGCCATCGCCCGAGGACGCGGGCGCGGGGAGCCAGCGCGGGCGCCCAAAAGTTAGCTCCGCGCCCCGCCCCGCGGCCCCGGGCCGATGCCGGCGGCCAACATGATGGAAAACCTGCAGCCGCCCGCCCTGCAGGTGCCCGGGCCGCGGGGCGCGCCCGAGGCCAGCCCGGCCTGGTCCAGCTCGTCCACCCCCACGCTGCGCCGCCGGCGCTTCAAGATGCGCAGGATGAAGAACGTGCAGGAGCAGAGCCTGGAGTGCGGGCTGGCCCCCGACCTGCCCGGCGTCCTGGCCCCGGGCAAGGAGTTCCTGCAGCTGCCGTCCATCGAGATCACGCCCTCCAGCGACGAGGACACGCCGTGGTCCAACTGCTCCACGCCCAGCGCGTCCCCGCGCCGCAAGCGCTTCCTCCTCCGCAAGTGGCTGCGGGTGCGGGAGCGGAAGGAGGGCAGCGAGAGCAGGTAGGTCCGCCGCCCTCCCCGGCCTGCGGAAACTTCCCGGACCTCCACACACCCACCGCGCCCCTCCCCGCCCAGCTGGGGGCTGCGCGTTGCAGAGCGGGGCTCCCGCTGCCTGCTGTGAGCCTGGCAGCAAAGTGAATAATGAAAATAGCGGCGGCTAGCCTTTATTGAGCCCTTACTGTGTGCGGACTGCTATTTTAAGCATGTCACCTTGCATCTCTAAGTTGCACGTTCTAAACTGCCAACTCTCTGAGGCGGGTTCCACCGCGATCCCCCTGGTACAGCTGAGATAGCAGGAGGCTACAGAGCGAGGGGCACCCCGCGTAGATGGCATTTCAGTGTTATTTCCTTTGGCCAGCCTCGGTTGACTTAAACTGGCCCACAGGTGTACAAGTGCAGTGTTCATGTGGAGTGAGTCCCTTTTCCATACCACTGGAGAACAGGTGTGAAGCCACAGGGCAGCTGGTGGGGATGGAGCCGGGGAGGTGGGTCCTGCCAGGCCATTGCTATGGGTCATGGGCGAACTTGCTGGTTCATTCGGCCCATGCACAATGCCCATTTACTTTTTTTTTTTTTTTCAGTACTGGGAATGGAACCCAGGGCCATTCCACTTTCAAGCTACACCCCCAGCTCTATTTTTTATTCTTTATTTTGAAACAGGGTCTCACTGAGTTGCAAAGGGCCTCACTAAGTAGCTGAGGCTGGCTGTGAACCGTGATCCTCCTGTTTCTGCCTCCCAAATGCTGGGATTACAAGAGTGCGCCACCTTGCCCATTTCCTTTTACACTCTGGGGCTCTGACTTAGAGGTGTGTGCTCATGGGTGTTGTAACCGAGTCACTGGCCACTTCCTCAGGGATTCCTTCACCCCATTCCTTCAATTTCATTCATTTCAATTCATTAAGTATTTACCTAGGCACATTCTGGTTCTGACTAATGCAAATGAGAAGGGTGTGGGGAGGGCAGGATAGAGCCAGGGGATGTGGAAGTTGAGAAAGTTGAGATTGGGAGGACACTCTTAAAAGAAATTAACATTGGCCGGGCGTGGTGGCGCATGCTTGTAATCCCCGCGCTTGGGAGGCTGAGACAGGAGGATCACACAGGTTTGAAGCCAGCCTCAGCTACTTAGTGAGGCTCTCAGCAACTTAGTGAGACCCTGTTTCCAAATAAAATAGAAAATAGGTCTGGGAGTGTGACCCGGAGGTAGAAAGCCCCTGGGTTCTACCCCCAGTACCAAAAAAATAAATAAATAAATAAATAATAAAATAAAATAAAATAACATTGGCAGAAAGCCAAGCGTGGTGGCACAGGCCTGTAATCCTAACAGTTGGGAGGCCGAGACCTGAGGATTACAAGTTTGAGGACAGCTTCAGCAACCTAGTGAAGAACCTATTTAAAAAAGAAAAAGTGAAAAGGGCTGGGGATGTAATTCTGAGTTAGAGTGCCCCTGGGTTCAATCTTCAGTAACCCTCGCCCTCACAAAACTGGCAAAGTGGTGCATGCCTGCAATCGCAGGCCTTGGGAGACTGATACAGGAGGATCCCAGGTTTGAGGCCAGTCTCAGCAACTTTAGGAGAGAGCCTTGGCAATGTAGCAAGACTCTATTTCAAAGCAAAAAGGTAAAATAGCCTGGGTTCAATCCTCAGTACTAATAAATAAATAAATAATTTTTAAAAAGGCCTGGAAGCTGGGTGTGGTGATACACATCTGTAATGTCAGTCCTTGGGAGGCTGAGACAGGAGGATCTCAGGTTCGAAGCCGGCCTCAGTGATTTAGCGAGGCTCTCAGCAATTTAGCAAGACCCTGTTGCAAAATAAATAATAAAATAGGGCTGGGATTGTAGCTTAGAGGTAGAATGCTCCTGGGTTCAATCCTTAGTACCATACACACAAAAATAAATAAATAAATAAATATAAATGGATTAGGGGTATATGTAGCTCAGAGGTAGAATGACCCTTAATTCAGTCCCTTGTATAAAAAAAAAAGAAGGAAAAAAGAAAGAAGTTAGAGCCAGTCAAGGTGGTGCACACCTATAATCCCAGTATTTGTGAGGCTGAGACAGGAGGATCATGGGTTCAAGGTCAGCCTTAACAAGGCAATGAATGAGACTCTGCAACTTCGTGAGACCTTGTTTCAAAACAAAAAAGAAAAAGGAGGGGTTTAGCCGGGTGTGGTGGCGCAAGCTTATAATCCAGTATTTAGGAGGCTGAGACCAGAGGATAGTGGTTCACAGACCACTTCCGATACTTAGGCCCTTCTCTTCCCAGTGAGACCCCGTTCCCAAAATAGAAAGGACTGCTGGCTGTGGTGATGCACGCCTGTAATCCCAGCATTTGGGAGGCTGAGACAGGAGATCACCGTTCACCAACGGCCTCAGCTCCTCAGTGAGGTCCTTTGCAACTCAGTGAGACCCTATTTCAAAGTAAAGAATAAAAAAATTGGGCTGCGAATCGGCTCAGAGGTAAAATGGTCCTGGGTTCAGTCAGTCCCCAGTTCTGGAAAATAAATAAATAAATAACAATAAAAATTAAAAATAATAATAAATAAAAATAAAAAGGACTAAAAAATAGGGCTGGGGGTGTAGCTTGGAGGTACAGAGGTAGAATGCCCCTGGGTTCAATCCTCACTCAATACAGAGGGGGGGAGAGATGAGAGAAATGAAAGAAATATTTAAGAAAAGAAATTAAAATAAAAAGAACTGGAAACATGGTTTTACATGTGTTGAGACGGAGCCTCTGGAAGACACAGTCAATGCCATGTGCTGGTGTTGATTATACAAGAAGAGAGAACTGTGCAGAAGAGCTGTGGGAGAGTGAGGCTCGGCCCCTGACACCTGCGAGCTAGAAGAAGGCTGCAGGGAAGGTGGGCAGGGCGGGCTTGGGCAGTGCGGGGCGCCCCGGAAGGCGCGGGTGGCACCGAGGAACCGGATCCGGTGTGCGGGCGCTCTGGGCCTCGCAGAGTTTCTGTGTGCAATGGCCGCTCGTGGTTCTCCTCGCCCGGGCGGTGTGGGTCTTCCTTCTGGGGTGCTCCGGGGACCGAGGGCTCACGGTTCTTTGTGTTCTAGTACACCATCCTGCGCCTTTAACAGAGGAAGGGGATGTGGGGCAAGCCCGGTGGGGCCTGACCTTAACTAAAACCCAAGGCTTTCCCCGAAACTGTGAGCCTTTACAAGAGACTTGTTTTGATCTTAAGACCCTGCCTCAACACTGAGGACAGGGTTGGAAGAAAGAGCGTTGCGACGCTGGCGAGGGTGAGGACAGGTGGTCCAGTTAGGTTTAAGGAGGGCGCTTCCCCTTGTGAGAGTTACTTACAGGTGTGGTGGTATCTTTGTCTTTTGCTGGAAGAAAACCGGGAAGGATTTTCACCTCCTCGGTGTAGTACAAGATAACACTTTTAAAACAATGGCTTGATGGATTCAAAGAATGTTTGTGGACAGTCACTCCTTGGGATCCACAGGTGTCCCTTCCAGAACTTCTGAGACAGGAGGATCGCAGGATCTAAGTCTGGGCAACTTAGTGAGACCCTGTTTCAAAATAAAAAATAAAGTAGGGCTGGGGTTGTAGCTCTGAGACTGCCCCTGGGATCCATCCCCAGCACCACAAAGAATAAGTAAATAAATGTAAAGATAAAGTAAAATGACATATATTTGTATATAACCTATGCGTATCCCCCTGGGTAGTTTAAATCATGTCTGGATTACTTATCGTACTTCTTATAATAAAATGTTATCTGAGTAGTTATACTGTACTATTTAAAGAATAGTACAAGACAGTGACAAGAAATTTTCAGTAAGTACATTTTTAGTATAGATTTAATCTTTTTTGTACCGGGGATTGACCTCAGGGGTGTTTGAGTACCAAGCCAAACCCCCCAACCTTTTTTATTTCTTACTTTGAAATAGGGTCTTACTAAGTTGCTGAGGGTTTCACTAATGCTGAGGCTGGCCCTCAAACTTGCGATCTTCCTGTCTCAGCCTCCCAAGTACTGGGATTACAGAAGTGTGCCACCATGCCTGGCTAGATTGAGTTTTTTATCTGAATATTTTCTGCCTTCAATGGTTGAACCCACAGGTGTAGACCTCCGTGACGCAGAGGGTGGGCTGTATACGTGGAAGAGGCAGGCTCTAGATTCAAACCCAAATTCTTCTGACTCAGATCTGCTTTCCACCGCTGCTGTCTTGCTTCTGTTAGAATCTGCCTGGACTGTGTCTCAAAGCAACATTATCTTTAAGTGTTGGAGATGGAAGTCGTCCTGGAAAAACAAAGCCACCTAGTGTCCGGGTGATTATAGGTCCCCAAGGTTGCCTGAGGAACAGTCGCTGTCTGGAGTGATAGAAGGCAGAGGACTTCAGAGAAGTCAGGGTTCGTTTGCACCTTAGGTGGTTGACTTGGGCCGCTGACTTGCTGCGGAGCCTCGGCCATCTCACGTTACCGCTCTGAGTTTGCCGTCTTCTGTCTTCTGTGGGAGAGGCTCCCTGTGGGGTAGTGGGAGGTCGTAAGATGTTTTGTAGACTTCCTCCTGCTGTCCGGAGGTGAAGGCTTGTTATTATCCTGCGATCTCACGTGGAGTGGTTATGTGCCTCGGAGTATGAGGTTACAAGCTCACGTGTCCCAGAGCAGCACCTGGGTCCCTTCACACACGACGTGAAGTGAAGATTAGAAAATGATTCTGCTCTTTATCCACGCACAGTGGCGCATGCCTGTAACCCCAGTACTTGACAGGAGGATCACAGAGTTGAGGGCAAGTAGTGAGACCCTCATCATTCTAGTGAGATCCTGTTTCAAAATAAAAATAAAGCAGGGCTGGGAAAGTAGCTCAGAAGTAGAATGCCCCAGAGCTAAATCCCCAGTACCACACACACCAAAAAAAAAAAAAAAAAAAAAAAAAGGTTCTGTTCTGGATTGAATTAAGGATGATTTAGCTTACTGTGGCTCCTGTCTTTGTGACATTCCCCATCCCAATATACCTCTGCAACAGAAGAGAAGACCTTTGAATCTGATTAGTTGGAAGGTAAAGAAAGAGGGCCATAGTTTAATGGTGTGTGTGTGTGTGTGTGTGTGTGTGTGTGTGTGTGTCTATGAGTGTGTTTGCTGGGGTTGAACCAAGGGGCATTCTCCAAGTTATACTGCAAGTCCTTTTTTATTTTTCAAAAACCAGGGTCTCACCAAGTTGCTGAGGGCCTTGCTAAATTGCTCCTCCTGTCTCCCAAGTACTGGGATTACAAGCTCAGTTTATGGGGTTTTTTTGTGTGTGGTACTGGGGTTCCTGGAAGCCCTTCTACCTCTGGGCTACACTCCCAGACCTGTTTTTTATACTTTTTTTTTGGAAACAGGGTCTCTTAAGCCAGCGCGGCTGGCTTCGAACCTGCGCGATCCTCCTGTCTCTGCCTCCCAAGCGTGGGGATTACAAGCGTGCACCACGACGCCCGGCTCAGTTTATTTTAACTGCACAAAGTTGAAAACATAAAGAAGGCCAGGAGGTACCTTGGGGATCCAGTGACCTCGAAGTATAATACTCTAGTACTCCAGTTCCAATCTTTCTGGCCTCTTGTGACCCTCCATAGATATTGTTGATAAATAAATTGATAATTTTTTTTATTCATGAGACTGGGAAAAATTTTGTAGAGGTGAGGAGTCCAGGGCTGGGTTAAAAAAAAAACAACAAACAGCTTTAGTCAGGCATGGTGGCACACGCTTGTAATCCCAGCGCTTGGGAGGCTGAGACAGGAGGATTGCACAGGTTCGAAGCCAGCCTCAGCTACTTAGTGAGGCTCTCAGCAACTAGTGAGACCCTGTTTCCAAATCAAGTATACAAAAGGTCTGAAAGTATAGCCCGGAGGTTAGAAAAGCCCCTGGTTTCTTCCCTCATTACCACACACACAAAAAAAATGTAAAAAACAGCTGTATTAATATATAATTTAAGCCTGGTGTGATTCCAGTACTTGGGAGGCTGAGACAGGAGGATCACAGGTTCGTAGCCAGCCACAGCTTAGTGAGGCCTTCTATAACTCAGTGAGCCCCAGTTTCAAAATAAAAAATAAAAAATAGGGGCTGGAGATGTAGCTCTGAGGTAGAATGCCCCTGGGTTCAATCCCCAGTACCTCACAGGGGGAAAAAAAAGACATAATTTACAAATCAAATAGTGATATATGCTTGTAATCCCAGTAGTTGGGAGGCTGGTACAGGAGGATAGAAGGTTCAAATCCAGTCTCAGCAATTTAGTGGGGCTCTCAGCAATCTAGTAAGACCCTGTTTCCAAATAACAAAGTCGGAGCCAGGTGTAGTGGTCAATGCTCGTAATTCTAATACCTGAGAGGCTGAGACAGGAGGATCCCAGGCTTGTGACCTGCTTTAGCTACTTAGTGAGGCCTTCCACAATTTAGTGAGACCCTGTTTCAAAATAAAAAATAAGCTATAGAGCCGGACGTGGTGGCACATGCTTGTAATCCCAGCATTTGGGAGGCTGAGACTGGAGGATCACGGTTCGCAGACAGCCTCAGCTACTTACTGAGGCCCTTTGCAACTCAGTGAGACCCAGTTTCAAAATAAAGAATAAAAAAAAAAAAATAGTGCAGGAGGTGTAGCTCAGAGGTCAAATGCCCCTGGGTTCCATCCCCAGACCTGCAAATGCCCCTGGGTTCCATCCCCAGATCTGCAAAAAAAAAAAAAAAAAAAAAAAAGACTTAAAAATAGTACTGGGAGTGTAACGTGCACTCTCTCTCTCTCTCTCTCTCTCTCTCTCTCTCTCTCTCTCTCTCTCACACACACACACACACACACACACACACACACACACACTAAAACTGGGCTGGGCGTGTAGCTTGGAGGTAGAAAGCCTCTAAGTTTAATCCTCAGTACCAGCTATACATATAATTTACATACCATATAATTTACCTTTTTATGCTGAGTATGGAACTCAGGGCCTTATGCATGCTAGGCAAGTGCTCTACTTTGAGCCATACCTCTATCCCTGATTCACTTATTTGAAGTATCTCAGGCATGGTGTTCAGCTCAGTGGGAGAATACTCGCCTAGCATGCATGAGACCCTGGGTTCAACTTGCAGGTTGGGGGGAAAAAGGCATTTAATTGAGTGCTTTTAGTCTATTTATAAAGATCTGCAACTATCACCATAGCCTGTTTTTAAACATTTTTTGTCACCTCACAAAATAACCCCTATATTTTAGCTAGCACCCTCTAGTTCCCACTCATCCCAGCCCTAGAAACCCCCTCATCTACTGCTTGCTGTGGAGCGAGTGCTGAGAGGACACCAAATGCTTTTTTCCGGAAGCAGTTTGGGCGGTTGGCTTGAAGATGGGAATGGATGACTGTCGTCGTCTGTTTTCTGTTGTTATAACCAAATGCCTGAGGCCAGGTAATTTGCTGTAACCAGTTTAGCTCAGGGTTCCGGAGGCTGGGAGCCCGCGGGACGGCACTGGCATCTGGTGAGGGCCTCCCTGCGGCCCCACAGGTGAGCCTGAGCAAGTGCTGGCTCCGTCTCTGTCTCTTCTACAGCCACTAATGCCATTAACCGGACCCTGCCCTCATGACCTCATCTAATCCTGAACACCTTCCAGAGGCCCCGCCTAACACCATTCACATATGAATTTGGGGATTTGAGTTTCTAACACATGAACTGGGATTACAAGCATTTGAGAGAGTCACGTTCACATTATAGCAGTGTTGTCTGAGAGATGGGGATGGTGACCACAGATGTGGTCTTGTGTGTGTGTGTGTGTGTGTGTGTGTGTGTGAAGAGGGGTACTGGGGATTAAACTCAGGAGTGTCTGAGCTCCACGCTATACCTCCACTTGTTAAATTCTTGCTAAGTTGCCCAGGCTGGCCTCGAACCTTCGATCCTCCTGTCTCAGCCTCCCAAGTACTGGCAGTACAGGTGTGAGCCACCACTGTGCCCAGGCCCATGTGTGCTCACAATGAGGTGTGTGGAAAAGGGGAGTGGAGGCTGATGGGCTCACTGTGATTTATTCCAGAGTTTTAATTCTAACTGGTCACCAACAATGTTTCTTTATATAAAAATAGAATTCAACAATGGGGAGCTAGTGTGGGTTCTGGAACTTGGTTGGGAGAGAAATGCTCATGGTGTTTGTGGCGGTGAATTCTCGCTCTTCTGGGTGACTGGGTGGATGTGTGGTGGGGTGGAGCCCTGAGGCCTTGCACTGTTCTGCTGATTTTCTAAAGGGGAATCGTTATAACCACTCTTTAACAGAAGATGACACCATTTCGTTCTTTTTGCTGGCCACAGTACCCTCTGAGCTTAGGAAATAATGTTGCCTGAACTTGACGTGGGCACACTCTTTGAATTAGTACCTGTAGCTGGCGTGGTGGCGCATGCTTGTAATCCCAGCATTCGGGAGGCTGAGACCGGAGGATCGCGGTTCGAGGACAGCCTCAGCTACTTAGTGAGGCCCTTTGCAACTCAGTGAGACCCTGTTTCAAAATAAAGAATAAAAAATAGGGCAGGGGGTGTAGCTTGGAGGTTGAATGCCCCTGGGTTCCATCCCAGACCCGCCAAAAAAAAAAAAAAAAAAAAAAAAAGAATTAGTACCTATAACAAACAAACAAGAGCAAAACATGGGAAGAAAAAACAAGAGCACTCAAACATTTAGTACTTGTCTGTCTTTCTAAGTCTCTTGATTAAATCTTGGTTGAGTGATCGTTCAAAGCCTAAACCGAGGACCAGAGCCCCTCTCGGACCTGTTGGATTCTACTGAAAAGTCAAAAACCCAGTGGAGCCACGCCTTCCAGGGCGGCATCTTGTCAGCATTCCCTGGAGGGGGCGGGGCGGCCGACAGGGGCAGGCCAGCTGGGCCGTGGCCAGCGGCAGGTGCTCCTCCTGGGGGCACAGGAGCGTCTCTGCGTCTCCCCGTGGCCGCCTGTTGTGCCGTCCTCTCTGCGTCCGGTCCCCTCTTCTGTGTGACACACTTACCTTGTCGTGACTGCTCCTAGTCCAGCAGGCTGGTAGCCAGACAGGCTTTTCGATCTGGGGCTCTGGGTTTCTGACTGGATCCACGTCTGACTGTAGGTGTGCCTCCCACGGACCCTGCCCAGCCTGGCAGGTTAGGTCCTCTCTGCTGCCAGCCTAGCTGGAGTGTGCATTGCGTGCAGGCAGTAAACATGCATCACTGGCATTTTTCTTTTCTTTCTTTTTTTCCCCCTCTTCCTTTTTCTTTTCTATTGGGGATTAAACCCAGGTGCATTCACCTGGGTGAACTGCCAAGCTACACCCCCAGCGTTTTTTTAAATTTTTTTCTTTTTTTGGCACTGGGGATTGAACCCAGGGGCATTCTACCTCTGAGATAAACCCCCAGCCCTATTTTATTTCTTATTTGGGAACAGGGTCTCAATAAGTTGCAGAGGGCCTTGCTAAATTGTTGAGGCTGGCTTCGAACCTGCAATCCTTCTGTCTCAGCCTCCCAAATACTAGGATGACAAGTGTGCACCACCATGCTTGGCTACCTGCCCTTTTAAAAAAAGATTTTTATTTTGAAGCAGGGGCTCACTAGATTGCACTGGCCTTAAGCCTGCAATCTTACCGTCTTGGCTTTTTTTTTTTTTTTTTTTTTTTGCGGGTCTGGGGATGGAACCCAGAGGCATTTGACCTCTGAGGTACATCCCCTGCCCTATTTTTTATTCTTTTTATTTTGAAACAGGGTCTCACTGAGTTGCAGAGGGCCTCACTAAGTAGCTGAGGCTGTCCATGAACCGTGATCCTCCGGTCTCAGCCTCCCAAATGCTGGGATTACAAGCGTGCGCCACCACGCCCGGCTCCTTCTCAGCTTTAAACTTGCAATCTTGAACTTACAATCCTACAGTCTTGGCCTTGAATCTGGAGTTATACTGTCTCAGCCTAGAACCTGCAATCCTAGTGTTACAGTCTTCCAAGTATTGGGATAACAATAACAGCATGTGCCTTCACCCCCCCCCCCACACACACACAATGTTCATTGGTAATTTTTAAAAATATATATCGGCAGTGGTGGGGATTGAACCCAGGGCCTTGTACATGCTAGGCAAGTACCCTACCACTGAGCTACATCCCCTTCTCAGCATGTTTGAGCCTCCATCCTCTCTCACCCTGGGGGAAGAATTGCTTCATGTTTCAGGGAGGTTTCGGGGGAGCAGGGGATTTTGTGCATACAAATGCTTAGCTCATCAAGGGTCATTATTTGTGTACTGCACTACTTTCTGTGCACCCTGCCCTGTACAAGAACACAGGGAATGTGCTACAGAGAAAGCCCGGGTCCTTCTTAACACAATGCAACAAGCAAATGAATAAGAGGTCTGTGATTGGTCAACAGATTAGGCAAGTAGTCAGTGCTGGATAGGGTTAACTAGCAAAGAATTCTGTCAACCCAGAATTCCTTGAGGGCAGGCGGTTGAGTTGTTCTTTGTACCAGGTTTTCTGCTAAGCGCCTTAAATACACACAGTTAATCCACACAATCCCTAAGGTAGGTTATATGGTTGAGGAGCCTGAAGTTCAGAGATTAACTTGCTGCTGGTCAAACAGAAGCAAGGTTGGGATTTGAACTATGTTCTTATTCCAAAGGCTGAGGATTTATTTTTAATTTTTTTTGGGGGGGTACTGGGGATTGAAACCAGGGATTGAAACCTCTGGGCTATATCACCAACCCTATTTTTTATTTTTTTTATGGGTCTAGGGATGGAACCCAGGGGGTGTGGCTCAACCTCTGAGCCACACCCCCTGCCATATTTTTTATTCTTTATTTTGCAACAGGGTCTCACTAAGTAGCTGAGGCTGTCCGCGAACCGTGATCCTCTGGTCTCGGCCTCCGAATGCTGGGATTACAGGCATGCGCCACTGTGCCTACTAAAGTCTGAGTTCTTTGCAGGTCTGCCGCACCATCTCCCCAGGGCCTGGAAGAAGGGGACCCTTGCATGCTTGACAAGTGTGTTGATGTGGAGGATTAGTGCTGGCTGAAGGTGGGAGTGACTCAGGAGGATGGGAAGGCCACTAATGGGATGTTCTTGGCCCAATGTGTGGGCAGTGTGTGGGCACTGATGGTATAGGTGACTGCCCTGTGCGAAGCAGCCCGTCTTTGGCTGTAGATCTGGTTTCTAGATGAAAATAATTCGTGGAAACGGAGACAGTAGAGATAGAGCCCTGAGGGCTGATTCACACTGGACAGGTTTCTCTGTGGGAGTTGGTATTTCAAGAGTTTCCATGTGGTTATGCACTTGGGTGTGCCAATTATGTGTCAGGCAAGCGACTAGGATAATCATGGGGCAGACTGACAGGTGATGATTCTGTCCTCGGTTAGTTGTCCCCAGGTACCGTACATCCTCCAGCTGCTGTGCTGGTCACTGATAATTGCTTCTAGCGTACTTAGTGTTCATTAAGGCGTCTGAATGGCTAAGCCACGGCGGGGGTGGGGGGGTTCTCCCTGACCCTGGTGGATCAGGAACAGTTGTTCAGATACACAGCTCAGACTGGCATGGAGAGACTGAAATGGTTGCTGGGCTACTCTGTATAAAAGAGCTTTAGGAAGGCTGGGTTTTTTTTTTTTTTTTCCCCTAGGGCCTTTTGCTTTCTTGGGATTTGTTTTAGTCTGGTTTTCCATTGCTGTGACCAAAATACCTGGCACAAACATAGAGGAGGAGAGGTTTGTTTGGCGCACTGTTTCAGAGGTGCAGTCTACGGTCAAGCGACTCTAAGGCAGATGTCATGGCTGCCTGGCACGGTGTGGGAAAGCTGAGCTCAGTGCAATGGTGGCCAAAAGCAGAGAGAGAGAGGAAGCAAATGGGGACCAATATAGTCCCCAGGGCCACCCCCACAGTGACTTACCTCCCCCATCTACACCCCACTTGCCCAAGTCACGCCCAGTAAATTCGTTCAAATGATTAATCCTGTAGTGGATTTCTTTACTGTTGAGATTGAGGCTCTGATTCAATTATTTTGCTTCTGAATACTGTTGCACTGGGCACATGCTTTCCACATATGATTGTTTGGGGGATACTCCGAGCTCAAAACCTAACAGGAGTCTTTTATCTCTAGCCTAAATCAGTGTGTGACTTGCCAAGGGTCTATGGTAACTTGGCGTAAAGGAGGATGTAGCTTTTTTTTTTTTTTGCGCGGGTCTGGGGATGGAACCCAGGGGCATTGACCTCCGAGCTACACCCCCTGCCCTATTTTTTATTCTTTATTTTGAAACCGGGTCTCACTGAGTTGCAGAGGGCCTCACTAGGTAGCTGAGGCTGTCCGCGAACCGCGATCCTCCAGGTCTCAGCCTCCCAAATGCTGGGATTCCAAGAGTGCACCACCACGCCCCGCTAGGATGTAGCTTTTAATTGCCTCGGGGGAAGGGGAAGGTGACTAGAAGCTCTTTCCCTGTTACTTTGAGGTACTTTGAGATGGTTGAAAAGAGATGAGACAATGGCCTGCTGCCCTGTGCCTCCAAAGGCAGCCAGGTGACACCTTTTCAGATGTTCTCTTCTGTTTTCAGATCATGTTTTTAGATTTTTTGATAAATGTCATATACTTTAAAATCATTATTAGGAACATATGTCTGTGCATTAGCTAAGGCTAGCGGTGGGAGAGCAGAGCGATGAAAACCTGTGAGGTCCCAGAGATGCTTTTGGTCGGATGGTGTGAAGCCGGTGCCACATCCTTTTTGCAGTCCCCGCCTAGGCTGAGGCTCTGGCCACTCAACCCTGATCTGTAGATGAGATAAAGAAACGAGGCGACCAGGCACGTCATGTGGCAGAGCTGGGTTAGTGGCTGGAATGCAGACCTCTGACCTGTCACATCTCTGGAGCATCCTTGTTCTTTACAAGGTCTCTCTATGCTAGCACACTGCTGTGGGAAGGTCTGTTGTCAGCCTGGTACCATCTGACCACAGAGCTTTGCAGTCTTGTGGTTTTTGGTTGGTAAGTTTAGCCAGGAAATGACAAGGCTG
This sequence comes from Muscardinus avellanarius, assembly GCF_963383645.1. Lineage (NCBI taxonomy): Eukaryota > Metazoa > Chordata > Mammalia > Rodentia > Gliridae > Muscardinus > Muscardinus avellanarius. The sequence continues at coordinate 118,171,611 of NC_137786.1, read as the reverse complement.
AGGGGACGAGAAAAGCGGTCAATAACTCATTTGGTTTGCCCCTCTCTTTTGCAACTATGGAAAAAAGTATTTGCCTGGGGACCCAGTTTGGAGGTGGTAGCTGCCATGGTTTATCTTCTGGAACTCAGGCTGGAATTGAATCCTTATTGTGAGACATTGACAGGTAGTAATCCAACTATGGTATTTAGAAGTGGGGCCTTTGGAAAGTGCTTATATTAGATAAGGCGGACCCTTATGACTTAATTTTGGTGGCTTTATAACAAGAGGGAGAGAGACCAGATACACATACCTGTCCCAACTCTTGTCATTTGATGCCCTCTGACCTTTGGATTCTGTTAGCCAGAAGGCTCATCAGGTGTGAGCCTTTTGGAGGGGGGGTACTGGAGATTGAACACTGAGCTATACTCCCTACCCTTTTTATATTTTGTTTTAAAACAAGGTCTCACTAGGTTGCTGAGAGTCTAAGTTACTGAGGCTGGTCTTGAACCTGTGATCCCCCTGTCTCAGCCTCTTTGGGACTGGGATTACAGGCATGTGTCACTGCGCCTGACTGATAGGAGCCCTTTAACTCTGAACTAAGTAAACTCTGTGTGTGTGTGTGTGTGTGTGTGTGTGTGTGTGTGTGTGTGTCTCCACGGATTGAACTGAACCCAGGGACATTCTACCTCCATGTTACACTTCCAACCCTATTTTATTTTTATTTTGAAACAGGGTCTCACTAGGTTAATGAGAGTCTGTTTGCTGAAACTGTCCTCAAACCTGCAATTCTCCTGTCTCAGCCTCCCAAATACTAGGATTACAAGTGTGGGTCACCATTCCTGGCTTAAGTAAACTTTTAAAAAACACAGTTAGCTTGCCTCAGGTATTTAGTTATAGTGAAAAAAAAAAGTCTGACTAAAACAGTAACCCTTGAAATAATTGCCCCAACAATTAGGAAAATACAGAAAGACATTAGATGATGAGTTTAGTGACATATTTTTGAGATTCTCTAAGGGTCTTCTAGTTTGCTGTCATAAAACAAATGATGTTATACACCAAACACTCAACAAATATGGGTCTACTAAAATAGCTAGTTAACTGTAAAATTTTGGATAGTTGGAAAGAAGAAAATAATATATAAATCTTTACAGGCTAACCCAGTCATCAGTGGCATGTCTGTTGTGTAATCTAGAGTTTTACTCATTCAGATTTTCTTTTTAAATTGAGAATTTTTTTGTTTGTTCTCCTATAGCTTGCTCTCATAGAAGGTCAGGGAGAACACTGGTCCAAAGACCGAGCCTAAGGAAGTCTAAAGGAAAACAATGAAGCTGGGGGGTGGTGCACACCTGTGATCTGAGTACCTGGGAGGCCGAGACAGGAGGATCACAGGTTCAAAGTCAGCCTCAGCAATTTAGCAAGACTGTTTCCAAATAATAAATAAAATAGGGCTGGAGGTATACCCCGGAGGACCCTGGGTTCCATCCCTAGTATCACAGAAAAACAAGGGAAAGAAAAACTCCGTTGTCTTTTCTCTTTACTTGCACATTTGACACACTTCTGTGGCACAAGCATGGTTTGTTTTTCCGTATACCAAGCAATTCTTCAGTGGACACCAAGTGGGTATTCCTTAGCTCAGTGAAATTCAGTGAAATTCCGGTACCGTCTGCCTGGAGACAGTCTCCTATCCCATAGCTAGAGGGCTCAGGCCCTCATGACAGCTCCCACTGTAGATGCCAATTTCAAGTCCCAGGCTGCAAATGATTACAAACTTGGGTTCCTGATAGCCTCTTTGAATTTGACTAATTTTCTAGGAAGCTCTTGAGTTTCTTAATTACTTTGCTCACAGAACTCAGGATGACACCTATGGTGACCAGTTTATCATCAAAGATACACAGGCCTGATGGAGAGATACACAGGGCAGAGTATGGGCTGAGGCAAGAATCTTTCCTGCTCTTTTTTGGGCACACCACCTTCCCAGCACCTTCACAAGTACAGCTGCTCAGAAGCTCAGCAAATCATTTTGCCCGAGAGATAAATCAATGAATTAAATTTTTTTTTGTTGGTACTGAGATTGAATCTGGAGCATACTACCTTGGAGCTATACTTCTAGCCCTTTTAATTTTTTTACTTTGAAACAGAGTCTTGCTAAGTTGCTGAGGGTCTCATTAATTTGCCGAGGCTGGCCTTGAACCTGTAATCTTTCTGCCTCAGCCTTTCAAATACTGGGATTACAGGTGTGCACCACCACATCCGGCTCCAAGTGCTTGTTTTTGGAGTGTGATCTCTCCGTGGGCTACCGACCGTCTTTTCCCTGTGATTGGAAGTCAGTGGATTGGGCTGAAACCATCGACTCTCTAATCCTCTGGTCATTTGTCTTTCTGGTGAGCGGGCCCCCTCATGAGGCTATTCAAGGGCTTTACCCTAAATAACCCCATTACTATAAACACAGGTTTATCAAAAGGGCTTGTTATGAATAAAAGATATTCTTAACACTAGGTATTCCCAATGTTTTATTTTTTAATTTTAAAAAATTAAAAAAATTTTTTTTTGGTGGTACTGGGGTTTCTGGAAATTCTTCTACCTCCAGGCTATACTCCCAGACCTATTTTTATACTTTTTTATTCTGAAACGGGGTCTCTTAAGCCAGTGCGGCTGGCTTCGAACCTGCGCGATCCTCCTGTCTCCGCCTCCCAAGCGCGGGGATTACAAGCATGCGCCACCATGCCCGGCTTTATTCCCAATGTTTTAGGAGCTGGGGACAAAGGCCAATCTCTTTCATATTAGAGCACAGGCCATCCCTTGATCAGTGATCACAGGTTCCTCATAACCAAAGGGTGGTTTGCACATGCTGGCCCGTTCCTGGAGTCCCACCCGTGTAGGCATTAATAATGAGTCCAGTCCACCATTATATCGTATGGAAATATCTCCTGGTGTGAGGACACTCAGGGTTGCATTTTCATTTGCCCTTGTCATGTTCCCAAACCAGGAGCAACATAAGCTTGGCCTCACCCTTTCAGGTGTCGGTAAAATTGAGCGAAGACACAGTATCATCTCTGCTTCTCAGCCTCTTTGGAGGGCTTAATCCAGTACTGAATTTGGTCAGCTATCTCGCCCTTTTTGCACTTATTTCCCACCTTTGGCAGGAGCATGGGCCCAGCCCCTGTGCTCCCGTGGTTGCTGGTAGCAGTGGTAGTCTAGCAGGTGCCCCTGCCAGCCCACGCCCAGCCCACGCCCAGGTGGCCAGTGACAGGACAGGTGCTGGATTATCTTAATCTCATTTGTGCCTTATAAGCTGAGGGCGCAACCTGCCCTATGATGTCTTTAAAGTAATTTCTGCTCGGTAATGGGGACTGAACCAAGGGTGCTCTACCTCAGAACTACACTGACAACTCATTTTAAATATTTATTTATTTTTTTTTAATTTATTTTTGGTGGTACTAAGGACAGAACCCAGGAAATTCTACCTTTGTGCTACACTCTAACCCTATCTTATTAATTTATTTTTTTAATTTAGGTTTGTTTGGGCCACACTGGGGATGGGACTCAGGGCATTCTACCTCCAAGCTATGTCTCCAGCTCTATTTTTTTATTTTTTTATTTTTTGTGGTACTGGGGATGGAACCCAGGGGCTTTTCTACCTCCAGGCTATACTCCCAGACTTATTTTATACTTTACTTGGGAACAGGGTCTCACTAAGTTGCTGACAGCCTCACTAAGTAGCTGAGGCTGGCTTTGAACCTGTGTGATCCCCCTGTCTCAGCCTCCCAAGTGCTGGGATTACAAGCGTGTGCCACTATGCCTAATTTAAATTTTTTTTTTATTTTGAAACAAGGTCTCATTAAGCTGTTGAGGCTGGCTGTGAGCCTGCAATCCTTCTGTCTCAGCCTTCCCAGTGCTGTGATTATAGGCATGTACCACTGCCCCCCGCAAGGCTTAAAATAATAGCTACAGTCTGTGCTTAGGAATTAGCTAGGACTCTAGCACCCATAATTGCAGCCCTAGTCATGTGACTGTTGTATCAGATAAGAAAAAGAAAGTTGAGATGTTATGGTGAAGAAAGAAAGGAAAGAGAAAAAGAAAAAGGAGCCGGGTGTGGTGGCGCATGCTTGTAATCCCCGTGCTTGGGAGGCTGAGACAGGAGGATCGCACAGGTTCGAAACCAGCCTCAGCTACTTAGTGAGGCTCTCAGCAACTTAGTGAGACCCTGTTTCCAAAAAAAAAAAAAAAAAAAAAAAAGGTCTGGGAGTATAGCCCGGAGGTAGAAAGCCTCTGGGTTCCACAAATATGAGGCCCGTGGTATAGCTCAGTGGTAAACTTGTGCTTAGTGTGATGTATCGGTCCCTGGGTTTGATCCCCAGCACCAAAGAACAAAAAAGAAAAGCACAGTCATCTGCTATTGTTTGATTGTATACCCCAAAGTTTATGAATTGGAAACCTAATCGCCGGTGTTTGGGGGAGTGGCCTTGGGAATTATATAAAAGACCCCCTTGCTTCCGGCCTCCGTGCTGTGGGCACAGAACACGTGCTCTCCCTCTCTCTGCCTCCCGCTGCCATGCCCTGAGATCTTTGGTCTCTAGACTCACACAGAGATTGAACTCAAAACCTTAAGGAAATAAATCTTTCCTAAGTTATGTGTCAGTCTTTTAGATTATAGCTACAAGATGCTGACCAGAGCAATGGTGTGCTAGTGGCCTTATAAGAGAGACCAAGGCCGCACACTTGTTCTGCTGGCCTGTGGCACTCTCTGCCACACTATGAGGTGGTAAGAAGACCCTTACCAGACGCTATTCAACTTCCCAGAACTGCGAGCCAAATAAACTTCTGTTCTGTATAAATTACCCAGCCTCAGGAAGTTTGTTATAACAATAGAAAACAGACTCTGACCATCCTCACACCAGCATTTGCCCCATCCCCTCTCTTCTAGATCTGCCAGAAAGCAGGATAATCTACCAAGTGGGAACACCGCTTTGTTCTTGTTAGGTTGATTGTGAGTACAAGCTCATGATCCATTTTTATATTAAACTGCTACTGTAATGACGGTATCTCTGCTTATCATTGGATATAATGGACTATAAAGTGTGCTCCTTGTTTTGAAGAAATGATAGTTGGCTATCCAAATTGCTGTGGTGCCTTCTGTTTTAGCTCTTTTTAGCACTCTGGGCATTCACGTCTTCCATCGGGGATGTAGTATGGAGTCAGAGCCAGTGTTTATTTTTGTCAAGACTGATTTGTTGCCCCTACAGCTGGCAGCATCAGTGTGATCGCTGGTGCTGTGCGGGACCGCCCTCCAGGGGAATCTAATACAAGCCATCTGCAGTCTCTGTCTCTTTCGTTGGCTGATAGAGCTGTTCTTATTGGCATCATGTACCTCAGATGGTGTAAGATGATGGTGTCTAGGTTCGGCCCATCTGCATTGCTCCCATGCCTACTCTTCTCATGGACCCAGGTGGGCTCCTTAAGTGAGCACACAACGCTACCTGCTTGTTGGTTTCAGTCACCTTCTGAACTTGAAAGGGTGGGCATTGGAATGTCCTATCCCAGTGCACCCTGCAAATCCTCATGGCGGCTTCCCAGGGCAGAGCCCCATGTTGGCCTCCTACTCCTAGGCCAGGTGTTCATTGCCTTTCTGCCTGACCAGGGACTAGGCCATTTGCCACAGCCTAAGAGTGAAGAAAAACCCCAAACAGGATTTTACCATGGTTCACTTTTCCCCTCACTGCTAGGAAAACAGCAGGCAATTCGATCCATGAGTGGTCTGTTTTCTCTTTCTTCAATCAGAGTAGCATCCTTCTAAACAGGATGTGGCTTGTTCTCCTTGGAGCAGTTATCTACAGACCCAGCAGGACTCTGCCGGTCAGCAGAGAGTGGTTTACAGGACACGGTCTAAATGATCAGAGAATCTAGCCTTCCTTCTTGAAGCTCCAGACTCAGTCCTTGGCCAAAAGAGCTCCCTATTACCAAGTAACTCTTCCTCATCTTCCCCACCTAGCTAGATCCCCTATACACCGTTTAAATTCTCTAGTCCCACATCTCACAAGTTGCTGCTGAAAGCTGATTTTGCCATCAGCCTCAGTCTTGGCTCCATGTGGGGCTATCCAAGAGAAAATCTGCCCATATCAGCAATCCAGCTTCTACTCTGCACTGTGGGCTTGGGCAGTCTTGATAGTTCTAACAACTGTTGCTCAAAAGACAGATGTACATGCCTTCTGCTTTATCTATCTATCACCTATCTATCTATTATCTATCATCTATCTATTATCTACCATCCATCCATCTATCTATCTATCTATCTATCTATCTATCTATCTATCTATCTATCATCATTTTTGTGGTGCTGGGATTGAACCCAGGGGGGATTCTACCTCTGAGCTACATCCCCAGCTCTAATTTTTTTGTTTTAAATCTTGAAACGGGGTATCCACTAAATTGCAGAGGGCCTCACTAAGTAGCTGAGGCTGGCTGCGAACCTGCGATCCCCTGTCTCAGCTTCCCAAGTACTGGGATTACAGGCATGCGGCACCATGTCCGGCTTGCTTTCAGCTTTGTAATACTAGGTATGGGGAGCATTTCCCCATCTTGTACAAAGCCTGTGACTGCAGTGTGATCAGGTAAGGCTTCACATGAAGCCTGTTTCAAGCATACCAATTATCCTGCAAGTATTTGCCTAAGTTCCATCATTCCTCACAGTCCCAAAGTAGCCTCCATGAGGATTTTATTAACGGGTTTGGATTTTACAGTACTCTTTAGGGAAAGTGTTTCTCAAACAGATTTACATCGACTCCCTTTAAACATTCAGGTAAAGGAGGTATTACCTTACATAAAGCTTGTTTGCACATTCCATTTTTGGTAATCCTATTATCCTCTGTGTCTTTGTCCCAGTCCCACCATAATCTACATCAGGATTTCAGTACGATGAGACATGGAGCTCTTATATCAGGGAGTCAAAAGATCTTCTCTTCACCCCCTGACCATTTTATCCTTCCTTGTATAGAAAGGCTCAGGGTCTCTGATGGGTTGATCTAAGGGACCCTGGTCCTTTATTTCATCTTTGCTTTGATGAATCTGCTTGCCTAGGTGCCAAGGCAATTTCAGACCAAATTTCCCATTGTAACCTTCATCCTTTGACTTTCTAAACATCTGCAAGCTGGGGCAAACACATCTGGGGCTCTTCAGTGTTGGGGCCAACAGGAGGTCTCACCGGTGTACCTCGCTTTTGATGGATTATATTCAGACCTTTGTTAACCCTCTCAGTGTCTATTCTGTTTGTCCTGTTTCTTTTTTAAAATATGCTTTTATTTGCGCATTATAGTCTCACGTCATCCCGTTTCTTAGTAACTATCATTTGAAGATATTTCCACCCTGCTGGGACAAGCCCTGGGACACCCCCCCTCCTTGTTGATTCCCCCTTCAGTCAGGCCACCCACACTGACCCAGCAGCTGCCAGTGGGGCTTCCCAGCCTTCAGCTGATATGCTAGTCAGGGAAACACTTACTGATGTTTACCTGTTTGTTATAAAGGCTGCAGATGAGCATCCACATGAAGGTGTACCTGGTGTGGGGGTAAGGCACGGGGTTGAGAGGGAGTCGAGGGTTCTGGGCATTTCCCTCTCCCAGTACCTCCACAAGCTCAGCAACCCGGAAGCTCAGCAAATGTGTTTTCTGCAAGCTATTACGGAGCTTGATCTCCAAATCTCCAACCAGCCCCCACCGGCCACTTCCCCTTTCCTGGAAACGAATGGGTTCTAACCTTCTAATCTCTAATCATTTGGTCTTTCTGGTGACTGGTTCCTTGTTGAGGTTTTCTGGGGCCCACCTCAAATCACTCATTAACATAAACTCCGTGTGATCATAGGGGCTCATTGTGAATATTCAATCAGGAGAGCCACAAGGTTTTAGGAACTCAGTGACTGGAACTGGATGGAAGAAGACCTTGAATGTGTCTAATATTTTGATCCAGGAAGTCTGTGAAACAAAGTCAGAAATACAGTTGTGAAGCGCAGTTTCTGGAGAAGCTGTGAGGATGAGCTGCAAGGTGTGTGTTGGGGGGAGAGCCCGTTAAGTGTCTGCACCCCGGCCTCCTTGTCAGGGTCCCCGGCCCCATGCATGTCAGTGCCAGGCTGACCCCAGGCACAGTCTGCCTTGCTCTAGCAGATTTGCTTTCTGTCTGGGTCACTGCACCCTTAAGCTCTTTCTGACCTTTTCGTTGATTCAGGCTTGCATGAAGAGTGACAATAAAGGTTACTCTGAACTAGGTGGAGATTCTCTGGGAAATAGTTTGCCCTTTGCTACAATGATGACAAGTGCTTTTGCCACTTGGGTCTATAAGAGAACCACAGCTACCTGACATATGAAAATCTCATGATATGAGACTAATGCACCAATAAAAGTATATATATATATATATATATATATATATATATATATATATATATATATATGGATTAGAAGGGAAAAAAAAGACCCAAAGAAACTATACTTTTTTTTGATACTGGGGATTGAATCCAGAAGCATTCTACCTCTAAGCTATACATTCATCCCTTTTTATTTTATTTTAATTTTTTGTTTTGAAACAGGGTCTCACTAGGTTGCTGACAGTTTCCCTAAATTGCTTAGGCCAGCCTTGAACCTCTGATCCTCCTATCTTTTTATATTTTGTGTATATTTAATTTTTGTGGTGCTGGGGATGGAACCCAGGGACATTCTACCTCCAAGCTATACCCTAGCTCTATTTTTTTATTTTTATTTTTATTTTATTTTTTATTTTTAATTAACTATTCATTTTTGCAGGTTTGGGGATGGAACCCAGGGGCATTTGACCTCTAAGCTATACCCTCTGCCCCATTTTTTAGTCTTTATTTTGAAACAGGGTCTCACTAAGTTGCAGAAGGCCTCACTAAATAGCTGAGGCTGTCTGAGAACTGCGATCCTCCAGTCTCAGCCTCCCAAATGCTGGGATTACAAGCGTGCACCACTACGCCCAGCTTTTTATTTTTATTTTGAAACAGAGTCTCACTAGGTTGATGAGAGTCTCAATACTTGCTGAAGCTATCCTGTCTGTGATCTTCCTGTCTCAGCCTCCCAGGTACTGGGATTACAGGCATGCACCACCATGTTGGGCTTAAATCTTATTAAATATCTATTAGGCATCAGCCCCCATACTGTGTGGTTGGAAGCTGATATATACAGATGGCCCTTTCATAAAGGAACTCAGAGCTGAGTGTGGGAGATCAACATGTAAACATAGTGTCAGTAGTATATGATACTCAGAACAAAGCATGTGTGTTTTCATTGCTATGAAAAAATACCTAAGAAAATCAACTTAGTGGAGGAAAGATTTTATTTTGGCTCATGTCTTCAGAGACTTCAGTCCATGCACCATGGTTGGCTGGCTCCATGTCTTTGGTCACAATGTGAGGCAGAACATCATGGCAGAAGAAAGCTGCTCACCTCCTCACCTCATGCTGGCTGGAAAGCAGAGAATGAGAGAGAGAGCACAGGAGAGCACGAGGAAGGGTCTGGAGCCAGGATATGCCCTTCCAGGGCACTACCCCAGTGACCCACTTCCCCCACTGGCCCTCCACCTGCGGTTTCCACAGTCCCCCAATAATGCCATCGAGTTGGAATCCTTCGATGGATTGATCCATCCATGAGCTCAGAGCCTTATGAAGAACCACTTCCCAAAGCCCCACCCCTGAACATTGCTTCCTCGAGGACCAAGCCTTCCACACACAGGCTTTTGGGCACTCTCCAGACCCAAACTTTAAAACTATGGTCCTCAGCCGGGCGTGGTGGCACACGCTTGTAATCCCAACATTCCGGAGGCTGAGATCAGAGGACTGCGGTTCGGGGACAGCCTCGGCTACTTAGTGAGGCCCTCTGCAATTCAGTGAGACCCGGTTTCAAAATAAAGAATAAAAAAAATAGGTTAGGGGGTATAGCTTGGAGATCAAATGCTCCTGGGCTCCATCCCCAGAACTACAAAAAAAAAAAAAAAAAAAAAAAAAAAAAAAAAAGTATGGTCCTCAGACTAAGGCTTGGAAACAATCCTTGTGAGGAAAGGAGCTGCTGGTGGGAGAGGGGAGGGGTGTCCTAGGGCCGTGTGGCCACTGTCAGCACCTGATCACATCTCTCTCCAAGAATCCAGGCTCTGGGGTGGATGGGGTCAGTGAGGTCATTTCATCTTGAGGAAGCTGAAAAACCGGAGGCCACAAAGCCAGTTGGTGACAGAGAAGGATGGAGGATTCAGATCTCCAGCGCCCAACTCTGTTTCTTGGGGAGCCTGTCTTTGCCCAGGGTAGAATCATCTCTTCGTCCATGGTGACCTTGTAGGCCTTTGGGGACAGGGTGGTGGGTTTTCCTGAGATTCTTAGAGATCAGGATTCTTAGAGATCAGCCCCAGGATTCTTAGAGATCCGCCAGGGCAGCCTGGGATGGAGGGGCCAGCTCTGCTAGTTGTCTTAACCTTGTGGTCCTGGGAAGTTTTCCTAATGTCCCTGGGCCTCATTGAGATTATGTAATGAAAAGCATACATTTCTGTTTCATCTTGTAAGACAAAATTAAGTCCATGTGCCTGAAAGAATGGTGTTCAAGTTTCCATTAATTAATAAAAGTGAGCTGAGTGTGGTGGCACACACTTGTAATCCCAGTACTTGGGAGACTGAAACAGGAAGATTGCAGGTTCGCGGCCAGCCTCAGCACCTTAGTGAGGCCCTCTGCAACTTAGTGAGACCCTGTTTCAAAACGAAGAGTAAAAAAATAGGGCTGGAGGTGTAGGTTGGAGGTAGAATGCCCCTGGGTTCAATCCCCAGAACCATAAGTAACTAACTAACTTAATTAATTAATTAAAGTGAAAATTGTTCTTCTGAGTCATCTGAGTCTGCTCCCCTGGTTGCTGTGAGCTGGCACCGGGGCATGTGGTTGCTGTGGTTCCTGATGAGGCGTCGCTTTCCTGATCCATCGGCGGATGTTGAAGAACTGTGCAGAACCCTAGGTTTTATAATTGGGGGCCGCTGTTTTGGGCCAGTCCCTTCGGTGATGGCCTGCTTAGGGTTCTGTCTCCAGCTTCTTGTTACTTCTCCCCCCACCCCCTCTCATTCTCTCTTTCCTTCTCCTTCTAAAGCTGCATACTATCTTTGGTCAATTTTATCTCTGCTCTTGACTTTAATTATTCCCTTTTACGATTACTTAGTTTCTTTTTACTACTTATAACAGAATGCCCGAGACTGGACAATTTGTAAAGGGCAAACATTTATTTTCTCATGGTCCCGGAACCTGGGGAGTCTATGATCAAGGCACTGGTTCCTGACAAAGGCCTTCTCGCCGCATCCTCTGCTGGGTCCTCACTTGGCAGAAGTGTAAGGGCGCAGATGCAAGAGGGGGCCCACGGAGCCCTTTTGCAATTAATCCTACTCCAAAGGAAGGACTCCTCGTGGCCCTATTTCTTTCCAAAGGCACACTTCCTCTCACTGCCAAATTTTTCTTTCTTTTTTAAAAATTTATTGGTGCAACATAATTATGTATCCTAGAGAGGTTCAAAGTGATCAGACATACTTGCACACAGCACTTCCCACGCTGCTTTGCGCTCCTCCCTCCTAGGACCTGTTAGTGAGATTGGTGGTGATACCTTCATAGATGAACATAGTATATTTCAACTGCTTCTTTCCTCTCCCTGGCTCCTTCCCCCAACTCCCTTCCACAAGTCTATGATTTCTCTCCTCATTTGTCAAAAGTCCCTTTTCTTTCCTTCTCTCTCTCTCTCTCTCTCTCTCTCTCTCTCTCTCTCTCTCTCTCTGTGTGTGTGTGTGTGTGAGAGAGAGAGAGAGAGAGACAGACAGACAGACACTAGAGATTAAACCCAGAGGCATTCTACCTCTGAGCTAAACCCCCAGCCTGATTTTATTTCTTATTTAAAAACAGGGTCTCAGTAAGTTGCAGAGGGCCTCATTAAGTGGTCGATGCTGGCTTCGAACCTGCAGCCCTCCTGTCTCAGCCTCCCAAGTACTGGGATTACAGGTGTGTGCCACCATCTTTCCTATTTTCTCTCTGGCTTCCACATATAAGAGAGAAAAGATTTGACCTTTGACTTTTGGAGACTGGCCAATTCACTTAACAAAATATTCTCTAATTCTATCCATTTTCTTGCAGAAGATATAAATTTGTTCTTTATTCATCCATCTGTCGACAGACACCTAGGTTGACTCCATAATTTGGCTGTTGTAAGTGGTGTAAACAAATCTTAGCATGGGTTTGTTTGTTTGTTTGTTTGTTTGTTTGTTTTGGTGGTACTGGGGTCTACCTTCTACCTCCGGGCTACACTCCCAGACCTATTTTATATTTTTTTATTTGGAAACAGGGTCTCTTAAGGCAGCGAGGCTGGCTCCGAACCAGCACTATCCTCCTGTCTCCGCCTCCAAGCACGGGGATTACAAGCGTGCGCCACCACGCCCGGCTTAGCGTGAGTTTTAAAGGGAACGCAACCCTGGACTCTTTCTTAGACCTCATCTCTTTCTTGGACCCCGGGCTTACACGCCCACTGGCTAACACACATTTCCAATGGGACTTTCTTCAAAACTCAGCTTGTCTGTCTGTAGTCGAGCCTGTCATCGTTCCTCTAACCTGTTCCTCCCACTCCGTCGGTGTACTGGGGACTGATGCTCTTTAGTATCCTCAATCTCCTCTCCCCACACACCCCTCAGAAGAGAATGCTTCAAGGCTGTCTTCTCCCTCATCACAGTTGTGTCTCTTCTGTGCAGTCAACAGGCATCCTCCTACCTCGTCTCCTTGGCTACATCACAGCCCGCCCCTTTAACTCTGTACTCTGCGGCTTTGGTGGGCTGCACTTCCTGGTCCCGCCCGCCTCATGTTCGGCTGCTCCTTGTATCTCTGTGTCCAGCCAGCGTGACCTTCCAGTTCAATGAACAGGATGCACGTTTGTTTCCAGGTCTTCACGGGCCCAACTCCTCATTCACAGTACTGACCCCTCTGCCACCGTCTTCTGCTTTAGCTGAGTTAGTTACCCCCGATACACACGCGCGCGCGCGCACACACACACACACACACACACACAGTACTGACCCCTCTGCCACCGTCTTCTGCTTTAGCTGAGTTAGTTACCCCCGACACACACGCGCGCGCGCACACACACACACACACACACACAGTATTTCCTGAGTCCGCTGTTTATTACAGGTGTGTCCCTGAAGCACCAGGCACTGAGGTGGGATTCCATGCTCACCTTGTCTCCTTTACCAGATCCTAAACCATGAAGGTAGAGTGTATTTGAGTGCCTGCTAAAGCATTTTCTCATGGAGCCTGGTTGGAGCTCAGTAAACATATATTTAAGGAGCGAATCTGATGCTGAGAGCCCATAAGGAAATTTGATTTTCATGGAATTCTCATAGAAATCATTTAGCAAAGCCAGAAGTCCTCCTGAAGATGCATAATTACCCCCATCTGCCATTTATGTAAATCTAGATGATTGTGTTTGGGCTTGTCTGTTGTAAGTCTGTTGGTTTCTTTTCTGTTCTCCCCCCCTCCTTCCTCTTTGTTCTGTGCCCCCACCAAACACCCCGTAAGTACCCAGAGACCCGAGCTCGCTCTTCTCCGCAGGGTGGTCTTTATTCAGGAGCCACACTTGGCATACTGTGATGGGCAGTGATTGGCCTCACCTCGGTGAGGCTCTGGCCGCAGTGAGGGAACCCTGGGAGCCATAGCGTGTCTGCTGGCTGGCCAGGGCGGTGTGCAAATACCAGGCAGTTAAGGCTTTTTCACCCACAGAGACCCATGGCCACTTTGAAGGGTATTTATTTTTAGAGCTGCGGTTGCCACGGTAACAATGCTTTTTTTTTTCCTTCTCATCTTCTGCTTCCAGGTTAGAGCAACAGTTGTTCTTCCTGCAGGGAAGGATTTTGGAGTAGATACATCCTTCTTTCCACCTTTGTCCCTCCCTTCCACTGTTAATACAACAACTCTGTGTATGTGTATGTGTGTGTGTGTGTGTGTGTGTGTTGTTGTTGGTGGTGGTGGTGGGTATTGAACCCAGGGGCATTCTACCTCTGAGCTACCCCCTAGCCCTGTTTTATTTTTTACTTGGAAACAAGGTCTTGCTAAGTGACTGAGGCTGGCTTTGAACCTAAGATCCTTCTGTCTCAGCCTCCCAAGTACTGAGCTACAGGCGTGCGCCACTACACCCAGCCCTGACAACTCTTTATGGGACACCTGCTACATGCACGGTATTGTTATTGACACCAGAAACAACAGTGACCAAAATAATTTCTGCCATAGTAGATTTTTACCTGCTGGTAGGGGTAGAGAGGCAGTGAATGAAATTAGTTATGCAAGCATAGTTCATATTTATTTAAAAGCAAGTTATTTGGGCACATTACTGAAAGAGAATTAGCTTGTTTTCTAATATTTGAAAGGCAGGACTTGTAAAAGGTGGAGTTTCCCACTCTGTTTTAAAGTAAGATCTGCACTAGGTGGGAGCTGGTGGCTGACTTTGGGAAGCTGACCTCTCTCCCGCTGGTGGTGGGGCTTAATTCCATTTGGCGTGGGCATTTCGAACTGCAGACACGTTTGTTGCTCTGACACTGTCCTTGGGAGATGACGGGATTAAAGCGGACTGTCTCCACAGCTGCCAGAAGCCAAAGCAGTTGTTCTCCTGGTGACTGTTGAGGCCTTCTGACCCTAAAGGCATCCAAGAGCCAAGGGGCTGCCAGGAGAGATGCCCTTTACTACGCAGTTCAATGCCAGCCTTGAAGGCGGGCAGCAAATGAAAATGTACTGAGCCGCCAAAGGATGTGGGGCTTGAATACACTCCAAGGGGGAAGGTGTGAAGGAAAGAGGGGACACTGACATCTACTGTCGGCGCCGCCCGCCCAGGGCCAAAGAATGGCACCCACAGCGACAGATGAAATCAGCGTGGACGGCAGTGCTTTAGCGTAATCCTTCCAGAGCAGCACTTGATGCTTTTTAAGCCCAGGCCGTGGGCATGGGAAGGCAGGGACAAAGCATAATTATTCTTGGTATTTGCCCACCACCCACCACAGTGCCTGGCACACACCAGTGACATTGTGGTATGACAGTTGGATACATCATTTGTTCCTACAGCCTATGAGGCAGATGTAAAGCAGTTCCCTTTTGTGTTTTACTAAGGAAATGGTTCAACATTTATGCCCACCCAGTCCATAAGGAGTTGAAACTCGGAGACATGCTCCAGACTCAAAAAAGAGGCTGCGGGGCTGGGGATGGACTCAGTGGTTATATATGAACTGGCGACGTGGGCAATTAAAATCCACAGGAAGCGGAACACACAGGCCGAACAGCGTAACTGCCCGTCTCAGCTCCTCTCTACTCTGAGAGCTGCAGCTTCTGTGAAAAGTGTCGATGGGGCTCGCTCCCCCTCGCCCCCTTCCATTTGGAGGCACACATTAAACATTTTAGCTGCCAGAGGGAGGAGAGGCCAAAGTCCACCAACACTGGCCACAGGCTCCTCCCTGCCCGCCTGCCACTGAGGCTCAGCTGGCCGCTGCTCTTGAAGGATTTGATCTAGCTTATTCGTTTACTGCTTTGTTCAGCAGCCGATTTCTATTGAGTATCCATCAGGCACTCAGTATTCACTATTATGAATAAATGTAACAATTTAAAAGGACAAAAAGCCGGGCATGGTGGCGCACGAATCCCCGCGCTTGGGAGGCTGAGGCAGGAGGATCACGCAGGTTCGAAGGCAGCCTCAGCTACTCAGTGAGGCTGTCAGCAACTTAATGAGACCCTGTTTCCAAATAAAGTATAAAATAGGTCTGGGAGTGTAGCCTGGAGGTAGAAAGCCTCTGGGTTCCACCCCCAGTACCACCAAAATAAATAAATAAATGACAAGCACTTCTAAGAAGAGGATAGCAGGGTCTGCGGTGTCGGGTGGTCCTGGGAGGTGATCACTGCAGAGTTTATAGTGAAGGGCATCTTCTCCAGTGGAGGACCTGAGTCAGTGGGGCCGGGTGGACACCTTGTGTCAGGAGAGCAGAAGCAATTTCCTCATACCACAGGGCCTATTCCTTTATTTCACAGAGTACACCAAGTTGGCTTTGTTGATTGGGAATCCTAACCCAATCAAAAACTAGATAAAGATAACCAGCCTTTCTGCTTCTCTTCTCTCTTTTGGGTAGCTAGGATCATCAAACTCCTTTTTAGTTTCCCAGTAGAGAACAGACAGGAGGACAAGAGTTCTTTTTTATGGGACTGGGATGTAGCTCAGTGGAAGCATGCTTGCCGAGCATGCATGAGGCCCTGGCTTCCATCACACACACACACACACACACACACACACACACACACACACCCCAAAGAGTTCCCTTTTGTATTTTACAAAGGAAATGGTTCAATATTTAGATGTTTGGGAGTTATCTATGCATTTTTCTGACCATGTTATAAATAGAGAATCTAGAGTCCTAGAGCATTTCCCCCCCTGAACCACTAACGTAAAAAGGCCGTGTGGTGGGAGCGGGTTTGCAGATGACTCACTCTCATTGTCTTAATGGGCTCAGGATGTCCTCAGAGAGTTAGTAAGAAACAGTTAGCATTATGCAGATAATTCCAGACCTCCTAGTCCAGGTTACCTGGTCAAGTACAGGAAAATATATATACACACCAAATCTTTTGAAATATTTCATATACATAAACATATAGATATTATATCTACGTAAATATGTGTGTATATATAACACACATATACATTTATATATGTTTATTTTGATACTAAGGGTTGAACCCAGGGACACTCTACCTTTTACTATAACCCCAGCCCTTTTTATTTTTTATTTTGAAGCAGAGTCTTGCCAAGTTTCTGAGGGTCACACTAAGTTGCTAAGGCTGGTCTTGAACTTGTGATCCTCCTGTCTCAGTTTTCCAAGTGCTCCAATTATAGGTATGCAACACAATGCCTGGCTCACAGGTGTGCATATATTTTGCATTGCTGAGGAATGAACTCAGGGCCTGAAGCATGGTAGGTAACCACTCCACAACTGAGCCCTCGTTATTATCTTTCCTCCTCCTCCTCCTCCTCCTCCTCCACCTCCTCCTCCTCCTCCTCCTCCACCTCCTCCTCCTCCTTCTCCTCATTTGTGGTATTGGGGATTGACCCAGGGGAATTCTACTTCTGAGCTACATCCCCAGCCCTATTTTATTTTTATTTTGAAACAGGGTCTTGCTAGGTTGATGAGAGTCTTACTACTTGCTAAGGCAGTCCTTGACAGTCCTTGAACCCACTATTGCAGTCTCCCAAGTACTGGGAAAACAGGTGTAATCCCAAGTCACCATCACAACTGACTCTTAACCACCGCTGCTGTTCCTCCTCCTCCTCTTCCTTATTTTCCTCTTCCCCCTCCTGTCCCTTCCCCTTCATTCCTCCCTCCCATTTCATCCCTCTCCTCCTCCTCCTCTTCCTCCTCCTCCTCCTCTTCTCCCCCTCCTCTTCTCCCCCTCCTCTTCTCCTGATTTTCCTCTTCTTCCTTCTCCTCCTTTTTCTAGAACCCAGGGAGATTCAAGATCTCACTAGGTTGCCTAGGTTGACTTCTAATCTGTGATCCTCCTTTCTTCTCTCAGTTCCTGGGATTACAGATGTGTGCCACCACACAAATACTGCCTCCCAAGTATTTATTTCTTAAACGTGGATGTCCCTTGGGGTAGGCTTGGTGTTTTGGGTCATGGAGTGGTGACTCAAACTCCTATCAGGAAGATACTCTAGTTTGCACATGGAGAATGGTACTTGTGCTGCTGTCAGCAGGTGGGCTGAGTCCATCCACTTGGGACGATTTGTGCACCTCCCCTGACTGGGAAAACTGGTGAGGCTGGGGTCACAGGCCACTTCAGGTTGTGAGCTGGAAAGTGACTGAGGACAGCTGAGAGACAGAGGAGACGTGTCTTGACTCTTGGGAGCAGCATGCCCGCCTGCTCCTCACTGCCCCCTCCAGCCAGGCCAGTGGGATGGCTTCCAGCCTGCTTCCATGGAGAAAATCCTACCCTGGAGCATGTTCTTCCCCCGGGCCTGTGCGGCATCACCGATTCCTCTGCATACATGGCCTGTGTCGTCTTCTAGTATTTCCCAGTACACGTCAGGAAGCTGTTCCTCCTCCTCATGGGTAGGGAGGTGGGTGGACAGGCAACCGACCGACCGTGGGTCGGTCTTTCACAGGTTTATAGCCAGCCTCAGCAACTTGGTGAGGCCCTCTGCAGTTTAGAAAGACTTTGTTTCAATAAACAAGTAAATAAATAAATAAATAAATAAATAGGGCTGGGGGTCTAGGTCAGAGGGGTTCAATCCTGGTACCAAAAAATAGGGAAGCAAATATTTAAGTCCATTTTTCTCCAGATAGGTAGAGATATAAAATGAAAGGAAAAATTTTGACTAAACTCTGTGTTTCCTTTATGGCTAGCTAGAGCTCCATTAGGAAGAACTAAAATCAGAACAGATTTTACTAGAATCTGCCTCTGAATTCCCTTCCAAATTAAAAATACCCTGAGAACGCTTCTAATGATATTCCTTCAGTCAGTCATCGCAGCCGCGTTTGCTATGCCAACATCTGCGCTCAGCACTCCCCACTACAGGGCCTCAGCAAAGCCACTCAGAGTGTGCTGAGTGGGTTCAGGTCCAGCTTCTGCCCCTTATTGTCAGTGTGACGTTAACATACTTTTAGTTCTTCTGAAGCGTACTTCTCCTCTGTTCTGTTATCTTCTTAGCACTTAGAACTTTTGAAATTATTATCTTTTATTTGTCTGTGTTACTGATCTCTGACCCATGTCTGCATCCCTCCTGCTCCCTCTCAGGAATTTGAGACCAACAAGAGCACAGTTCTTGCCCATTCTGTTGCCTCCTGTGTCCCCAGTTAGTGAAGCGCCCAGGACATGGCGAACTCTCCATCAGCAGAGGTTGGGAGTGAGCCTGGTTATGAGCAGCAACATCGAAGATAAAAGGTTTGGCGTCTTCTCTGCCCTCGGGAAGGTTCCGTTGGTGGCCCCCAGGGGAGCTGGGTGTGCTGAGAGGAGCTCTGAGAGGCAGCGCTTGGGTTTCATTGTTTGTGGTACCCTGTCTCATCTCTCCACCTCCTTAGCCATTGCTTTCTGGTTCTGAAAAGGAAGGAATTAGACAAGGTCATCGTCTTTTAGGTGGTGTTGCCCATGATCTTATTTATTAATTGAATGATAGACTGTTACAAATGGAAACGCTAGACAGCTAGGAATGTTAAAAGAAGGCGGGAGCCGGGCGTGGTGGCGCACGCTTGTCATCCCAGGACTTGGGAGGCTGAGACAGAAGGATGAAATGTTTGTAGCCAGCCTCAGCTACTTAGCGAGGCCCTCTGCAACTTAGTGAGACCCCGTTTCAAAATAAAGAAAATAAAAGGGCTGGGGGTGTAGCTCAGAGGTAGAATGCCCCTGGGTACCATCCCCAGTACCTGCCCCCCCTCAAAAAAAAAGGAGTTGGGAAGCAGGCTGTGGTGGCTCAATCCCCAATAACACACACACACACATGTACACACACATGTGCACACACACATACGCACACACTCAGGGATCAAAGAGAGTACACAGGGAGTGAGCCAGGGAGCCACACATGTGGATCTCTGTGCCTGTTTTGCTGTCTTTCTTGGTCTTTCTCAGCTGCCATTCTCTCCCTACTCTGCGGCCACTACACCCATCCTTCTGCTTCATCCACACGTCTTGGGCTAGCTTGTTCCCTTCTCTGCCTGGTTTTGAGACGGATTTCCTAGAAACGTCCTTAGCTTTGTTGCACGTTTAAGACTAGACGGGCCCACGTGGGCACCCAGCACGCTCTCTAATTTACAGACGGGCAAACTGAGGCACAGAGCGGGGATGCAGCTCCGTGCTGCACGCGGTCCGCGACCCCGGCCGGCTCTGTGGCTGTCGCCCGCTGTGCTGCCGCCGTTTTGCGTGTATTTTTATTTAGAGTAAATGAGTGTTAACTTTATGCACGATTCCAAGACAAGCGGATGTGTGTGTGCTGCACAGAACCCGGCTGGACTTCCTTGAAACTTTCCGTAATCTCCTTCCTCCTGCTATTTATTTATTTATTTTGGTGGTTGGGATGGGGGCGCTGGGGATTGAACCCAGGGCCTCAAGCATGCTAGGCAAGCCCTGCTGTATCATGGGCATCCAGCACTTATTCTGAAGTCCAGGGTTCACTTAGTGTTTGCTGTAGACTCACTGCTAATTCTTGAAGAGAGTAGCAATCAACTAGACCTCAGGTGTCTGTTGCTTGCCTAACCTTTATTTCGCACTGTGCTAACCTGGGAGTAGGGGGATTAAGATGTTAGAAGTGCCCCCAGCAGCCAGCAAACAGAGGACGTGGCCGAGTGTGGGCCCACACTTGCAATCCCAGTACTTGGGAGGCTGGGACAGGGGGATTGTGGTTCGAAGCCAGCCTCAACGGCTTAGTGAGGCTCTTAGCAACTTAGTGAGACCCTGTTTCCAAATAAAAACTAAAATAGATCTGGGGGTGTAGCCCAGAGGTGAAATGCCTCTGAGTTCTATCCCTAGTACTGCGCACACATGCACACACACACACACACACACACACACACACACCCCAACCAGAAGGACCTGGACCATCTAGATATATTCCTCATCGAGGCCCTTTTAGCTCCCTCTCTCCTTCCTGTCACCAGCCTCTTATGCTCTGACCTCTTTGGATAAACAGGTCACTTAGCCGGGCGTGGTGGCACACTTGCACTTGGGAGGCTGAGGCAGGAGGATCTCAGGTTTGAGGCTAGCCTCAGAAATTTGGCGAAGTCTTGTTTCAAAACAGAAAATAGAAAATAGGGCTGGGGGTGTAGCTCAGAGATTCAATCCCCAGTGCTCAATCAATCAAACAACAAAAATCCTAGGTCAGTTCCTTGTGCAGAATTCTTCTGTGCTTCCTCATCACCCACAGGATAGAATCTCATCCCACTCCTTGCACACTCAGGCCCTTCCTGATGGGGACATTGCTTCACTTGCCCCCCTTCATCTACTCTCCCCCTTCAGCGGTCACTCCAGCAGCATGGGGCTCGTGACACTTGACTGTGCACGTGCCAGCGCTCTCTCTGGGATGTGCTTTGCCTGGTCAGATTTTGCCCATCTTTCAAGTGTCAGCTCAGATGCTTCCTCCTCTGTGAAGCCGCGTGGAGTCTCCCACGTGGCCCTAGGTGAGCCTTCCCTTGTACGGGTACCACGCTTCATGCACGTGCGTCCCCATCCTGCCCTCCACGTAGCAATTGTCCCGCTGTGTATACTCACCATTGAATGGACTGTCTCTTCACCAATGAGTAACCCCTTATTAAAAACAGAATATGGCCGGGCGTGGTGGCGCACGCTTGTAATCCCTGCGCTCGGGAGGCAGAGATAGGAGGATCGCGCAGGTTCGAAGCCAGCCGTGCGCGCTGGTTTAGGAGACCCTGTTTCCAAATAAAAACGTAAAAATAGGTCTGGGAGTGTAGCCTGGAGGTAGAAGGGCTTCCAGGAACCCCAGTACCACACACACACCAAAAAAAAAAAAACCAATATGTGCATAACTGCCTGCCTGCTTGCCTTCCTCCCGCTCGCCTGCCTGCCTGCCTGCCTGCCTGCCTGCCTGCCTGCCTGCCTTCCTTCCTTCCTTCCTTCCTTCCTTCCTTCCTTCCTTCCTTCCTTCTAGAAGTCATTCTATTTCTCAGGGGGCATTCTATTTCTAAGCTATACCCCCAGCACTATTTCTTTATTTATCATGGCACTGGGGGATTGAACCCAGGGGCATTCTACCTCTGAGCTACAACCCCAGCCCTCTTTTATCTTATTTTTTTGGGGGGGGGGTGATACTGGGGTTCCCGAAAACCCTTTTACCTCCAGGCTACACTCCCAGACCTATTTTTCTACTTTTTAAAATTTGGAAACAGGATCTCTTAAGCCAGAGCGGCTGGCTTCGAACCTGCACGATCCTCCTGTCTCTGCCTCCTAAGTGCGGAGATTACAAGCGTTCCGCCACCACGCCCGGCTTATCTTACTTTTTAATTTGGAAACAAAGACCCGTAAGTTACTGAGGCTGGCTGTGAACCTGTGATCCTCCCATTAGCTCCCAAGTACTGGGGTTGTAAGTGTGTGCCACCACACCAGGTTCCCAGCCCTATTAAAAAAAATTGTTGTTTTGAATTTTGAAACAGGGTCTCGCTAAGTTGCTGAGGGTCTTTGCTATTTGTCAGGGCCGGCCTTGAAGGTGCCATGCCTCTCAGCCTCCCGAGTACTGGCGTTACAGGCGTGGTCAGCGCACCCGGCTCCCTCTGTCTGTTTACATCTTTGGGTTTGCCTCGAGTGGAGCCTGGCATATAGCAGGTGCCCCATAAAAGGATGTGGACGAGTGGCATGGTTTCTTTTTAGTTCCTCTTGAAATTAAGGTTAGGGTGAAATGCATTTTTCTTTTCCTCTTAAGAAAAAGGAATCAATTCAAATGTGGAGGAACTGTCAGAAAGAATTAGGATAAGAAAAAAGGCCATGAAACAGTCACCTTTAATAAGAAACAGTTTGTGTCAAACAGCCCAAATGGCAACTTGACTGTGGGCGAGGGAGAGGTGGCTGGAGAGAAATAGGCACAGCGAGGGCAGCTCACCGGTCGGAGGAGCCAAGTACTGACGGGGATGAGAGGTGAGCGCTGCAGCGCTCCAAGAAGTGCGGTCAGCAGAAAGTGGTCAGAGCCCTCGGGGTGAGTTGGCCACGCGGGCCCTCCCTCAGCCCAGCCATGCCATGCGCCATCTTCTCACTGTGCTTGCCCTGGGGAGAGGACGGACAGAAGAAAGATGAACCACCCCCTAGAGCATCGGAGGTGGGAGGCGGCTTCCCCTGCCCCTCGCTGCCCAGGTGAGCAGGGAGGACGGGGCAGGGGAGCACACGTCACCCAGGCATGGCTGCACGCCTGAAGAGTTGGCGCTTTTAACTGCAGTTCCCATTAGGAAATGGCGATTGAAGTGGGCGTTCTCCTGGGATAGTCCATTGAGCGTCTGGGACTTTCTCCAGCTTGGAGTAGATAACCTGACCTGCGATTCATGGACTTGATCACCTTAATGCTGTTAGTGTGGGCTTTAGGCAGCATGAATGCAACGGCCCGTCTGGCCCTGGACTTGGAAAAGCCGGCCTAGGCGCGAGTTTGAGGAGGCTGGGCAGGTCAGAAGGAACAGCGTGTCGAAGACGATCTATAGTCATAGCAGTTGCCCTGGCAGTGAGGGCAGATTGGAGTTTTGGGTTACAGAGTTCTTTTTTGTGTGTTTGTGGTATGGGGATTGAACCCAGGGGCCCTCTACCTTTAAGCTACCCCCCCTGCTGTATTTTCAATTTTTTGTTTTTGAAACAGGGTCTCATCAGATTACTGAGAATCTTGCTACATTGCCTAGGCTAGCCTCAAAACTGTGATCCTCCTGTTTCAGCCTTCCCAGTACTGGGATTACAAAGGTATGCCACCCTGCCTACCTGGTTACAGAATTCTTATATAAGGAAATTGGGAAAATAGGACAGAGTAGCATACCCCTGTAATCTTAGTACTCCGGAGGCTCAGACAGGAAGATTGCAGGTTCATGGGCAGCCTCAGCCATTTAGTGAGGCTCTTAGTGAGATCCTGTTTCAAAAGAAAAAATAAAATAAGGCTGGGAGGGTAGCTTGGAGGTAGAAGGCCCCTGGGTTTGTTTAATCACTAGTATCTTAAAGGAAGGAAGGAAGGAAAAGAAAGGAGGAAAAAAGGAAAAAAATTAAAGATATAAGAAAAGGATATGAATAAAAAAAAAGAATAGTACTTTCCTCAAATGCTGACTTTTAAGTGAAATAGTATTTGAAAAAAGTCTGTATTGGCTACTGGATACATGTTAATCTCTCCTTCCTATAGCACAAGAACCTTTGGGGATTCACAACTATCTGTAAACTTTAGGATCTGTTTGTAACAGGGACTGAGATTCTGGAGGGCAGGGCTGGTCTTGGGCTATTTTTTGCCTTTTCCTTTCCAAACTTAAGTGCTCACCCACCCCAAGCTCTTTTCTCATCTTTCCTGTTGTGTACAGGCCAATTTTCAAAAAGTCCTGTTTGAGCGTATTCTGAATGAAGGCATTACCTGCTTTGTGGTCATCACAATCTTTGCTATGCCCTGTACATCTAGGTGGGTCCCAGGACTGAACTCAAAGAGGGTTGGTTGGGCCGGGCGTGGTGGCGCACGCTTGTAATCCCTGCTCTTGGGAGGCGGAGACAGGAGTATCGCGCTGGTTCGAGACCCTGTTTCCAAATAAAAAAAATATATATAAAAAATAGTTCTGGGAGTGTAGCCCGGAGGTAGAAGGGCTTCCAGGAACCCCAATACCAAAAAAAAAAAAAGAGGGTTGGTTGGATATAGAGAATAAGGGTGTTTGTGTGTTTGTGTGCCTGTGTGTATGTATGTGTGTGTGTGATTAAAAATTTCAAACTCTAGCCAGGCGTGAGGGTACACACCTGTAATTGGGAGGCTGAGACAGGAGGATTGCAGGTTCAAGGACAGCTTCAGCAACTTAGTAAGATTCTTGTCAACCTAGTGACACCCTGTTTCAAAATAAAAATAAAATAGGGCTGAGGTGTAGCTCAGAGGTAGAATGCCCCTGGGTTCCATCCCTAGTAACACATACACACACAAAAAGAAACAAGCAAACAAAAAAAAACTCCAAATAAAGGATCTGGGAGTTATTCCATGTTTGTTTTTTTTTGGTTCACTATTCTGAATCTTCCAGTAGCTACCGCTGTCAGGCTAGTGAGAAGTAACCATGCACGATATAAATACCTTCCAGGAAGTCACCAGAGTGCCTGGCGGGGAAGACGTGGTGGACATAGATCAGGCTGCTACCCCTGGACCTCCTGGCTCTGGTCTAGTGGGCGCTCTTTCTCTCAGCCCTTGAGGGCCCCTGGTGAGCTAGTGGCTGGCCAGAGTTCTTGGTTCGGAATGGTTTTATTTCTTTCAGTTGGAAAAAAACAAACAAAAACACCAAGATAATCATTTCCCCATAAACCGGTTTTTCCTGGGGCTGAGGGCAAATGAAGTTGGATGGGGAGGAGGGGCACAAAGCTGGAAAGGTTCTTTCTGGAAAGTTGCACGGTTGCACACGTGTTTGTCCTTGAGACCCACAGTCACTGGAGCCAATCATCTGTGATAGGGTGTCCGCAGCCCCCACGGCTCCCTGACTTTTGTGGTCCCGAGAATTACTCCTTCCCTCCAGATATGTCAGTGCCTCCTCTTGGATGCCTTGCTCCTTGGCCCACGACAGCAGAGCACAAGGTCTTCTCTATCATCCTCACCATTTCCACCTTTATGATTTATTTATTTTCAGCTTTTTAAGAGGTTTAACTTCTGTTAACCAGAGAAATACCAACAGGTTGGCACCAATTTTTTTTTTTTTGTGTGTGTATGTGTGTGTGGTACTAGGGTTCCTGGAAGCCCTTCTACCTCCGGGCTACACTCCCAGTCCTATTTTATATTTTTATTTGGAAACAGGGTCTCTTAAGCCAGCGCGGCTAGCTTTGAACCTGCGCGATCCTCCCGTCTCTGCCTCCCAAGCGTGGGGATTACAAGCGTGCGCCACCACACCCGGCGTTGGTTGGCACCAAATTTAATGACAGTTCAGAAACCATAGCCACAGGGGGAAAAAAATCTTGAAAACATGTAATCTTGTTCTCGCACTTTCTTTTTGTAGTGCTGAGGATTGAACCCAGGACCTTATCCCTTGCCTAGCATGGACCTCATCCATGCCAGGCAAGGGATCTTCCACTGAGCTACACCTCCAGCCCTTTTCACTTTTTATTCTGAGACAGGATCTCACTAAGTTGCCCACGCTGTCCTTGAACTTTCGATCCTCCTGCCTCAGCCTCTCACCTGAGTAGCGGGGGTTACAGGTGTGCGCCATCACTCCCCGCCACACGCGTTCTTAGTGGAGTTTGGTTTTCAGTCAGATGTGAATGTCCAGGGGCTCCTTGGTCTTGGCTTCTGCTAAAATGTTCTTGCAGGAGCTCAGGAGCAGCTTGTGGGGAATCATCTGCCCCTGTCTACTCCAGGCCGGCTCCTACGTCAGGCATCTCAGACTTCTGGGGCAGGAGGATCCAGTTGGCATGGGTACCAGGACTAGCGTACTTCCTATGCCTCTTTGTGTGAAGAGGCTTCAGGCACGAGCTTCACTGCTCTGCGCCTGGACTGGCCCTCAGGAGCCCTTCCCTCATGCCTAAATGAGGTGGTATTAGCCGTTCTGGTCCCCAAATCGCCCCGGGCCGTGGGCCAACTCTCCACTGTCCTCCAGGCCTGGCTGAAGTTCAAGGAAGTCCTGTTCTGTCCCCTGGCACCACACTCTGTCTTACTTGGCCTGCCTCTGGGTTATTTTATATATATATATATATATATATATATATATATATATACACACACACACACACACACACACACACACACACACACACACACACAGAATTGGGTGTAGCTCTCCTGGGTTCAGTCTCCAGTGTGTGTGTGTGTGTGTGTGTGTGTGTGTGTGTGTGTTACTGGGGATGGAACCCAGGGACTTTCTACCTCTAGGTTATGCTCCCAGACCTATTTTATTTTATTTTTAATTTGGAAACAATCTCTCTAAGTTGCTGAGAGCCTCATTGAATTGCTGAGGCTGGCTTTGAAACTGCAATCTTCCTGCCTCAAATGTTGAAATTAACAGGTGTGTGCCACCATGCCTGGATGCCTGTGGCTTTTTCCACCAGCTGGTTTTGCTCTCAAGTGTAGAGGGTTTTTTTTTCTTCAGGGATGGCCAAAAAGTGTTTATTTTTGTGGTTTCGCCTCAGTGGCAGGTGCTGTCGCCTGGTGAACAGTCTTAAACTGGTCACGGTGGACCCTGTCACTGTGGCCTCCAGGCTGGGCTCCATCAGTAGAATGCCCCTGGGTTCAACCCGCAGTACCGGGGGAAAAAATTGCCAAGTGATTCTTAGATTTTTATGCGGCTAGTGTGATACTGGTCTTTGGAGGAGCGCCAGGCCATAGGGGCAGAGAGACGAGAAGGTGGATATAAAAGGTGTTTCTGAGGTTGGAGCAACATAAGTCAGTGACAGACGGGAAGAGGGGGTCCTGGAACAGGAACTTCTGAAACAATTTCTGAAACCACTGAGTGGATGGATGACCAAACGGCTTGGGCAGCTGAGCTAAGAAGGCAGGCAGGAGTTGGGAGAAGGAGGGTGCAGGAGGGGAGGAGCAGTGTGGACCTGCTGTCAGAGGAGCCTGGGGAGGCAGGCGCTGGTAACACAAGGATTTGGATATGGGGAACTGGAGCTTGGTGGCACAGAGATGTAGGTTGGAAGTGAGCATGTGTGGCTTTGTGGAAGTCCTGGAGTTGGAGATCGTGGGAGGGGAGTGTGTGGGGGTGGAGAGAGGAGAAGACTATGGTCAGAGTTTCAGGAAGAACTTTTCAGAGGTTGGTAGAGGAAGAGATGCCACAGAGAGATCAAATGAACAGCAGCTTGTATATTGACCACAAAATCATTGGGTCCTGGGAGGGAGGGGGGCCTCTGTGTGTGTGTGAGGGGGTTTTGTGTGTGTGTGTGTGTGTGTGTGTGTTTGTTGTGGTACTGGTGGTGGAACCCAGGGGCTTTTCTACCTCCGGGCTATACTCCCAGACCTATTTTATACTTTATTTGGAAACGGTCTCACTAAGTTGCTGAGAGCCTCACTAAGTAGCTGAGGCTGTTTTCGAACCTGTGCGATCCTCCTGTCTCAGCCTCCCAAGCACGGGGATTACAAGCGTGCGCCACCATGCCCGGCTCTTTGTGTGTTTTTGACATTTCCAGAAGCCTCACAGAAGCTACACATGCATTTTTTGTACCGAGACCACCTAGAGCATTACGTGGACTTGGCTTGAATTCTGTCAGCCCACTGTGGTAGGGCAGGTTCCTTGAGGCTAAAGTTCTGAATGGTGATTACGTGGCTCTGGTTGGAATACACCTGAACACACATATGCAAATTAATTGGAGATGAGGAGTGTCTTCTAAAACATGACAGTCTAAGTGTTCTTGGTGGCAAGGAAGTAGGGATGTTAAGGGGAACAGAAGCATGGCCCTCTGCGTGTCCTGGCTCTCCGCTGAGAAAGGAACTCAGTGGAGGAGGAACTTGAACTCCTTTTCAGCAGTTTAGTTAAAAGAGCCTACACTGAGCTGCTTGGTCAGAATAAAGTATGGGGCTGGCTGCGCATACAGTGGTTCCTGCTTGCTTTGGGTTTGAGAGCTTCCTGCAGCTTCTCGGCGCTGGCTTCCTTCCTCCAACATGAATGTGGATGGATGGGGAAGCCAGGGATTTTCTGCAGGCCAGGAGGGTGAAGGGGCGCTGGGCAGGAGGAAGGGAGGCCGGGTGTGAGGCTGGAGGGAGGCTGGCCTTCGGGACAGCACTGTCCACAGTCTGAGCCAGTCCTCACCAAGTTGACCACATTATCTCATGAGGAAGGGCTTTCCTGTAAGTGACCTGGTTAGTCAACAGCGTCTGAGATTCCACTGTGAACTAAGCAAAGACTGAGGCCAGAGAAGCTGCTGGAATGTGGAAACTAGGAAAGAGTGGTGTACCCCTGCAGTTAAGAGTGAATGAGTGCCGTGCGTGATGGCGCACGCTTGTAATCCCCGCACTTAGGAGGCGGAGACTGGAGGATCGCACAGGTGCTAAGCCAGCCTCTCTGGCTTGAGACCCTGTTTCCAATATATATATGTCTGGGAGTATAGCCCAGAGGTAGAAGGGTTTCTAGGAACCCCAGTACCACCAAAAAGAAAAGAGTGACTGAGAGAGTTGCTTCTGATATTGGTCCAAGTTCTCCTGCTCCTTTCTCAGAAGCCATCTCAGGAATATCATGGGGTAAGAATGATTTCTTTTTCTTTTTTGGGGTTACTGAGGATTGAATCTAGGATGCTCTACCTCTGAGCTATCCCCTTAGTTCCATTTTATTTTTATTTTGAAATAGGGTCATGCTAAATTGCTGAGGCTGGTCTCGAAACCCTCAATCCTCCCATCTTGGTCTTCCAAGTACTGGGATCACAGGCTCGCACCACCACACCCGGCGGTGTAATTCTATTAGTTGAGGGTGGCAAGATGCTTGGGATTCTGTTGGGGGCGAGGGGTCCTCTACCCTCTGTGAAAAATAATTTAGACCAGGGCATTAGAAAGAATATTTAATGTCTCTCTTCATCCAGGGCTTGATTATCTGTATTCATGAAAGCCAAAACTAACATAAATTTTGTAACTCATACACAGCCAGAAAGAAGAAACAAAGGAAAAAGTCCTGGCCTTGGATTTCAAGTGTTTTCCCTTCTTTTGACCGTTGTCTGTTTGAGGGCCGCATCTTTCCTATTGGCCTTCCGAGGGAGGTGCTGCTAGCTTCCCGGTCTTGGTAACTGAGAGCTGGACCAAGGCTTTGGCATGAGCGCGGGCAGAGGAGGGCCGGCGGGAGAGGATTATGTTGGGCGGGCTTCTCTACGTCCAGACACATCTAATTCAAGTTGCTATCTCCGGGAACCTAGCGCTGATGCTGGGAACACAGTGGAAGCATGGATGACTCAGGAATCCCAGCTCTGCGGGCTCCTCGAGCTCATGGACCATGTCCTATACTCCGGGAGCCTGGAGGGTTCAGCGAGGCATTTTGAACACAGAGGATCAGAAAGGGTTGATGAACAGGGAGGGAGGGGCAGCGTGTGCTGGCCTGAGAGTGCTCAGCTGGGAGCCCTTCAGCACTGACTGAGGTGCTCAGGGAAGTGGAAACTGTAAGGTCAGCAGGAACCCGGTGTGGGGCGTACTCCTAGAGTACCAGTACTGGGGAGGCTGAGGCAGGAGGTTTGAGGTCAGCACATGGGTAACTTAGTGAGACTGTTTCAACACAAGATAAAAAAGGCTGTAGGTATAGCTCAGTGGTAAGGGCATCCCTGGGTCCAGTGCCCAGTAACACACACACACACACACACACACACACACACACACACACACACGAAAAGTCAGTGGGCAAAGACAGAGCCATACATTTTTCTTTGATTTATTAGACATAAATTGTTCACTTAATACATGGTAGACATTAGGACTGAAAGGAATGGCAAATAAAGTAGGATCTTTGCTCACAGAGAGTTTATAGTGTGGTAGAAGGTATAGGAAAGTGAATTATTAATTTCTGAATCCTGAGAAATATTATACTTGTTATGAAAAAGGCTAATTTGGGGTGATAGGACACTGTAGTGTGGGTGAGAGCCTTCAAGGAAGATTTCTCTGAGATGGGTCCACTTTTTTATTGCTATATAGGGGATTGAATCCAGGGGTGTTCTACCTCCAAGCTACATCCTTGGTCCCCCTTTTTTTTTGAAACAGGGTCTAAGTTAATGAGAGCTTCACTAAGTTGCTGAGGCTGGCTTCGAACCTGCAATCCTTCTGCCTCAGCCTCCCAAGTACTGGGATTACAGGTGTGTACCACCAAGTCAGGCTTTAAGGTTCTACTTTTGAATTATAATTATACCTGTAATGTTAAGTAGCTACTCAGTGCAAATACTTGTTAAATATTTTGTGGGTATTTATTTGATTCTTATATCACCTCAATAAGGTAGATATCGCTGGTGGCACATGCCTATATTTCCAGTATTTGGGAGGCTGTGACAGGAGGATTGCAGATTTGTGCCCAGCCTTGGCAATTTAGAATGTGAGACCCTGTTTCAAAATAAAAAATAAAATAGGGCTGGGGATGTATCTTAGGGATAGAATGCCTCTAGGTTCAATTCCCAGTAACACACACACACACACACACACACACACACACACACACACACCAGTAGATGCCATTTTACAGTATAGAGGTTGAAATGGAGTGGTGTAGTGAGAGCCAGGATTTGAATGCAAGTGCCTGGTGTGGTGACTCTTGCCTGAATTCCTAGCACTTGATTTGGGAGGCTGAGACAGGAGGGTGGCAGGTTTGAGGCCAGCTTTAGAAATGTAGCAGGATCTTTGGTAACCTAAAAAAAAAAACAAAAAAAAAAACATGTTTCATAAAAAAGAAGGGGGTCTGGGGAAATAAATAAATAAATAAATAAGATTTGAACTCAGGTGATCTAACGCTAGAACTGTCAGGCACAATTCCTAAATCACATTGTTTCAGAGATGGGAATGGTGGGGAACAATTGTAAAGGAACAGAGGAAGGAAAGGCCAGGCCGGGAGGAGAGCAAACTGAGGGCAGAGGCGAGTTGGCTGGCAGCGAGGTGGAGGCAGATCATGAAGCATTTATTGTTTTTTAATATTTATTTATTTATTTACTTATTTATTTAATATGTGGTACTGAGGAATGAACTCAAGGGCATTCTACCTCCAAGCTATATCCCCATCCCTGTTTTTTATTTTTAATTTAAAACAAGGTCTTGTTAGGTCAATGAGAGTCTCATCACTTGCTGAGGCTGTCCTCGAACCTGTGATCCTCCTGTCTTAGCCTCCCAAGTACTGGGATTACAAGTGTGTGCCACCATGCCTGCCGAGAGGCTTTTATTGTTGAGGTAAGAAGTTTGATTTCAACTTTGTCCCTAAATTATGGAAGCTACAGGAAGGGAGGGAGGGAGGGAGGGAGGAGAGAGAGAGAGAGAGAGAGAGAGAGAGAGAGAGAGAGAGAGAGACAGAGAGAGAGACACAGAGAGAGAGACAGAGACAGAGAGAGACACGCACGCAGAGACAGAGACACCCTGGGTGTCCTGCACGCTAAGCAAGTCCTGTATCACTGAGCCACACCAGAACCAGGGCCCAGGGTTTTGGGCCTGGCAGGGAAGGATGCAAAGGGCTGGGGTCACTGTGTTGGTGTCGAGGGCAGACTGGAGAGGGGCCACGCTGGCAGTGGGAACGGCAGTTAGGAACCGTGGCAGGATTCCAGGTACAGAGTGGTGGGAGCACCACATGGAGGATGGGGACCTGGGAGGGAGTGGAGTCTGCAGGCCTTGGTGTGGTCCGTGTGGGCTGCATTTGTTGTTTGTATGAGCCTGTACAGTGGAGTAGAGAGAGAAAAGATGGTGAAATTGGAACTGGGGATGCTTAGTATGAGATTCCTGCAGGGTATTCAGGAAAGCCTGGCACAGTGCTGAATGCTTGTAATCCCAGTACTTGGGAGGCCGAGACAGGAGGATCATAGATTTGAGGCCCACCTCAGCAATTTACCAAGACCATTTTACCATAAGACATAAAAAAGGCTGGGATTGTAGCTTGGAGATAGAATGCCCTTCAGTTCAGTCCTCAGTACCAAAAGCAAAAGAGAGCGTGAGCACCCAGTGCCAGTGTAAATGTATAATAATAAAAATAAATATTATTAACATTTGTTAGGTACTTATTTATGTGCCGAGCTGTCTTTTGAGTGTTTATGTTAATTAACTCATTTAATTCTTACAACAGGTCTATGAAATATTTACGTGTTTTACTATTATTGTTGTTGTTTTATTGTTGGTGTTGTTTTATTGTTGTTGTTGTTTTGCAGTACTGAGGATTGAACCCAGAGATGCTCGACCACTGAGCTACCCTCTCAGCCCTTTTTATTTTTCTATTTTGAGACAGTCTTGCTGAATTGCCCAGGCTGGCCTGGAATTTGTGCTTCTGCTGCCTCCATCTCTCAAGTAGTTGGGATTATAGGTGTGTCCCACCACGCTTAGAGAAATAATGTCTTACACACATTGATTGATTGATTGATTGATTGATTGTGGTACTGGAGATGAAACCCAGGGGCATTCTATCTCTGAGCTACACCTCTAGCTCTCTCTCTTTTTCTTTCTTTTTTTTGTTTTACCATAATGGGGATGGTATCCAGGGGCTTTTTTTTTTTTTAACCTCTGGGCTATACTCCCAGACCTATTTTATACTTTATTTGGAAACAGGGTCTCACT
Source organism: Muscardinus avellanarius (assembly GCF_963383645.1). Classification (NCBI taxonomy): domain Eukaryota; kingdom Metazoa; phylum Chordata; class Mammalia; order Rodentia; family Gliridae; genus Muscardinus; species Muscardinus avellanarius. The sequence goes on along the minus strand of NC_137786.1, from coordinate 118,138,728 downwards.
AAGTTGCTGAAAGCCTCACTAAGTAGCTGAGGCTGGCTTCGAACCTGTGCGATCCTCCTGTCTCAGCCTCCCAAGCACGGGGATTACGAGCGTGCGCCACCACGCCTGGTGAAATGCCTTACATTTAAATGGACAACGGGATGGGGAAATAAAATGAGCTTAGGTACTTAGTTAGGTACACGTCTCTGAATTGCCCAGAAAGCAGGTGGGTGAGCCCAAGACCTGGCACCCAAGAACTGATTTGATTGGGCAACTGCTGCCCAGGGCTTCCAATACAGACTTGTAGAATATTTCTAGAATACAAGAAACGTTCTCTAACTGTACTATTCAGTATGGAAGCACCTGGCCAGGCATGGGTGTTGAGTACCTGAAATGAAACTAGTGTGACTAAAGAACTGAGTTTGTAATTAATTTAAATGTATATAGCTACATGTGACTACTGGTCACCGTGTCAGGTGGCTCAGCTCTCTGCTCTGCTGTCTTTGAGAGTTATTAGCATATGCATCGTAATTAAAGACTTGGGAGTAGTTACAGTCCCCAAAAAGATGCCTTGCAGTGGAGCTTAATCTCTTATGGGTCCCTGAACCCAGGATGTGAGAATCCCAGGAAAGCTATACATCTCTCATGAATGCACAGTGTTGGTGTGCAGGATACTGATCACAATTTCAGAGTCCAGGGAACTTAGGTTCCCTTGTTTAGAGCAGGAGAAAAGAGCCCAATAGGATGTCACGGACTCGAGAGCAGAGACCTTGGCTGTCTGTGACAACTCCTCTACCTGCTGTCTGGATCCTAGAATCATGTCCAAGTGCATAGTTGGTGCTTGATGATATTAAAGGACTAGCTGAATGAGTCCCGGGAGACATTTAAGAAGGAGAGAACAGCAGAAGTCAGATAGAATGAAGGCTCAGCAGAGAGCAGAGCAGGTAGGAGGCAAGGGAGGTGGAGCTCCGGGCCCGGGGATACTTATCAGCCAGACCTGCTTGAGATCCCAGTGAGATGAGCGAGTAGTGACTGTCCTTGTCTGGGACAGTGCAGAGGTCCCTGGGGATAAAACCAAGGGGTGTGTGTGTTGGGGGCTTATCCACATTGCAGTGAAGTAACTCATGAATCAGGAAGTATCATGGCCTCCATCCTGGTTGCCCCGCAGAATCATTGGGAAGCTATTTATTTATTCATTCATTCATTTATTTTATTTGTTTAGTCTTTTACTGGGGATTGAACTCAGGGTGTCGCACATGCAAGGCAATCACTTTACCACTGAGCTACATCCTAGCCCAGAAAGCTTTTTAAAAATATATCTTGCCCGGCGTGGTGGCACACACTTGTAACCCTCCCTGCGCTTGGGAGGCTGAGACAGGAGGGTCACACAGGTTCAAAGCCAGCCTCAGCTACTTAGTGAGACCCTGTTTCCAATGTTAACTCACAAATACTGAGGGCCTGTGGTAGGCATAGATAGTTATTATCACTGTCAATACCGTGCACCTTTAAAATGGGTCATAGGAACTCTAGATGAAGGAGGAGATACTGTAGATGAGCAAATAAGGCGACCTAACTGAAGCGATGGGAGGGGGAGGACGGAAATTCCCTAATGTACAGGATGTACATTCACAAACATATCAAAGTCAATCACTAAGCCAAACATGAGAAGGAGGGAGGGAGAAGGGGATGGTGTGGGAATTGGGTAAAGGCTAATTGGGCGATGTTTGCATGACTGTCTCTACCATCTTGTACTCCATTAAGAAATATGACTATGCCAGGTGTGGTGGCGCACGCTTGTAATCCCAGCATGGAGGCTGAGACAGGAGGATCGCACAGGTTCAAAGCCAGCCTCAGCTACTGAGTGAGACTCTGTTTCCAAATAAAGTATAAAATAGGTCTGGGAGTATAGCCTGGAGGTAGAAAAGATCCTGGGTTCCACCCCCAGTACCACACACACAAACACACACACACACACACACACACACACACACACACACGAAATATGACTACAGTGTACCAATAAAAAATGTAAAAAATATATATATCCTAAAAGCTGGCCCTGGGTATGCTTGTAATCCTAATACTTGAGAAGCTGAGACAGGAGGATTACAGGTTCAAGGCCAGCCTCAGCAACTTAGTGAGGCCCTCTGCAACTTAGTGAGACCCTGTTACAAAAATAAAATAGAGCTGGGAGTATAGTTCAGAGGTAAACTGCCCTGGGTTCAATTCTTAGTACCCCCTGACCACAAGAACTGTTCAACAGAGAAGTGTCTGTGTACTGTGGTGAGTTAGGGACAATTTTAGCTGGCTCCTGAGTCCCCGAGTCTGCCCAGCTGCCTCCCATGTTCCGGTCTCCACAGGGGCCACTAAGCAGAAGCGCCTTCCTACCTCGTAGGCAGATGATCAGCTTTCGCTCAGAGCTATTTTCTAAGTAGCATTATTTGAGAGCGTGGAGCTGTGTTGCGTAAGACGTTGGCGGTCATTTGCAGTGCCCCTTCACATCTGTTTACGTATTCTCTATTATTAGAGTTTCCCACACTTATTGCCAGGTGACAAGCAGAAACTATTCTCCTTTATTCTCTACGTTCTACCTACCTGCCCTCTCTCCCCATTCTCCTTTCCTACTTGGTCTGAAATTGTAAATACCCAAATCGCTTTGTATGTGGAAATAGTTCGGCATGCACACGGCCGTGTCTTGTGACCGTGGGGGCATGGTGCGGCTTTGCAGGCCGGTGGCTTTCTATATTTTTTACCACGAAGGGTCTCTTCTGTGTTAGATGTTTCAAAATATTTATCTGTCTGCCAAACTAACTGTATTCACCACCTACCAAGGGACATGCACCATCCTACACACTTTACATGAATTCTACCTTTTCTTGCCCTCATCACAGTCTTTAAGGCACGTGGTGTTACTTAGAAAAGTTAAATAGCGTGCCTAGTCTTTCCTGGCCAAGTGGCAAAATCAGGACGCCAGCATGCATCTCCCTGACTCCAAATCCTGAACTTGGACACCATGATTGGATTAACTCACAACTTAATCCTCAGTGCAGTTCTGTAAATTGAGGATTAAATTGTGAGTAATCACAATAAATCTCCATTTTTCATGGAATTAGGCTAAGCGAGGATAACGGAGTTGGCTAAGGTTATGGGCAATAAGAAAGCTCAGGGCAAACCCACGCTTGTCCGTTTCCAGGCTGTGTGTACTATATTCACTGCCTAAATTTCCCCATTTGTATTAATCAAAGCCATCTATAGTAGCCACTCAGAGCCTTCTCAAGCTTCCAATTAGCATGGGATAATTGGTGCCAACACTGGATTGCATATAAATAGCCAAAAGCAAAGAAACGCCATAGGATAGCCTCAGGGTCTTGGGGTGGGAGATTCACAACTTCCCTTAGGCTCTGGGAATACTGCAGTACAGCTGCAACCCCCCACCCCCGTGCCTGCTGCGTCCACCTGTATCTCAGATGCTTCTGGTCTTGGGAGGGAGGCCTTCGGTGTTTCCTGGGAGAGAGAGCTGATTCTGTTCCGGAAGCACCAGCTCAGCAAGCTTGCTAGATCCCGTGCCCCTAGCAGTTGTGCTTCTGGGCGGAGAGGGGGAGACCAGTAGAATCACAAGATGTCACCCAGGCTTCATCGTGGAGCTGCCTGGTCACGGCCCAGGGAATGCCTGCTTCTGGAGTGTGCTTTGGCTCAGCTGGCTGTGGGTGTCTCCCGGTCTTTCCTAGTGTTACTGGTATTCATATGACCTTCTGGGATCAGCTCCTGCACTGGCACACTGGTGAGCAAAACCAGGATTTTGCCATAGCTGGTCTGTCTGAAGTGTCCTTCGATTGTAAGATCTTCACCACCTTACTTAGTAGCATGATCTAGCGTTCCAACATTTAACTTCTGCAGAGGCTTGTAACTGAGGCTTGAATTAACAACAGGAGGGATTGAAGTCACCCTGGGGCCTTGTCTAGCTGTCCTGGGGGCGCCGCCTGCCGATGCTTACAGGCATTCCTTCAGGTGCAGCATTGAGCCATCTTTCACCATCTGGGGCCTGGGCAAAGTCACTTCTTCAGACTATCAGACAGTTTCATCTGTTAGTGCTATTTGCTGGACTCTCACCAAGTTTTTTCAACTTCTTTAAACCAGATTAGACAAGGCCGCAACTACTGCGGAGCGTATGGGCTCATGGTCTTTGACCTCGTGGCACCCTGCCCTTCCTCTATAACTAGCCTTGGGTGGCATTGCTTTTGCAATCGCCTCAGATTCTTGAAGGCTGCAGCGTGAGTCACTCAGTGTCCAGGTGGCCTGAATTGTTTAAAAAGGCTCACTTAAACAGGGTATGGTGACGCATGCTTGTAATCCCACTACTTAGGAGGCTGAGATAGAAGGATCACAAGGTTCAAGGCCAGCCTCAGCAATGTAGCAAGTCCCTCTTTCCAAATAAAAAGGACTGAGGGTGTTCCTTGGAGGAGGAACACCCCTGGGTTTAATCCTCAGCACCAAAAAAACAAAGATAAAACAAAAGGCTATATATGTCAGAGAAGAATTGATGTTGAGAGCAGTGGTATATGCCTGTAATCTCAACAACTCGAGAGGCTGAGGCAGGAAGGTCACAAGTTCCAGGCCAGCTTGAGCAACTTAGCCAGACCCTGTCTCAAACAAAAAGGGTTTGGGGATGTAGCTCGTTGGTAGAGCGCCCCTGGGTTCAACCCCCAGTACTGCCAAAAGAAAACGAGAGAAGAATTGAAAGCATTCATGTAAGAGGCCATATTAGCTCTGCAGTACTATAACAAAATAGTCAAGGAATTTAAATGAGAAGAAAACAGGTTTATCTGTCTTATGGGTCTATCCTAGAATGGGTGGTCCCACTGTTTCAGGCCTCTGCCGAGGGAAGCACATCATGGTGGGGTGTTTGACAGAGCAAGCTGCTCACCTCCTGAGCCAGGGGGCGGAGAAAGAAAGAAGAGAGCGGGGTCCACCACCACCCCTTTCAGGCATGCGCACTTTCCCACTGTCTCCCAACAGCACCACCCTGGGGACCATGCTTTCAACACATGCGTCTTTCAGGGGACGCTTACCCAAACCACTGCGTTCTACCCCCGGTCTCCAAAGACTTTTGTCCATCTCACAATACAAAATGCATAATTTCATCCTCGAGACTCCCAACGTCTTAACGGTTCTGACTCTGGAAATCCTTCCTGACAGAATTATTTTGTGGGAATTGAGTTGGAGAAGTGGTTAGCATCATTTTAACTTATTTAAAATTGCTATAAAACAACACAGAATGTGGGGGAGAGAGGTTCTTCCTGGGAGTGCCGAAAGTGGGAAATTGTCATCAAGGACTTGCTGATGTCCTTCCAGCTCAGAGCTAACCTCACCCCGTCCCCTGAAAGTCCAGTCAGCGTGCACCACCTGCCCCAGGTACGCTTTTCCGTGGGCTGCATCCTAGTCCGCAGTGCACGCCGGTGCCTCTGCTATGGAAGCTTTTTGCTGGAGGGACCAGGTCCGGTTACCTTTATCCCCCGTCCTCAGCACCGTGCCTGGTGCACGGAAAGTGGAAAGCGAAGCTTCACAAGGGTGCTTCTTCATACCGAGGCTTGTCCTGAATCGATGTGGTTTTATGAGTCAGTGCAAATCTCATTTGTTAATCTCATTCTTCTTTCACTGGCCACAGAAGGACGTGACCTTTTGGATACTGTGTTCCTGAAACATTTAAAATGTGTCTTTGTGAGAGTTATCATTTTCTACTTTCAACTGTTGACATATTGAATCTTGAGATCCAGATTGAAAACACCTTGAGAGCAGGGTCCTTGTGGGATGCACGTCTTTGGGTCTTTTTAAAAATTATTTTGGTTACAATCCACAGAGCGAAGCTTCACCCTAAGGATAGCTAGCATTTTATAGCAGGTAATACATGTGCCAGGTGCTGATGTTACACCTTTGTTTATTCTTAAAACCTATAATGGCCTTTCGAGGTAAGAACTATTGTAATGTCTATCTCCACTTGGTAGGTAAAGAAAGGGATGATAAATAGATGCTCAAGGTTATATAACTAGGAGTTTGTATTCAGTCTCAGGCAGCATGTCCTAGGTCCTAGACTCTTAACCATCACTCCAGAGCTGCCTCTTGTTGGTATATGTGCAGAAGGGCAATCTAGAAATACTTATAAGTACTTGAATATATGCAGATTGATATCTCTTAATTACTTGGAACCAATAAACAGCTTGAAGGCACCCATCATTTTCATCTCCTTCCACTGGACCAGAGGAAGGCCAGAAGGGGGCGCCAGGTTGACCTTGATTCTGGATCTTGGTTCTTCCCCCTCGTCTCTCCCTCCTCTTTTCTCCTCCTTTCCTCATTTTCTTCTTCTGGTACTAGGGGTTGAACTCAGGAGCATTCTGCCTCTGAACTATACCCTAGCCCCTTTTTTTTTAATTTTCTATTTTGAAGCAGTCTTGCCACATGGCCATGGGTCAAGCTAAATTATATCTCTGAGCTACACTCCCAGCCCTATTTTATACACACACACACACACACACACACACACAGGATCACACACACACACAGGATCACACACACACAGGATCACACACACACACACACACACACACACACACACACACACACACACACGATCTCACTGAGTTCTGGAGGTTATCACTAAGGTGCTGAGTCTGGTTCTTGATCCTCCATATTAGTTTGGCTGATGTGGTTCTAGTTTTTAAGTCAATGGTGCCATCTAGTGGTATATCTTGCTAATATCAGCTCAGAATTATTTTTCAGAACTTCCACCACTACCACCTTTTTTGTTTGTTTGGTGCTGGAGATTGAATTCAGGAACATTCTGTCTCCAAGGTTCCCCCCACCCCCGCACACACATAATTTTATTTTTTGCTTCAAAAAAAGGCCTTGTTAAGTTGCTAAGAGCCTCACTAATTTGCTGAGGCTGGATTTGAACCTCAGATCCGCGCTGTAGGAAGCGCTTGGTGTCCAGGAGAGGGAAGGATTGTGCAGTCTGCGTGCCACTGGAGGCCTGGTGTACTCGGTTATTCTGGCTTCTGGTGTGTATGAATGTGGTTCTTGTGTGTGTGTGTATGTTTGGACATTTTGGTGTACGTTGCTTCTAAGCTCACTTTTTGCTGGAGGAGCAGAACCTAATACATGGTCATAACTCGTCACAAAACCTCAGGTGCTTCCTTGCCCGAGATGAAGTGCTTACTCGGGAGATTGCTCAGGCTTCACGGTCACCTGGGGACAGAGTCTGGGAAATGTTCTAGAGACCCATGTGCCTACCTCAGTGGGCACGCTGTCAGAGTGAAGGAACTGTTTTGGTTGTACTGTAGCTTGGGGTATAGTGGCATTTATGTTAATAGAGATGTTTTTGTTTTGTCTTGCTTTTATTTTTTTCTTACTCATTTTTTTCTTTTTCATTTTTTTTCAAAATAAAAAAATTTTAAAAACCAACCTACAAATAGGCGTGGTGCTGCATGCCTGTAATCCCAATACTTGGGAGGCTGAGACGGGAGGATCACAGGTTCAAGGACAGCTTCAGCAAGTATGAGACTCTCAGCAACCTAGCAAGACCCTGTTCCAAAATAAAAATAAAATAGGGCTGGGAGTGTAGCTCAGAGGTACAGTGTCCCTGGATTCAAACCCTAGTGCCACACACACACACACACACACACACACACACACACACACGAAACTCTCTGGGCGTGATGGCACATGCTTGTAATCCCAGCATTTGGGAGGCTGAGATAGGAGGATCTGGGTTCATGGCCAGACTCAGCTACTACTTAGTGAGGCCCTTTGTAACTCAGTGAGACTCAGTTTCAAATTAAAGGACAAAAAATAGGGCTGGAGTTGTAGCTCAGAGGCAGAATGCCCTTCGGTTCCATTCCCAGTACTGCAAAAAAAAAAAATAAATAAAATAAAATAAAATAAAATAAAACTCTCTAACCCCTCAAAAATAGAATACCAAAAAATTAAAAGCCACAAAAGAATATAAACAACAACACAATGCATTTTGATACTTCAGGTTGAACAGTGAAGGTGCAGACCATTGCATAGCTCTGAAAAACTAGTAATAATAGATATACCAGTATAGAATATGATGATATTCATAAAATCAGTAATAATTTTGTGGGTTTTTAGAAAATAGTTCTTATAATAGGATATTTATTATTATTATTATTATTATTAATATTATTATTATTATTTTGGTACTGGGGATTGAACCCAGAGGCATGCTACTTCCAAGCTACACCCCCAGCCTGATTTTATTTCATATTTGGAAACAGTGTCTCACTAGGTTGCTGAGAGCCTAAGTTGTGTAAGGTTCTAAGGCTGGCTTTGAACCTATGATCCTCCTGTCTCAGTCTCCTACTTACTAGGATTACAAACATGAGCCGCTGTGCCCAGCTAGGTCTTTACCATTAATAGAATCTCTTCATAGCGGTGGTCGACTTCCTTTTCGGGACAGGCCATGGTGACTTTGTGGCCTCCTGGAGCTTCCAGTGTGCTTCTTTTTTTTTTTTAGGGGGGTAGTGGGGATTGAACCCAGGGCATTCTCTCTCAAAGCTATACCCCCAGCTCTTTTAAATTTTTTAAATTTTGAAACAGAGTTTTGCTAAGTTGCTGAGGGCCTCACTAAGCGGCTGAGGCTAGCCTTGAACCTGTAGTCCTCCCGTCTCAGCCTGTCAAGTACTAGGATTACAGGTGTGCCCATTTTACTGCACTTTCTCAGCTCTGCCTCCACTACTCAGCTTTGACACCGTAGTCTGAAAACAACCAAGGCTGTTGTAAATGACAGGCATGGCCGTGTCTCAATAAAACATCACTTATGGACACCGAAATTTGAATTTCATAACATTTTCAAGTGCCATGAAAGATTCTTTTTTAGATTCTTCCCCCTCCACCCAGCCATTTAAAAATGCAAAGAGCATTCTTAACTCTTGGGGCCTTACAAAACCCCGATGGCTCTGGATTTGGTTTGGGGCTATAGTTTTGGACCCTGGTCTGAGGCCTGGAATAGTTAATAATTATGAATGAAAAAAAGCATTTGTTTATCTGTTATATAGTCAGTCAGTGTCATGAGGTGTCTGAACAGCTTTTCTTCCTCTGGAATAAGATAAAAGACAGTTTTATTCCACATTACCGTACTGGTGTGTGTGTGTGTGTGTGTGTGTGTGTGTGTGTGTGTGTGTGTGTGTGTGTTACTAGGGATTGAACCCAGGGGCATTCTACCTCTCAGCTACACCCTTAACCCCATTTTATTATTTTTTTATTTTGAAACCCTGTCTCCCTGTTTTACTGAGGGCTTCACTAGTTGCTGAGGAAAGCTGGTCTTCAACCTGAAACCTGTCTCTGGCTAATGTATAAAGTCTTTAAAGAGCTCTGACAGGGAACTGAGGCTGGTCACCTTCTAGCTGCAGGGAGGGCTGCCAGCTGTGGAGGGACCCTACGCTTTATCCCTGCATTGCTTCCCTGGTCCCCTCAGCCTGGTCTGCAGGCGGAGAAGCAGACCCTGACCCATCAAGAGTTTGGCCTTTGTAATTCCCTTCTTTCCACACCCCGCTAAAGAAACACCATCCTCCCTAAGTCCACCCTGGGAGTCCAGGCTGGGGTGGAGGAGGAATGGGGTTGTCACTCAGGAGAGACTGAGCGGGCCTGGTAGCTTGGGGGCGATTGCACATCCTTGGGTGTAGAAAGCAGGAGAGGAAGAGGGCGGCAGGTCAGGCCCTTCCTCCCCTAGTTCTAGCAGACAGTCTCAGGCACCTCGGGCAGAGTTCTCACCCAGTTTGTGACACTTCTGATGTCCTCGCCTGTCAGCCCACTCTCTGTACTGAATTTAGCGGGGGAGCTTGTTGCTTTAACTTGGTTTTGTAACCTGTCTGCATTGTCTCCTCCCGTCCTGGGTTGAGCAAGAGCCCGCTAACGTTTGTGTCCTGTGTCTCCTCAGCAGCCAGCAGAGCAGCCAGCAGAGCAGCCACGACGATGACTCCGGCCGGTTCCTGAGCCCTCGTGTGCCGCGGGAAGAAAGGTAGGGTGGAGAGAAGTCGAGGAAGTGCGGGGCAGGGTGCTGGCAGTAAAGAGTTAGAGCTCTGGCCTGAGTGCAAAGACAAGCTGTTCACCCCAGAAACCAGGATCAGTGGCCCAAAGGCCAGATCGCAAGGCCTTTCATATTTAGTAAGGGACGAGTCAACCATGGTAAATCAAACACCTTGGCAAGACTTTTTTTTTTTTTTTTTTTTTTTGTGGGTCTGGGGATGGAATCCAGGGGCATTTGACCTTTGAGCTACACCCCCTGCCCTATTTTTTATTCTTTATTTTGAAACCGGGTCTCACTGAGTTGCAGAGGGCCTCACTAAGTAGCTGAGGCTGTCCACGAACTGCGATCCTCCAGGTCTCAGCCTCCCGAATGCTGGGATTACAAGCGTACGCCACCACGCCCGGCTTTTTTTTTTTTTTTAAATTGGGGATTGAACCCAGGGACATTCTACCTCCTAGCTATACCCTCCAGCTCTAATTTTTTATTTTTATTTTGAAACAGGGTATTTCTAGGTTGATGCGAGTCTCACTACTTGCTGAGCTGTCCTTGAACCTATGATTCTCCTGTCTCAGTCTTTCAAGTACTGGGGTTACAAGCGTGAGCCACCACGCCTGGCTCTTGGCAAGACTTTTAGGACCGGAGTCAGACAGGGGTTTGAGTGCGGGGTGTGTGGGAGGGAGGGCTTTGTGCTGGAGAAAGCTGTGCATCCTGTGATGGCTGGCAGGGCAGCACCCTGCCTGACTGGAGTGGGCTTGTGGCTGTGGTTAGTAATAGAGATGAGGCCGTGTATGCAGGATGTGAGGAGATGGTGGAGGCTCTTAAGTGCTCTACTGAGGAATTTGAGACACAACTATGCACTCAAGTGACAAGGTCCAACTAATGGCAGCCTTGGGCAGTGCTATCAGTGGTAGGCAGAGGTAGCTTTGTGGTGGCAAGTTGAACTTCCTTGCCCAGTGACAGTACACACACACACACACACACCCTGCTGGGAATTGAATCCAGGGTCTCTAGCATGCCAAGTTGGCTGAATTGATGTTGACTTCAAGGGGATCTGTTGTCTTGCAGTGATGTTCTGCTTTTTGTTTTTTATTTTGTTTTTTGGTGGTATTTGGGGATGGAATCCTTCTACCTCCGGGTTACACTCCCAGACCTATTTTACATTTTATTTGGAAACACGGTCTCTTAAGCCAGCAAGGCTGGCTTCGAACCTGCACAATCCTCCTGTCTCCGCCTCTCAAGCGCGGGGATTACAAGCGTGCGCCACCATGCCTGGCTGAAGTTCTATTTTTGCTCTAACTCTGTTGGCCCATCTGTATTATGAATAAGCTGATGGAAAAGCAAACCAAAGAAAAAAATGAAATGCAATATTATCTCTTAGAAAACATTAATTTCATAAGTGGGAGATTGCTATAAAGAGTCTAATTGATAGTAGTTTTCTTTTTATAGTACAGGGCCTTGCATATGCTAGGTAAGTGCTGTACCACTGAGAATTTCCTCAGCCTTTTAGTTTTATATTCTAAAACAGGGATCTCACTGAAATGACCAGGTTACCCTTAAACTTGAGGTCCTCCTGCCTCCTTGGCATGCTCACTGCATCCTGCTATTTTACAGGGTTTCATATGAAGAAGAACACGCTGGGCCCGGTGGTGCACTCCTATAATTCTAGTACTTGGGAGGCAGAGATAGGAGGACCACAGACTTGAGGCCAGCTTCAGCAACTTAGTGAGACACTGTTAAAAATAAAAAATAAAATAGAACTGGGAGGTAGCTTGGAGGTAGAAAAAGAAAAGAAAACATGGAAGTTTTATTTACCAGCCAAATATGAGGCAATAACAGGACAGAACTACCGAATGATCTTTGAAAGTTTTGAGTTCATTTTTTTTTTTTTGACTTTTTTTTAAATTTTATTTTATTGGTGCACTGTATTCATACATCATAGTGGGATACAAACTTTTGTAGACATATATGCACACATCGCCCAGTCAGCCCCCACCCGATCCCCACCCCATTCTCTCCCCATCCCTCCTTCCCATGCTTGGCTTAGTGGTTGACATCTAGTATTATAGCAATTTATCCAAAATTAAAAATGATAATCTCACATAACAGTTTCATTTGTCTGATACCAAGCGTTTGATGATTTAAAGATAGCATTTCAATATTTCTTTTTGCTTTCTTTCTTACTAGAGCATATTTTTTTCTGTTTTTTTAGGTGAAACTATCATATATTTATATATTTATTTTTCAGAAAAAAATCTATCCTAATATGGAATATGAATTCTAGATACCCAAAACGATCTTGAAAAAGAACAAAGCTAGCAGATATATATTTTCTGATTTCAAACCATCTAAAGCTACAATAATTGAAACAGTGTA